>NC_087561.1:303030-606060 GCF_036250125.1 Pseudopipra pipra
TTTGAGATATCTGCAAAATTTGTGGTTTTTTTCCTAAACAGGGTAACAAACTTCATAAATACAGTGCTGTGTATGTAATCATTTGGACTCATACCCTCCCTTGCACACCTTCCAACTGCCTGGCAACTATCAGTATTTACAGTGCAACTTTTTGTTATTGAAACATGAGAAATTAGTGTTTTTGTATTATAGGTGAGGAGAATGAGACACTGAGATTAAATGAACCACTACTTTACAGAATAGAATGTATTGTCTTAATCTGAGTTTAAACCAATCCTACACCTCCAAACAGTATCAGAAAATTAGATTCGTTTTACCATAAAATAGACTTGAAAAGTCAGAAGAGAGTCAGCCTAGAGAAGAATACAAACAAGTATAATAAATAAAGCACATTTGGGACTAACATTAAAAGGAAGCAGAATGGTCTTGCAGTTTACTGAACAAAAAATAACAATCATGTTTAAGTTTTGCTGCTTTTACTCTCACTTGGACTTACTGGAATACAAAAGTGGGCTGTTGCCTGTGAGCTATTTTTGGATATGAGAACCAAGCCATTCAATTCTTCACCATGCTAAGCTCTTCTCAAAGCTATATATACCAGATGATTATCACTTATTAAGTAATTTGCTCTTCATTCCCAGTGCTGTGGGATGCCACACTGGGAACAGCAGTGAACTTGAATTTATGCACAGCTATGCCAGGGCATTGCATCCAATGAAGTCAACGGCCAGGTTCTAATGACAGCATCAGGACCCTGCATGTTCGTTCATGCCTAGCTGTACAGTGAGCAAGGAACCAGGAGAGCAAAGTGCTCTTGCACTGCTGTCGGGTGTCAAGGCCTTGCATTAACTTCCGTTATTCTGTGTGTCATTTGGGGGCTGAGGTTCTCGGGTGGGCTTGGCAAGGCAGGGCAGGAGAGGAGATCCTTTTTCTAAGCACTGAATTTTCCAGATCTAGAGTGCAGTTATTCTGTCTCAGATTTTTGCTAAATCCTATGAAAACTCGTGGTCTGCACAATGACAGGGGACCCTGCAGCAGGGTGAGACCTGGTGGAGTGTGGGTGATCACAGCTCTGGGGTTGAGGGACGGGGAGCTGAGGGGCTTTGCTGGGTGTGAATGTTCATCTAAGATGCTGGTTTGTGTGTTTCTAGGATATCGATCCATTGTGCAGAAGGAAGTTTTGGTCACGTGCTGAGTCCCTTTTCATTCCCACAGCACAGGGATGACCTCCCTACATGAGGCTGCTCTTCACTTGGTGCAGGCTGCTCCAGTGCTCTCCAGGATGGGATTTGTGAGGTGATTTTTGACATAGGTACTCTTTGCTGCTAAATATTTCCCATTTTGGATTTATGGCATGATGTGATACCATGTTTTCTGGGTATAACAGAGATAAAAATGGCACAGTACTGTGATGTAGTATGATTGGGATTTGTGAGAATACTTCATTCGTTATGAAAAATATGAAGTGGTGCAGAGAGAAGATCAGTAAAAATGTCAAAATAGAAATGATAGAAGTTTAGGTTATGATGAGAAGTTTGGGAGAGGAGCAAAGTGTACTGGATTCCCTCTAGTTTGTACAGGATTATCTCTGCTTATAGCTGAGGTGAATCATCCTGGAAAATTTGACTCAATTTATTGAGGAAAGCTAGGGGAAAACAAAGTGGAAGAGCACATGGAAGACCAATCATTCACCAGGGCAGTAAATTCAGATTTAAGACTCTTAAGTATCAGACCAGAAATATGTTGGCCCGGTGATACAAGGAGCCAGTCCAGAGGTGACTCTTTCTTCTGGTTCAAATTTATTAAAAAGACCTTGCTGAACTTGTTTGTTCCAGGAAGACAAATCAAACATCACCTGTCCATGTCGCTACAGATTTATGCCAGATCAAATCTTATCTCTGCTGAATTGTGCTAGCATTAAAGCATGAAGTCAGCAAAACTCAAAATGCCCTAGCTAATCACACACAAATGTCCTGCCTGCTTCAGATGAAAAGTTTACTGGCAATGATCCAGAACTGTGTAGATCCAGTATTAATGTTCACAGAAACACAGCTTATGTGAAAAGAGACCTTCTAAAAGGAAATAAATATCTTATTTGTATTTTGTTGGTCTACTTCCTCTAAATTCTTGAAAATGTAAATTGCCAGAAAATTCAGCTGGAGGGAAAGTGGCACACTTCACATCTATGGTTTGGCATACATTCGGGTAATTTGAACATATATTCTGTCCTCACACTTGGCCTTCTATGTTCCCTGAAGTCGATAGACAAAATTCACATGGCAGGCAGACAGATATAAAAATAATGCCAGTGCCCAAGCAAATGGTCCATGTGAATTAACCTGAGAGGAACACAGGGACGGTGTTGACTTTTTAAGCTTTGTTTTGTTTATTGGTGTTTTATTTTGGTCTGCTGTGGACATGCAGAGACCCAAGGCAGGGACTGAACACTCACAGTAGGGTGTGGTTGTGGGACTCATAGAGTAGGTTAGTCTGTGTAGGTTTTGGGGCAAGGGAAGGGGATGTCTGCTACATTTTAATGCTAAAAAGCAGGGTATGCGATGCATCGTGGTATAGGAATCCCTTCAAAATACACCATTTCAATTAATTCAAAATTATCTGCATCTTCATGGAAAGGAGGAAAAAGCCTGAAGAAAACAGAATTTTCTATGGTCATTTGTAGTGGATAAAGCAGCTTCCTAATTTTAGTCTGTTTGTAGTAGGTGTCAGCAGCCTCCATGTCTTCAAGTCAGTGTTTTTTTCTGCATCCAAGAGAGAAATGGGCCAAGTCATCCAAGGCCAAGGAATATCTTGGGAGATCAACTGCTCAGCAACCCAGAAAAGTAGGTGGGCACTGGTTTTTTGACATGTTTTTCTGTATCTAAGGAACAGGATCTTCTGGCTGGAATTAAAAGGACTAAAAGGTCAGGCTCAAGGCTTTCACGCAGGGAATGGAGTTTGTGAGTGGTGAGCATTGCATTGTTTTGACATCTCCTTGTCCTGTTGCACAATATTGATACCAGACATCAGGCTTAGGTGGACTGAGCTTTAACTGTGCAGAAATGTGCGGTTAAAGTAATACCACTTGTATTCTGAAATATGAGGAGCTACTCAGAACTTGTGAACCAACCCCCCAAAAATTGATATCAATTTTCTTCTGCTTGTCTTGTGCCTTTTATTTGTCTAGAGAAACAGGCCTTATATTGCCTGCTTATTTACTGATAGCAGCAGTGCTGGGGCAGAGGATTTAGCTTCCGGCATCCAAGAGATTGGGCAAAGATCTGGAGTGTGAAATCTCTTCTTGTGATTCCTGTGAGTCCTTAGCAGTGTTTTAAACAGTATTTTTAATTCTTTCGCACCGTAAGATCCCCGCATGCTCAGTTCCCCAGGGACCAATAAGATAAAAAATAATTCTGAATAAGGCAGATTCCCTGTCAATCCCCCAGAATACTCATAATACCAAATGAATCCTGGGAAGCTGAGTAATGCCATAATCTTTTTTCGCCTTTGGCCCTTAGAGTACATTGCAACAGTTAATTAAGACTATCAGCATCCCAGTAATTAAGCGTTAACTAGGGAAACTGAGGCAAGACAGAACAACTTGCGGTAATTCCTCTTTAGATTAATGAGCCATTCTTTCAAAGCAATCCATTTTCTCAGAGAGAAGGCATCAGCCCAGGGGTGGATTAATGAAATATAGTAGGGTGTGGTGATGTACTTCACAATTTTTGCATGTTGTAGTGATGCAATACTCTGTATTTTTTGCTCAGAGATGTCCTGTGTTTAGTAAAAAACTAAGAAAAATAAATGATGCCATCTGTCATGCCTGTGTCTAACTGGGCCAGGTGGTGTGTGCTGTGTGCTGCATCATCGTGTTCTGCCGCAGGGAAAGGAAAAGCTGCGTGCAGAGTGTGTGTAGAGTTAGGCTCGTGCAGGAGTGCACTCTCTCACAGTCATACAACCCTGGCTGTAGATCACACCACGTAGTGTTAACAGGGTGGGAGGGAATTCCCTTCACTTGTGACTGTATCAGCTGGGTGGGAGAGGTAGCATCAACATTCTCAGAATAGACTCTTGCTCTAGGCAGCTCCTTTACAATGAAGTTCTGGGTTTGAGTCCACTTCACATTCTAGCCCAGAAACAGATGCAGTACTTACCTAGACAACATTGTCATGGGTCAGGGTTTGGTGTTCACCTGGAAAAAACCCTGCCATCTGAGCAAGAGCCAAGAGTAATGTCTTCAGTATAAAATGTTCCTGCATTGGAATAAGAATGGCTGGCAACTGCCTGTATATTTTTAAGGTTTCCAAAAATAGATCTAGGTCTCAGGCAACATGAATGGAGCCAAGGCTGAAATGGAAAGAACTAGTAAAGGGTCGTTTGTCTGAAACAGTTAGTGCTGAGATCATCTTCTACATTATATGCCACTACCTGGAAACATAGGCCAGTTTTCTTTTCCTCCTTTATGACTTTCTGAGCCCTGTTTTTCAGTACAATGGGGAGAATTGACTTAGTGTTGAGACTGAGTGCCACCTCCCTGCTCTGCTTCTGTTCCGGAGGAGCTGGAATGCCTGGAGCACCAAGTCGGTCTTGCAGCCCTGGAGAAGCAGAGGAAAGTTAGATTATATTGCAGATGCTCTGTGTGTGAGGGAGAAAAGGTTTTCAAATCTCAATGGCAGGTGAGAGAGAAGGTCCCTATGAGTGGGAACAGGGGCTAACTGGAGGGTTAAATTTCTGGGGAGCTGCACTCTTCTGTTCCGTGAGGAATTTGATGTCAATCAGTGAAGCCTTAATGCATGGGTGAACCTATGACATTTTGCAGAGGGGAGAAGGAGAATTTTGAAGCCAACTTCGAACTGCAGTTTGTTGCTAAGTGCACCTGTGTCTCCCAGGAATGGCCCGAGGCTGAAGGTGTTATTCTGGCTGCATTTGAGACTGTCTTCATTTGAGGTTATTGTTTCCACAGAGGTGCCAGTAAATCTGCATGTGTCCTTGCTCCCTAACTTAGTTTGGCTACCCTGTTCCAGATTAAAATCTGTTCTGCTAAAAACATCTGAACAGGTTCAGCACACTAAAACATCTGAACAGGTTCAGCACACTAAATGTGCTTCAGAGTGAGATTATTTTGGACTTGCTCTGTTCTGGCCCAATTAACTGAATGCTTGCCAATAGCCGGAGCACTATAGGTGCATTCCTGGAAGCACATCTTCTATTTTATCTTCATCCAAAAGGAATTCAGTTTACCAGGTATGAGACTGCACCACAATGGGAAAGTGAATAATCAGGTGAATAGGAAATTAAATTAAGTGCAGTGAATAGGAAATTAATTAACTTAAAACCCAAACTACTGATCTGAACTAAAAAGCTAGTGTAGATGTGGCTTACTTATATAGTTTGGTGGCTGAGTTGATAGTCTCTAGGAGAGCTAGAGCTAGTGATGATGGGGATGTGTGAATACTTTTCAATCCAGCCCAGTTACAGCCTGAACACCACATAAGTCTGCTGCTGAATACACTACAGCCCAAACTATCAGCCACATCAGAGGCAGGGCTGCCTGAGGGTCAGCACACAGCCAGTCCCCTGGATACTGCTGCCAGAGAGATTGCTGCTTATGATAGGCAATTCTTGAAGGAATAAATCTCTTTTCTCTCCTGTATTGGCCCAGCTATGCTGATGTTGAATGCAAAGGAGAAATAGGCTTGGGCTAGGAATATTGAAGTGATGTTTGCTTGGGCCTCCCTGTGCATGTGAGAGGGCAGTGAGCTGCATTCTGCAGGCATGAAGTGGGGTCATGGAGCAGACCGTGCATGCGAGAGCCTTATGTGCTGCTGCCCCAGGGCACTAAATGCTCTGGACCTAAAGACAAAAGAGGGCAGGGAGAAACTGTCTGGGAGTAGAAGGGCTGTTCTTTTAACTGAGTTTAGCATGGGCCTAGACTTTGAACTACATCTTTGTGCTAAAAGCTGGTGATGGTATGGCAGCAGCTTATTTGAGGGTCTGTAGAAACTATTGCTCTGGCTGCAGGAAGCTCAACCACCACCAAATGCTTGCAGGCTCTTTCACCCAAGCACTCACACAGCACAGGGACTGTCCCCTGATGCCCTTGGGTCTGCCAACATGCTCAGGTAGGAGCAACACCAGGTTCTGTTACTCTCTCACTCTGATTTAGTTTTGAATCTCAGGGAAGTGAGGAGGTTTTTAGGCCAACATGCTGTCCCATACACCTTCTGGGACGATCAAGATGCACAAGTGGATGTGCTGTAATCCACTGTGAATCCAGTTCACATTCAAACTGTGAACTGAGTTGTTCAAATCCTGCTGTGGAGTGGTACAGGTGTATTTCTACTTCTGTGGAGTGAATGGGTCAGATACGTGGCCTTGAGTTTCCAGCTGTTCTTGACACCTATGCAAGATGAGCACATGGACACTTTCCAAGGAGAGGGCCATATTTAGACTGTTTCTGTGCCTGATGACACAAACTACTAAGATGTGGAGAGTGAGACTCCATAATCATCTGCATCTGCTCTGCAAATTTGCAGTTGGTGGGATTTGGATCAGACTGTTGTGCAGTTTTTCTCTTTTTATGTATCACAGACCCCGGACAAGAAAAACAGTTGCTGTCCTACCATCTGCCTCTCTGGTTCTTGCTGTTAGCAGTGCTCTGAAGTACTTGAGCTATGAAACCTGAAAAGACTTTAAAAATAAACTCTTTGCATTGACAGGTCCAAATAAATAACCAGGAAACAAGTCTCTTAAATTAAGAATTTAGGTAATATATAGAAATATTTATTTATAAACAGTCAACATAAAGTACAGAATTTCCACTGTTGGCTGAAGCCTTAAGATGACAATTTTGTCAGCCCCCTCTAAGATAGCCAATCTTATTTATATTACTTTTATAGCTAGTCAAAAGGAATATAAAATCATCTAGTCACCCACTGACACAGCTTGTAGGACCAAGCAAAGCTATCTGCTAGTCTCTGTTTCTAATCTACACGACGGTACTGCTTCCATCATCTCCTGTCATGATTGGACTTAGTTTGCAGCTGGAGATTCCTGCTGTGATAGCTCATTGCAGGTGTTGATGATCCACGTGCCTTTGGGAGTGGTTTTATTTTAAATAGTGAAACTGTATTGACCCAAAAATCCCTTTCAGAACTGGTTTCTCCCTGGTTCTTGTTCAGTTTGATCCTTCTGTGGCCTTTTTCACTATCTTGGACTGATTTTATATACAATTACTCCTGATTATTACATGTTGAAGCCTTCAGAAAATCCCAGTGTAAGTGAATGCATTCCAAACAGACTCCTATGCAGTGGTCATCTGTACTGGAGCCATCTGGAGCCTGGTACTCAGCCCTGGAGGTTGGACACTGAAATTCCCTGGCAGGCATGGAAGGAAATGCCTGGTGGCCTTCATTACAGTCTCCAAGTTCCCAATCTCTGAGTCGGAAAGGCAGTGGCCCTACATGGTCATCACATCAGTACTATCATCTTGGCTCCACACAAGCCTTCTGAGAAGGAGGCAGAGCAGGAGAGAGGGGGAAGAGAGGAGACAACTCCATGAGAGCCTGTTTCCTTGGAGCATCAAAACTGTGAAGATCTTTCCTGAAGACCCCATGCCGTCTCCCTTTCTGCAGCAAAGCCTATTAGTGCTGCAGATAAAACTCTTCCTGGTCTGAGCCCTATTGAACAGAAAAATTGCTAGACTTTATATTACAAAGTTTGGATTGTTCTGTGAAGAAAGTAAGGTGGATGAAGAGCAGAGTGACAGGTTTTGTTAGAATTTGGAGATTTAATTGTTTTTTTGGTCATGATTTGTTTACAGTGAGGCTTTGCTGGTCAAGACAGCTCAGGAGGGAGTCCCACAGGCTTTGTGGACTGCCTGTTGAGGAACACAGTGCAGGTAGCTCAATGTGCAGGCTGAGGATTAAGCTCTGGGGCAGGAGAGCCTGGACTGGCACCGACATTTTGCACAACAAAGGGCACAGGGACCTGTGGCCCAGCCAGGTGAGAGAGACCTGCCACTCAGAGACACAGCAGGAGCTGAGGACTAAGCAGGAAGACCTCAGGCTATCTGAGAACAGACCGAGAAGGTATAAAAGCCCAGGGAGTCCTTTGGTCAGGGTCCCTCCTTGGGGGCACCCACATAGAGCTATTACTCTGTTGTTGCAGGATGATAAAATTACTTAAAGGAACCAGAGTTCTGAGACTCTGCTATGGGAAACCTGGGGTTGAGCTGGTAAGGAAAACTTGTCTTACTGAGAGTGAGGTGTGTAGGGAATCAAATGGAGCCCCTATCAAGTCACTGGAGCTGCGAAGAGGCTTTGGTCCCAACAGTTACAATCTCTGGTGGTGGGAGTGTGACTGCCAGAGTGGCTCCTGAATGGTCAGATAGGAAAGTTTACTTAACATGCCTTGGGAGTAAAATGCAGTGGGTAACGGTAGTAATTTACCTCTAGCTCCCAGCTTCCAGTATGTTTTTAGCTGACCCTGACTACTGTAAATGCTTAATGGCCTATGGGAAATACATATGAGTAAATATGTTTGGATACACATCACATGACCAAAGTTATCACAATAAATACCAGTGGAGCTAATTTTCAAATTAGAAACATTTTTCTAAAACTGAAAGCCCTATCTTGATTCCTCCTGTCACCCACAGAAATAATTTTTCTTCACTAGTTTGAGATGGAACAGACCATCAGGACTTACCCCATCTCCTTGCTCTAAGGAGAAGGTGCCGGTGTCAGTCTCCAAAGCTCACATTGTTCCAATTCTGCCTAGATTTAAGAGCGTTTCTGTGCCAAACTGGCAGAACTTTCATCCAAACTGGCAGAACATATTCTCAGTAATTGTTTTGTCATTGCTAGTAATGTTCTCTGTTATTTGGGTTGTAAATATTTGAAGTGAGGTCCCAGAATATCTGTTAGATTTCCCTTTGTTCCCCACATTGCTGCAAGCACTACAAGGTGTGCAAAGCAAGCAACACATGAGCATTTGCTTGCATATGGTATATAGAAAGAATAACTGAAGAAGAGACAATTCTAGCAAATGGCTTGTTCTTACATTTTTTTTGTATGGTCATTGCATACATTACACACCTTTTGTCTGGTTTGAAACTCTCTTCTTTAGTCTCTCCCTGCACAAGCACAGCATATCCGCAGACATACAGGGAGAGATGAGTGGTGTGGGCTGTACAGCGAGTCATTGTGCCTAATTATCCCTTGCAGGGACGTCATTGCCAGTGGTGGATTTATATGCTGGAGGGAATGAGGAACTAGGAACTAGAGCATCTGGCAGACTCAAATCCCTGGGTTTTCCGAGCAGTTCCAGCTATTTCTGCCAGGGTGAATGGACAAGCCAGGAGCTGGGATGTTACAATGTAATGAGATCCATTCTGTAAGGTGGAAAGGGGATCAGATAAATGGGGTCACACATCCAGTGGCCCATCAGCTTCTGCCCTGTCACTGCAGCTACATGGGAATGGAATTATTTCCAGCCTTTTCAAACCCTGCCTTCCCTGGATGTGGTATGCTCTCCACTTCCTTTACCTCTCTCATCCTTCCAGCTTGAGAACCACTGCAAAAAATTACCGCAATGCTCAAGACAAAAGGTGTTAAAGAGGCAAGGGTGAATGGAAAGAGTGATTTTGTTTGTTTGGGTAAGAAGATGCCTTTTACTTCTAAATACAATGAAACAGTAAAATGATCTAAGATTGTCATTGAAGGCATCTCACTGTGAACCTAAAGGCATTCAGTCTGAGCAGAAGGAAAGCAGTAAGAGCAGGAGGAAGAAGTTTAGCTGCTATTCAAACAGGAGCTCAGAACCTGACTGGTTAATTTTAAATAGACTCAATCCAGGACTACTGTGTGGTGAAGGTGTAGTTCTCATACTATGGTAACAATTTCATTTTGTGCCTCCCTTTACTTATGTGAATTAAACTAAATTTTAGCCCTCTGAAATATAACTCTAGTAAGAATTTGGCCTCTATCCTCTGTCAAAGCTATGCAAAGGGGAGCTCATGCTACTCAGCATCAGTCAAAAAAACCTATATGCTGACAAAATAGCCCCTTTTTTAAGTGCTCATGCTAAATAATTCTGATATGTCAGACCAAATAATTTACCTGCTTTTTCTGCTTAAAAGAAGGTACTACAGAAGGTTGGATGTAAATGAAACCAAGGCCAGAAATCCTCAGTGAAATACCAGACCTCCTCCCAGGAGAATGCTTAACGTCATCAGGTCTAATCTAATTCTGAAACACTTTAATATTATTTGGGATCTGAGCAGTCTGGAAATAACAGCATTTTTGAGGCCCTGGGTAATGTTACTCATTTCTCCAGCCTCCTGCAAGAAGGATCTTTAGTCAGCTGATACTTTTACCCCTTGGAATCTCATTCTGAAGTCAGGAGGAGAGATAACCCCTGCCTGTGGCTCTCAAGGAATCCACCGAGGTGGTTGTTCTCACACATGGCCAGGCAGGGAGGGCTCAGCAAAGGGCTGCTGGATGACACCACCCCTCCTCAGCAGCTGGCAAAGCAGAGGTCCGGGGGAGGTGAGGTCTTGGTGCAGGACTTCCGCAGCAGGAATTCCTCATGGTACTGTGGCTGGAGCACCATGTGGTTCTTGTTTCAGATGTCTTGTCCTCCACCTCAACAGTGAAGGGGAAGGGGAAAGGAAGAAGCAGAAGAAGAGAAGCACAGAGACTCGTGTCTCTTACAGGGAATTCGAAGTGGCATGAATGGTATTTTGTTTGGCTATTGCTATGAATGTTAGGGAAGACGGACAAGAGAAGTGGCGGGGGTGAGAAAGAAGTGTCTGTTATGCTGTAGCATTTGCTTTGCTTTGTCTTGCCCCTTGAGACTGTTCGAGACTCTTTGGCAGAGGGTTTATGACTTTCTGCACACATGGCCAATGCCTGGAACACTCTGAGTGAGAATACAGTTGCTTTGGATCTGATTGTTTCACTGGCACAAGGCTTCATTTGCATCATGGCTTCTTGTCAGTAGCACTATGAAGAAGACATTAGGTCCCTGGATACTAAATTGTGGCACTTTAAATTTGGCAAGGAAATAGCTAGACTTCTATCATCTAAAGTCTTCTCATCTTTATGAAAAAGAATAATGAAATTCTCCAAACAGTTACCTCAGTCTTATGAAGGAACGTTGGAATAGAAGTCCCAACAGAAGCAGAATCAGGCTCTCCCCATCATATATGTTGCTAGCATGGAAGAAGTCTCCACAAAGTCACTTGAGTTCAGTGAGAGAGCTCACACATAACATTCCTGGATCCAAACCTGGCAAAAAATCACAAGCAAGTGACTTTATTATTCTAGATGTCTTCTGTCAGTATCTCTTTCTGCAGGAAACAAAGGGAGCCCTTTCACGGAGCAGTCTTGTTGGACCTAGTCTAAGAAAGTCTCAACATAAAAATGAGCCAGAAAAGGAAGAAACCTTTGTAACACAGGCTCTTGGGCACCTGTGACTTTCTGTGCAGGAAAGTTATACTGGTTTATCCAATTATACTGATGGTTTTTTTTCTATGTAGGCATAGCATAGAGATTCTAGTTTAAGTGAAACCTGTATATTCAGCTGAAGCAAAGAAAGCTCATGGACCCTGTTTCCTTCTCCTGAGAGCTGGGCATAGGAATAGTTTTATTACTCTCTATAGTATTACTCTTGATTTACTTCAGGGTGAGGCAAGGCCTTGTGTCTTGCAAATTTCATTTTTCTTTTTTATAGGCTGAGAACTGTTCTGGATTTTCTCCTTCTCATGCAATGCTACACAGTGAGGAAACATGACAATGAAAAGCAAACCAACACATTTTATAAGCTTAAAATTTATTTGTGTTATATTACATAAACATTCACAATGGTATTAATCCTTGGGGAAAAAAGAGAAACTTCTTTTCTGAAGACCCTGAGGATTTAAATCTGGGTATTTACAAGGTACTTTGAGATCTCTTGAATGAACAGCAATTTTTAAAGACGTACAAAGTGTTATTATGAATCTGATGTCAATTCCCAACATATCTCAGTTTAATAATAATCCCAGAATACTGTAATCAAATTAAAGAAAACAGTTTACTCATCAGGAGTCTGTGCTGATTTGACAAGAAGACACAAAGTCAAGAAAAAATAATAAGGTATGTTTCTACTTTCCTTTAAAATTAAGACATTTAATTTAATGCGAACATTTAATTTCCTTCTTCCGGGCATGAGTTGATACCTTTAAAAAGAAAGACTTTTTCCTGAGAGAAAACAGGACTTGGTTCGCTGTTTGACAGTTATGTTCAGAGTCCCAAATGAGATGAGATGGCATCTTTAAATCCTCATGAAAATACTGGACCTTGATTTCCTCCATCAGTGGTTGCAAAACATGGACGGCAGAGGCAACTTTGGCGGGTGGCCTGCTGCTAGTCCTCCAACTATTCTCATCCATGTATTTGATTCCTCATTCACATTGTGTGGTTATGGTGGTGGCCTTGGAGAAGCCTTGAAGACCAGAGGTGGCTTGCTTGCCGAGCTTCAGGGAGCCACAGTCCCTTGGGCTTTTGAAGCACCTGGAGCTGGAAGCGTGTTCTTTACTCAAAGGGACAGCTGTGAAAACCTCTACAGAACAGGAGCTGACCGGCTGCACCAAGGGCCGAGGAGCCCCGGTTTAGCAGCGCCCGAGCTGCATCCGCTCGAGGCACAGAAGGGGCCGACACAGGTCAGCGCTGCAGTCTTTGAACAGCGCAATCACCGATAAAACAGCATTATTTTCTTAAATAGCGCTTTTATCAAGGACCAGAAGTCCCAGTGACACTGATCCGCGCATAAACCTCAGCGGCCGGGGCTCTCTCGACACTGGCTCAGGGGCGCTGGAAGCCCTCGGCGCTCGCCCCGGCGGGCTCCGCCGCAGCCCCCCCGGCCGCGCCCCTCCCGGGCCGCCTGGCAGGGCCCGGCCGGGGCGGGGCGGGGGCGCCGCGGCCGCAGCCGCGGCCGGGGGCGGCCGGGGCGGGGCCGGGCGGGGCCTGGCCGGGCGGGCGGCGGAGAGGCGCGGCTCGGAGTCCCGTTAGAAGCAACGCGGAGCCCGTGCGGATTCCCACCGGCGCAGGAGGAGCGACCGCCGTGTCCAGCCCGCCGGGAAGATGCCGAAAACGGTGGGTGCTGCGGGCGCGGGGCGGCGCGGAGGCCCCGCGGTGGGGCCCAGACGGGCGCGGCCCGGCAGCTCCTCCCGCCTGGGCTCGGCTGAGCCCAGGGCGGTGGCGGCCGCCCCGGAGGAAGGAGCGAGGGGCAGGAGGGAGTCCCGGGGAGCGCAGCCGCCCGCTCGCCCCTCCATCTTGTGCTCCCCTCGCCGGCCGCTCCCCGCCCGGGGGGCCGGGCCGGGGCCCCGCCTGGGCCGCGGGCTCTCGGCGCGGCGGGGCCGCCCCTCCGCCCCAAAATGTCCGTCGGAGCGCAGCGGGGCCGCCGCCCGCCCGCGTGTGCGCCCCGGCCGGGGGGGCGGCGGGGCGAGGCTTCCGAGAGCCCGGGGGGAGCTATGGCCGCCTCGCGTGCTCCGCCAAGAGAAGTTGGGGTTTTCACAACTTGTAATTAGTCAGTTTGAGTTGCCAGGGAGCCTTGTCCCAGCTTGACTCGAGGTATTTCTTGGCTGGAGAGTTTTTGATACTTCAGAAAGTCCGGTCAAGTCTGTACTTGACTCTCCTCGCAGCAGGAGTTCGGTGACTAATGAGGAGCATGGGGTTTTTCCATTTAATTTTTCCTGGTTGGAGTAAAAATTGGTCCCAGCCCTTCATTGATAAAACAGGAAGGAGCAGGCTGGAAGTCTCTGGATGTTTCCTCACTGGAGTGATCTGAAATGGCCTAAAAACATCAAATGTTTAAGCTAAAAGTCTGTGGCTTATGTAAAGGAGAGAAAATAAGATCCTAAAAAAAGTCCACCCCTATGCAAATGGCAGTTGAAATGGAATCCACACTGATTTTCTTTCCTTTGTTTTTTTTAATATTTTAATTTTATTACTTTAAAATTGATATTAAATGCCTGTTTGACTGACTTTACTTTTCCCGACGTCTTAAATGTCATCTCTCTGAGACAATAGCTGGATGATGATGGTTATTTAAACATCAACATCTTAAAGGACATCAAACTCACGCTACTTCAAGGTTTAGACAGTATTTTCTGAAACTTTAGGAAGGCCTTTCTTCAAACATCAGCAATGATTAGTGAAGATTTACTTACTAAAAACCCTAAAATACGGGCAACAAGTTCAGTAAGATTAACAGAAGGAGCACAGGTTAGGGGACTTCTATGTAAAATGCAGTTGAGACCTTTTAGCCAGAGAGTTTACAGCCATGAAAAGTGACTTCTTTCAGAGTGAATCGGCCAAGAAGTCCTGAAGGAGTTGCTGAGAGGCGCGGGAGGTGGAGTTCCCAGCACCGGGCTGACTGAACGCTGGCTGGGAGGTGCTCACTAGCCTCTGCTTCTGCAGACACACCCAAGGCTGGGTTCACCACCTCGGTCTGCTGCTTTCTGGTTTTGACAGAGTACTTCTGCTTTCGGAACTTTTAAAAACTGGAACAGATAGAGAAATGCAAGTGCTTTGCTGTAATGCTGTGTGTTGCACACCATGGATTGCTCAGAAGGCGGCTCCAGTGTCTGTGCCTGTTGAACTGCAGGCCTCCTGCTTTGTTTCCTGCCCCATCTGCCCCGGTTGCAGACCCAACTGAAATAATATTTAAAAATTATTTTTTTATCTCTGATTTGCAGGAACAGGATATGCTGGCATAACTGTGTAATTTCTTCATGTGAAATAAACACGACTACTAGTGTGCTAGCTTAAGATTTGCTAATAGCTGCTTAATTAACAAAACAGTAAAAAATGCAAATGACTTTCTCAATCAAGGAAAATAATCAAGGTCAAATGTGGATGAACCTGGGTAGTTAGATATAGTTATATGTAGGCTACATCACAAAAATAAATCCATTGTGAAGAAGACAGATGGAGGAAATGTTCCAGGGAACAGTTCTGGCTGGGCAGGAAAAACATTTGTGTCTGAACTGCTTGGTAGCTCTTATCATTCATCTCACCAGGCTTACAGAAACATGCTGCTGCATGGCTTGAGCAGGAAAAGCTGTTGAGTTCTGAGTCCCGACTCCTCTTCAAGCTAGGCTAAATGTTAACACATCTAGCTAGAGATTTCCATTTCATTATGAAAGGTTTGCTGTGATTGGCAGTATGCTGTGTAGCACTCTTAATAAGAATCCAAGATTAGCTCTGGTAACCCTTGAACTAGTGCACGTGATTTGCTGTTGTGACTTGTAATGTCTGCACGACCAGGGGGTTTGGTTACTGGAGGCCTATGTAGAAAGTCCGTCATGGATAAATCTGCTGATCCTGCTATGCTCTTAACAGGAAAGCTTCACTTTTTTATCTAGAGGGATCTTAAGCAGCCAACTCTGGTCTAAATTTTTTGTGTTCTGAAAAGTTTGCAAGGTGTGAACAGTTAAAGCAGGCACCAAAGAGGACATATAATTACCCCCCCATGCTTTATATTGCAAAGGGTGGAAGTAGTTGAATGCTAAAACATGTCTTTCGAGCCGTTTTCAAGCTCTGAAAAGTTTCTGCCCCAGTTGTGAGCTGTCTGTTTATTTGCCATGAGTAGGCTCTGATCTTGCCCTGACTAGTGCTCTGGTCTCTCACTGAGTCACTTCAGGCTGGTCAGTGCTGGAAGTCACACTGTCCCAAATCCTGATAGAAGTGAGTCAGCTCTCATGTTGGTGGCTAGTCTAAGCCCCATGGTTAATCGCTTGAACTTTAGTATTACAAAAAGCATCTTAGTTGTCGGAGTGGGAGGGAAAGTGACCTTTTTTTTTTTTTTTTTGTACCAGTCATGCCTATTTAATGGGCTGATACTTTATTTTTAGCTATTAGAAAAAGCAGGGCTTCCGTATCAGGATTCATTGACTATTTTGCCTGTGCATGTACTTACTTTGTGGCTATATGAATGGATAGGCCACTGAACTCGAAATGTGAGCATCCATCACATGTGAGGTGCACATTCAACTGTCCTGTCACTAGGACTTGAGCAGTTCTGTTTTAGGTAATATAGCCTTTACTTATTGTAGAGAAATGGTTTTAATCAAAGCTAATCTTGTGAATACAGAAAGCTTCAAACTAAGGTATGATGAAGTTTGGACTGTTGCCTTTTCCCTTAATGCTTTCTAAAACTCAGTGTAGCAGTAGTTACTAGGGCCTTCAGGGACCCTGTCTGTAATTCGAATTGATGGTCTTAATTCCCAGTTGGACTCTAAAGGTCTCTGAAGCTTAACTCCCTCTGTTCCTTAGAACTGCAAAGTTCTGGTTAGAAGAAAGGTAACTCAGACTGAGGTAAATATCAAGAGAACCCTCTGGATAATTTCTTGTGTGTTGCTACTTATACCAAATGCTGCAATAAGACAGTAACTATGAGCAGACTGCTATGCTTGTTTGGGTGATCTTTTTTCCTTGTGGAATTTACCAGAGGTCTTGAAGGCAAAAGGTGGATGGCGATGAAAACTGTGACTTTAACGGATGGGCACTTCTCTCTTGGGGCCCTGGGTTTGGGTCTTGTGCTACGAAGGAGCTCTGGAAGCATTCTAGATCCCTCCTGTCTTATCTCAGGATTGATCCTTTGGTGTTATATTGCCTCCTTTCCCTCAGTATAACTTGAGAAACTCGGCAACACTGTTTACAGTTAGACAGGCTTTGATTTGACATGTGTGCTAGCTTGTTAGGCAAACTCAATCCACTGTATGCTTCTTCTAACACTTATCAGATATATTACTTACTGTAAAGAGATGTGTATGAGTGCTTCCAAAGACCTTGCTTTATACAGAAGTCTGTGTTTCCCCCGCTGGTGAATGTCAGATGCCTTTGTATTTCAGAAGCAATAATAGCTAAAAGATGCTGAGTGTACAGTGGAACCAGGTAAACTACTGAACTGGTGTGCAATGAATTGTCTGTAGCTTTACTCCTAACATGGAATTTTTCAAAATAGGAAAGGCCTTTACACCCTAGTTTGTAGTGTATCCATCAGCTTGGTTCCTAAATTCTGCAAGAATAGAAAGATTTTGCCTCATGTCAGATGAAGCAATTAAGCCTGACAGTGAGCAAAAGCTTCCGTTTGGTACTTTTAAGCCTTCTATGTTAAAGTTAAACAGGGATTTTAAAGTATCCCATTGATGATAAATTAGCATTCACTTTATTTTTACATACTGGTAAAATCTTCCTTTCCTTTTTTATGGCAAGCCCTGCACCCAACTGGCAATGTTGTGCCAAAAACATCATTTAGAGTGGTTTTACACTGTAGTGAGCAAGAACTGCTCCACGTACCTGATCTGAATTGGTAGTCATGATCCAGTTCATAAAACTTCAGTGTGACAGTGTAAGGTCTAAGAGTGCTTTTCATATCGGAGTTCTTGAAGATTAAACATGTTAGCTGACTCCTTTATTTAATTTTTGACCTCTTAGTCTGTTGCCGGAGACAGTTGAATGAGAAGCTGTTTGGTGAGGTGCACCCAATTAAAGGGGCCCAAAAGAGAGCTTTAGGTCTGCTGCTTCTGTTGTAAGAATGCTATAGGGAACAGAGTGCCTCCTATCAGGGGTTCATCATCACTTGCTTCTTGCAAATATCCTGTCACCATAACGTTTACAGGCAGTATCTCTTTTGAACCTTCAAGGAGTTGCAGCCCTTTCCTTGGGTGATTCTACCTTGTCTGATTAATCACCCCTGAAGGTTAATTACAATTTTTGCTGTTCTCATGAGGATCGTTTATAAGGTGTCTTAATATGGACTCTTTCTTGACAGGAAATGGCATCACTGCCTCTAGAGGAAACTTGTTTCAGTTATTTTATGTATAATGTCCAGTCAGAAATGAAATCCTGCTGCAAAGAGCTCACTGAGTCCCTAGGTGGCTGCTTGAAAGACAGCTGATGAACTGAAACTGAGGGATTCCAATCTCTTCTGTTTGTGATACTGGGGGTGCAGGGGGTGGGGGTGCCGGGTGCCGGGACCCTCCTGGCTGCTGGGTTGGGCATGTCCTTGCTGATCAATGACCACTCCCCAGAGAAACCCCTCTGGAAGAGGTAGCTCTGGCTCTGTTCCAGGGTATGAAGGAAGCTGACTAAAAGCTTCCTCTAGCTACGTCATCTCCTGGACTCTTTCCTGGCTCTGTGCAGCTCAAACAACCTTATTTGGCTAGCTTCTTTTTTTTTTTTTCTTCCTTTTTCCCCCCCCTTCTGTGCAGCAAGAGGGCCTCCCTGAATTTGCACAATAAAGCTGTTATCTGTGCTTAATCACTGTTCTAAGGAGTACGACGGGGTCTGCTTGAAACGAGTTCCAAGATCTCGACTCCTCAGACTGCTGTTGTTCCCCTATCCCTATGTCCTGTTTGTCTGTCTGCTAAATGGCTGTACGAAAAATCAGCTCCAGTGAGGAGTCTTTGCTGCTGCAGACGCACTGTTGGAAAAGAGAAAGTCTCTCTCTGCCCAGGAATAATCCAGGGCAATTTACTGATGTAAATTAGGAGCAATAGTAAGCTGCTAGTTAATTGTTTACCTTTCCTTAGGGGTCTTTGAGAACAGCAGGAATTTGCATAGTGCAGCCAATAACACTGCATCAAAAGAGTTTGTTTTTATCCAACGTGAAACTTCCAAAGTAGGCTGAAGTCTCTGGATTGATGGAACATTACTATTTTGGGCACATCTCTTTGTAACACTCCTGTGTTACTCCTGCTTCTAGGTGGAGCATTAAAGTGTTTTGGAAGTTGTGGGCATAAACCCCACCTTTCTTACTCCAATAGCTAATACTGACTCTTGCAGTAATGTTTAAAGCAAGTATTTGGCAGGGAGCTAGGAAGAGACATTCACTGGCAGGCTTGGTTGTTATAGGATCAGCTGCAACTGTTGGGAGGTTTAGAACCTGAAATTGCAGAGGTTTGGGGCTTATGTTGATGACAGACAATTGTGTCTGCAGCAACTGTGACTATCAATAGGTAAGTGATCTAGTACTGCTTCCTTCCTGTGCAGCCATGAAAGGATATCTTCACTTCTATGAATGTGTGATCCTCCAGTGCAGTACTGGGGCAGTCAAAAACTCCTTGCCTTTGTATAGTGGCTTGTTGAACTTGTATCAAATGGGGAGAAAACTCTCTTTGGAGATGTTTTTAAAGGCATGACTCCTGTGAAATGCTTTTTCCTAGTTTTCCAATGTCTCTGAAGTTGTATTAGTTGTTCTGAGAAACCTGTGCAAAAATACAAACTGTGGATGAAGGAATGATGATCAGTTCTCATACCATTGCCAGGAGTGCTTGGCCATGCTACGTCTCTCTCCCTTTGGCCGTTTTGGTTGAATAGCTACAGACAAGGGCACAGGGGTGTCCCTAAAGGAGGAATGAATGAAAAAGCTCCAAATGTGGTCCGCTCTGTAGAGAAACATACAATTAGTCAAGAATGAGAAGATGGATTTGTGGGGGAAGAGACAGACTCCTTTCTCTGCCAACTGTGATTCTGTGTAGAGAAAAATGAAATCTCAGAAGAGTTCAGAAAGAATAACTGATGCAATGAATCCATTCCATGATGAATACTGATCATGGTATTCAGGGTCCAGACTGAGCTGTACTCTCTTGCAGATTTCTAGTTCTGTTGATCAACTTGTTTGTTTCTTAGAGGAAGGCTACTCAGGAGACAGGACTTCACTGTACTGGAGTGTGAATACTGTAAAAACTTTCTTGTTGTACTTGTGTTTTTTGGTTTGTTGTTTTTTTGTTGTTGTTTTTTTTTTTTTTTTTTTGTGGTGTGGGATTGTTACATTGATGTCAGAGAATCTTGCATGCAGCATATTGGAGAACTGTTATTCTGCCCTCGCGTGCCTCCCTATGTTTTTGAGGTAAAATCATAGAATCACTAAGGTTAGAAAAGACCTTTAGGTTTGAGTCCAACTGTAAACTGATGACTTTCTGCAGCCATGAACCGTTCTTGTCTGTCTGTGTATCACTGATTTATACTCCTGCTTTGTAAGTCCTTGTCAGAGTCTTTTTTCTCTCTGGATTGGGAGACCCCATTATGGTGGGGAAGTGACAAAGTACAGGAAAAACCTGCCGTGGCAATCTGATCAATCACTTAGTCATAGCATTTAATGAATGTACTTGCTTTTACTTAACATAGGTTAATAAAGCATGGTCTATGCTAAATCCTTGCCATATATTTTAAACTGTATTAAACTTGAGTCTCTGGTATTAATTCTGTGCTTAGTTACAGCGTAAAAACTGAGCTGCCAGAGAAATAATTAGCATGAAGGGTCAGGGTGCTTGACATCACATCTCTGATCCTGCAGAGGTGTGGTTTTTTGTTCATAATATCTCTAAGAATATAAATATGGCATAGATTTTATTTTTTTTTATTCACTCTTCCAGAGTAGCGTGCTCAGAGGGTGAGAACATTTATTTCATTAATACACTAAATGTCTTTTCAGGCAGTTTGCTGGATGGACAAGAGGGTTCTGGTTGTGTGGTTTTTTTCTCTGTTAAAATCCAGAACTTGATATCTTCCTGACAGTTACAATCCACAGGACTTATAGAATGGCAGCAAATGGTTCTGAAGGCACACTGTAAGAGGTAAGGCAGTTCCACTGCTGACAAATTCAAGCAGTACCAGGTTGCCCAATAAAAATTGGTGATACAAAACCCACACGATACTTTGTGGTCCAATACATCCTCTTATATAAAACAGTCCTACTAGTCCTCTTATTAGTATGACAGCTCTCTGGCAACCTGGGAGTTCCAGTTAGAAGTGATAGAGAAGGAGAGATTTGTACATATGTATTAAAAGTAAGGGTTTACCTACAGATCATTAAGCAGACACTTTAATGAGTGTTTGACCTGTTCATATGCAAGTTAACAAGAGGAATATGGCATAGTAACCTTTATATGGATGTTTATAGTAAATATGCTTAATATTTATTTCAATTTTGTGGAGATGTTCTAAATTTAACTTAAATGAGAATCAGACTTTCATCCTTCTCTTCCTCTCGTTTTAGAAAAGAATCTTCATCTCCCATGAGATGAATGGATGTAGTTTCAGATATGCTTACTTACTTACTTTCTTGGTGAGTTTCTTCTTCCTTTTAAGAGGTAGATAGGTCTGTCTGTCATAGCCTCTACTTAGAATAGAATTGTTCAGTTGGAAGGGACCTACAGTGATCATCTTGTCCAGCTACCTGACCACTTCAGGGCTGACAAAAAGCTGAATCATGTTAAGGGCACTGTCCAAATGCCTCTTAAACTGGCAAGCTTGAGACATAGACCCACTCTCCAGGAAGCCTGTTCCAGGGTTTGGCCACCTCATATCCTTTCTAAACCTGCCCTGATGCAGCTTTGAATTATTCCCATGTATCCTGTCCCTGGATCCAAGGGAGAAAGATCAGCCCTTCCATCTCCATGTCCCATCCTCAAAAAGCTGCAGAGAGCAGTGAGGTTACCCCTCAACCTTCTTTTCTTCAAACTAGAGAAACCCAGAGTCCTCAGCTGCTCCTCAAAGGACTTGCCTTCCAGCCCTTCTCCAGCTTTGCAGCTGTCCTCTGGACATGTTCAGGCACATCAGTATCATGGTGGACCCAGCACTGCACACAGTATTCCAGGTTAGGTTGCACCAGTGCTGAATACAGCGGGACAGTGCCCTCTTTTGACTGGCTGTGTTTGCTGGTTTTGATGCCCCCCAGGATGTGTTTTGCCCTCTTGTCTTCAAGGGCACACTGCTGGCTCTTCTTGACCCTGCTGCTGACCAGCACTCCCATATCCCTTTCTGCAGGGCTGCTCTCCAGCCACTCCTCTCCCAATTTGGACATGTGCCTGGTGTTACTCAGCTCCAAGTGCAGAGTTTGGCATTTGTTCTTTTTAAATTTCATGCCACTGATCTATCACACTCTGATCTAGTTAGACCCCTCTGCTAGGCCTCTTGTCCCTTGAGAGAGTCAACAGCACTCCCAGTTTTGTATTGTCAGTACATTTGCTAATGGTGCATTGAACTCCTGCATCTAGATCATCCCTAAAAATGCTGAACAGCACTGGCCCTGTTATGGAGCCCTGAGGGACACCACTGGTGACTGCTTGTTAGCCAGCCTCAGCCCCATTCCCTGCAGTCCTTTGAGCCTGCTGCCACTGGTTCTTTATCCAGTTCTTTTACAAACGTGGGTAGAGCCCTTCCCACATCTTCCTTCACGTTCGTGAAGCCTGGCCATGAACACCTTGAGCCTCCTCATCTTGCAATTGGACAACTTGTCCAGAAGGATGCTGTGAGGGACAGTATCAAAAGCTTTACTAAAATACCAAAAAACTACATCCACCACCTTTCCTTCATCCATTCAGTGACTGACCTTATTGTAGAAGGATATCAAATTAGGACTTCCCCTTCATGAGCCCATGTTGGCTATGCCTGATGATTGCATTGTCCTTTAAAGAAAGGCCTTTAATGTCCTTTAAATGCTTTTCAATAGTGCCCAGTTACTTGGTTAATCTGCTTAATATCTGACCACTAAAATAGACCTGCAAGAATCAAGAAAGCAAAATTGCCTGGAAAGCTGGATGGGTTGAAAGAAACTTGCTAGTATTGTAGCTGAGACAATAGAATACTCAGTGTCTAAGCAGTAACAACATGCAAAATTGTGACATGTTTGGTTTGGTGTATGTGGTTTTGTGTGTGTTTTGTTTTTAAAACCACTAGAGTTGTCCTTTAGGGATGGCACTAGATTATATTACTCATTATATTCATGTGTTCCTCTAAGTTTTGACAGCATTCATTAATGGAGACACTGTACAGTGTGAATAAGAAGGGTGTTGCTTTTCTAGATTATTGTTTATAACTACCAAATGTTACATCCAAATGTTGAGAAACATATGTGCTCTGTGAGATGAGATTGAAAGCTTAAGCATCAATAACTATTATGCCAACATAGTTACCCTACATGTATCTATATGTTAAGGAAACTTAAAACCACTTTTGAAAAAGTGACTGAATAACTTAATTTGTTTTATTGGATAGATAATGAAAACTTGAGCTGAGATATGTTGAATCCATTGTCTGGCTGTATTCAGTGTTCTGTGGCTAAAGTTATCCTCAGGGAAAAATCAGGATCTGAGCTTACCTCAAACTGAGAAACCTAGATTTTTCTATTTCTGAAAACGTGCCACGTGAGTGAGCAACTGGATTTTTGTTGCAGTATCTGTATTTTTAACTGAGGGGGACTCAACATGTGAACTTGTTTGCCATGGTGAAATATAGAAAGCAAAGACCAGTAAAATGGTTATGTTCTAGCAATATCCACAATCTCCTAGAGAAACAGAAGCTGCTGTATGAACTGTTATACACGACTGCTCATTTTGTGAGCTGTCTCAAATTCTTAAGGTTACTAGTAACTTGAATAATGGGGTCAGAAAAGGCTAGTATTACTTAAAATATCAGAAATCTCCAAGTCCGTGGTTGGGACTGTGGAAGGCTTGGAGAATGTTCTTATTCAACACCATAGAATGCTTTATCACTAAACCAAGAAAATATTTGGATAAGCAATGTGTCTTAGTCCTCCAGCCTGCAGCTCTATAGTGCTGACTTTGTTACAGAAGCTGGACTGTAACTTGTTCTTTCCTGGAACATTGATGTGACATGCTTTCCTTGTTGCTATAATGTTAGTCCTTTGCTCCAAAAAGCAATCAAGGAGCCTGTTACCTGAAGTTGGTATTTAAAGAAGCCAAGTGTTGACATAATATTTTTTGTTTTGCTTAAAACAGTAAACTGAACCTGGAACTGATGGTATTCTGACCCGGCCATGACAAACTGTGAAGCAGCAAGCTCCTGAACACTCAGAATTTTCTTACTCTTCTTTTCTTTTGATGACTTGCTGCTGTGAGTGTTTTGGGCTATGTGAAGTCTATAGCCACCAATGTTTTCTGTGCTGTATACCTGGGGTGCTGAGTTCACAACCATACATGTGGAAGCTCGTTAAATCTCAAAAACCCCAAGTTAGGTTTTTTCTTTTATCTTGCTCTGTGGTTTGTTACTAGCATCTCAAGTTGAAGGGCAACTGCAAGCTGCAATACAATGTGTTGTGCTCAGCCTGAATTCCCCTTTGCACATCCAAGAGTACAGGGTAGAGATCTCTTTTGAATGAGGATACATGTCAGCATCTTCAGCTGTAAGAATATATCACTGTAGTGTTGTCTTGGGTCTGTTGAAAGACAGCAAATAGAAGGACTGAGTAACTTCCAAATTGATAGAAGATCAGTCCCATCAACTGAAAATGAGGCGTCCTGAGCAGTGCTTGCTTCAGCATCATACACAGGAAATACAACGCTGTCTTAGTGTTTGTTCCCATAAATGCTAAATAATCAAGTAGAAATCTGACAGAAGGCTGCCCTGCTCCTTTGCTGCTTCAAGTTCTGACAAATTTAATACTTAAGCTTCGCTTGCTCTGTACCTTATTCACATCAGTGCAAAGTCTCTTCTACCACTAAGTATCTTGGTCAGAGGCTAAGCTTTGCACGTGTCTTTCATACTGCAAAAAAATGATAGTGTCTCTTTTTTTTTCTCTACAGAACCTGTTGGACTGTGTGTTGCATTGCTCTGTCCTTTCAAGTTTTTCCTTGTCTCTTTACAAATTGCTATGTGCAAGTTGCTTCAGACTCAGAAAAGTTTGGCATGGAGGACTTTACCAAGAAATGCTTTTACAATATTTAATGGCAGCTTTGATTTGGCAGTGTTTGGAGGTATTTGAAAGTAATTGGGATCTGAGAAGATTCAGACAGTCTTATAAACCAAGTGATTTCATTAGTCTGCCATTCCCTTAGAGAAAGATGGGTTATTAGATGCATTAATGTGGGACTATCCTTTTCCACAGCAAGCCTGAGCTGTTAGCAGCTTATCCTGTTCCCAGTGTCCTGGAAACGTGCAGTTAGTGGTGAGGTATCTGCATGCAGGAACATTGAAGGAGCCTCAGTCTTTGATCAAAGTTGAATTCACGCTTGCAAACCCTACGCTGCTGTACCTTAGCATGTGGAAAAAAAATGAAAACATAACAAAAAGCAACCCTACACAGCAGGTCTGGGTAAGAGCTAAGCTGTCAAGTTGAATTGTGAATGCTCTCGGCAGAAGGTTGCTTTTCAGACTCCCTGCCTCTGCTTAGTCTAGTGAGTTTGCTTTTGTAAGTTATATGTGTGTGTATGTTGACTTAGCCAGATCCTGAGTCCATCTCCTATTTCTCTTCCTGCTACCCAGTTGTGTTTCTCAGTTTTGACCTGCAGCTTTAGGAAGACCACTAGCAGTTTGGCTTATCTGCCTGTTTGGCTGCATAAAGATAGTCCCTAAGATCTCTGTAGAGGAGGATGAAGGATCTAAATACTGAAACTGCAAATCATGTAAGGAATTGCTCTTGCCCACTTGATATAAAGCATCAGTTTCTGCCACATGCATTCTGAATGTTGCAGGGTTGCTCCCCAACAACCTCTGCAGTCTTGTAGAATTATTTAAAAATTAAGCCTGGAGATAACCCTAGAAGTCGTGTGGTCCAACCTCACACTCAGAACAATGCCAATTTCTAAGTGGGTCATTTTCTAAGTTAGATTGGATGCTAGATGTTTAGGGTCATGTTTTTGTTACAGTGGGACAATAGTTCTTAACAAAGATAACTTGGAAAGTATTGGAACTTAGGAGGTATTGTGTAGGTGCCTGAAAGTTCTGAACTGCATCTTCTGGATTGCATGGAGAAAGTAAAAGAGCAAGTCAAGTATAATGATTAAAAATTATCAAAAGCAAACCCTTTTTAAGGAACTCTTATTATATCCCAGTTACTTTTGGGTACAACTATCTTACTTGTTGTGTTTGGTGGTACAGTTGATCTGTGTAGGACATCTGGTTATGTTCAGGTAGTATTCTAAAACACTTTCCCATGTGAAGCTAGAGTAGGCAAGAAGATGGTGTTAGGCTCTGAAGTCCTGAGGCAGTATGTTACTAGAGCATTTGATAGTTGCTTCCTAGCTTATAGCACTGTTTCAGAACATGCAGTCCCATAGCAAACTGGGAATAGCTTACCTCTGTAGTAGTCTCTGGAACTCTAAGGCTTTATTCTGTTTTTTAAAATGTGACTCTGTCTCTCTGTAAAATAGTAGAGCTATTGTATCTCTCTGTAAAAAAGCTACAGCCTTTAAGTCCACCAGATGCAAATTATGTTTGGGTAGCTGTAGCTTTTTGAAATAGACTTTGTGAGAACACCTTGAGAGATTAAAAAACAATAGGTTTGGAGGGGATAAAGCAGGTATGTCTGGGAGCGAGGAGTAAGAAGTGGTTCAATAGCTTGGTCCATCTTGTCTTGTACCCAAAAAGCCATCTTGCCCTTCCCTCTTTCTGTAGCCAGTAGCCCCTGTGTAAATGTAGCGAACAGGACCAATGAAATGATTCTGCTGGAGAAAATAATGGATGAGTTATTCCCACCCTGATTCGTTCTTTGTTTCTGCTTGTGGCGTAATTGTGGAGTATGAACATGAGAAGTGATTGGGAGGGTGCAGGCTGTTCAGGTGGTGGGTACACACCCTGCCTGTGCTGGCACTGCTCTCTGCAGCTCCGGGCCCTTCAGGAGCCTTTGGGGACACGGGGTGCTGTGTATTGTAGTGCTGTAGCTACTCTCATCTATATTGGGAAAGCCCAAATACTTGAACTAGATGGAACTGAAAATAACAAAGGGTACTTCAGTAATCACCAACTGGTGTTTTATAAACTATGGACAGTCCCAACAGAACTATTTAAAACCTAAAATAAGTTGGTGGTAAGGGAAGCAAGTGTGGGCGGGGAAACTGAGTATTAAAAAGAAGTGGAGGAAAAAAAAAGAAAATAAATCCTGCCTTTTAGGGAACTGTTAGCTAAATAGATAGGAAAATGCAGCCAGCCTAAATGAGACCCTGTACTGAAAGGAAGTTGTGGGATTTGTCTAGCATGCTGGAAATGATAAAACTGAAAATCACAGGATGATGAAACAGCTTTACTTCACCCTTGACTGCGCCTGCAGTTAAATTTGGAGGGATGGCTCATAGTCTGAGCAGTCAGATCCCACAGTAAGACTGTGTTCTAGCTCCTAGAAGTCTGGCTATTGTTCAGACTTTCAGTGAGGGCTGTGAGCTGGCCAAGAACTTGATGTGCCACACCCAGGCCATGCTCGGGGTGTCTGGAACAGGCAACTCTGTGTTCTTTACCAGAGCTAAACTGCTAGGAGTGTCTTGGTTGAAGGACAGAGAGAAGCATGTGAAACAGATAAGCATGCTCTGACTTTTTATCCAAACGTGAGTCCTTTAGAAGGAAGAGCTTGGTCACAGCAGTTATCATACTTTCTTCCCTGGAGAAAGTGTCTTTAATAAGAAGAGTGTCAGAGCATAGTTATTTTATTTGCCCTCAATTTCAAGTTACCTCTAAACCAGTTCTTAACTGCAGCTGAATTTAAGACCTGTATGTAGGGACTGAGTACTTAGTCTAATAGACTATAGGAATCTCAAGTACTTACTGTACATGTGATGCCTCTGTGCAGCTCACACTTGTCTTGTTAGCATCCTGTCTCAATCTTGGTTTGAGCCCCTTCCAGCAAAGTAACTGCTTGTGATTTTGGCAGACATCCACTGGATGCTAGGTTTTGGAAGCTCCTTGGCTATTTGGAAATATGTCCTGGCTACCTGTCTTGACTACCCCTCCAACTGGGTCTTTGCAGCTGTTAAACAGTAGTTGGAAATCCCCTGCCCTTGGGGTGAGAATGGGGAGGGAGGGAAGAACTTGACTAAGGCAAGGTTACAGGTGGGGGGAAGTTGCCTTCTAAGAGTCTTCTCAGAAAATCTGAAGTGCTTTTGGTGGTGATGGTGGTGACTGCAGCGACTGTTTTGCTGGTCAAGTTACTTCAGCCCCCCCAGGATCATAACACCATTGTGTGGTGTACAGTGGAAGGGGGGGGCAGCACAAAATGTGTTTGTAAGCTGTGAGTAGGATTGCCTAGGAGGGGCACGTAATAGCTGTGAGAAATGTCACCATACCGCTGCCGGCATTCGAACACATCCACTGCCCTTTGAGCTGCTCTTAGGTTGGAGAGCTTTAGCACGGGATGTGGTTTGACATGTGAAGTACAGCTGCCAACTCTACTATTAGTGTGCAGAGGCCATAGTAGGTGTATACTGTTTTTTCAGAGAAAAGCACCTTCTAAGGAGCACAAAAAATGGTGTTTACAAAACAAACAACTCCCAAAACAAAACCCAGAGGTACACAGATTGTAGAAGTTGAATGATGGCAAATGCATACGGCTAGATTTTTCTTCAAGTTATGCCTCCTCATCCAGATGTTGTGGAAAAGGGGTCTGGGTTTTTTCCCTGTGATATTTTAATTTCCTTCTGGATTTTGACTAGTAAAGGATGTTCTCTGTAAGTCACTCAAACAACAGGTACAAAAATAGTTATTCCAAGGGTTCTTCAAAGTAGCTCTGAAGAAACAGAAAATGGCAATGTTAATGAGTTGGAACAGCTACAGGAAAGCAAAGGGAGGTACGTGAAGAATCTATTTCTGAAAAAGGAAATGGCAAAAATAGAGGAATTGATCCATTGCACAAGGTTGAGAGTAAGTTATGTAATAAGTCGCATACAAGTATCTGAACTTGACTAAATGTGGGGATCCACCCCTGGCTGCTTCTCCTGACTTAGTACTCTCACTTTGCAACTCCTTTTCTCAAACTGAAACTTGTTTACCCTCTGGAGAGGGTGGCAGACTGCTAGCAGCCACGAAGTTCAAACACCATTGGTAGGATGTGACTGGTTGAGAAGAGAGGAAATACATTCTAGTAGCTTTAACTTGGACACATGTAATTAATGATTCTGGAAGCCATGCTGTGTAGGGGGTAGGGGAATTCCCTGCCTTTTTTTTTTTTTGATAATTGTTTTGAATTAATAACTTTGTAGTAATCTTTTTATAAAGTAGAACTATTATTCCTGAAAAGGTGGCCTACCCAGATCAGATCACTGATTAAACTGGGTAAATGATACCTCCAGAATTCTAAAAGGCAGAGTTCTCCAGCCCTATGAAGCAGCATTGGCACAGCCCTGGCTTTGCCTGGCTCTGTGCTTGTGTGTTCTGAGGGCTTGTTGCTACTAACCAAGTGAAGTGTCTCTGGAGCTTTGATACTCTGATTATGAGGGAGCTGCAAGCTGGGGCAGGGTGATTGAAGGCATCTAAAGTAAGGCAGCTGCAAAGGACAGACCCTTTGCGTGAGGAATAAGCTTTTTTGAAGCTTTCTGAGCTCTGTGAACGTGGTTTGAAGGAGACCTCATTTTTTAGTGAGACTGACCTTGAGGGTAATAAATCTGAGTCTCCAACACTTAAGAGAAAAAAAAGAAGTCCTATATAACAGTGTCTGAAGTAGGTTCCCTGATATGAGTAACTGATCTCTGGACTGATGGACATGTCCTGCAAGGATCATCCCCTCAGACTCCATTTGGTGACCCTCTACTCAGGCCCTTCTGAATACCAGGGTATTGATCACTTGCAAAGGAGGACTTGGACTTAAACACAAAGGTGGCAGTGGCTTCTCACACATGGTCTTGAGAACCAGAAAAGCAATAAGATACTGCTGTGGTGCTCTGCTGTGTAGGCATTACCTTTTCAACGGCAGCAAGTGCCTTCAAGGAAACTGATTTTTTTTTTTTTTTTAATTTGGGAATATTCCTGATTACCACTTGCTGTATGGAAGAATTTTATTTTCCTTATTGCTGCAGGATGAGCAGTACAAATGAACACAGCAGACTATTTTTGAGATTAGCAGCCAAACAAATATGCTCTGGGGCTCTGATGATGCTACAGTATGACAGGGTTTATATTAGAATAAATCACTTGGTTTCCTTTTTTGAAACTGATTGCTTTAGCATTATGTTTTGCATCAGATTTTTGATCACCTCAGTCAGTGTATTCTTATTATCCTTTTCAAGAATAGGAGTTGGGTCTTTCAACCACTGGATGCAACGCAATGCCTGCTATAAACCCTGCCAGAAAACTCAAGAGAAAATGCAGTTGGAGTGAACACAGAATTGGCTTATTTTGAAACTGCTTTGTTAGGTAAAGCAGAAATTCTCTGCTCTTCCAAGCTCCACATGGGGCATCATATCTTTTTAATGGCCAGTATGCTGTAGCTAGGTTTCCCCCTTGCCCCATGTTAGTAAATTGGTGCTGTGAAGGTGAGCTTTGCTGGAAGCTGTGGGCAAAGTGCTCTGTGTGCTGGTATCTCTGCTGCAGTGAGATGTTGAATGCTACGTGTGTCACATGGTCCATCGGCCTGGGAGTTGCTGCCTCCACCCTTTCTCTGTCCAGTTTCTGCAAAGCAGACTCCTCCAAGCTGTGAACTTTCTCGGTCTTGCTGGCTACTCTGGCTTGCTTCCTCCGGCTGTCCTCAGCAGCATGGTTCCTGAAACTGTGTGGGTGTTGTGGCTTGCTGTCCACATGAGCCATCTCGCCTTGTGGGGACTAAGAGCAGTTACTGGTGTATGATTATCATGCTGCAGTTCTAGTGATTAACTTTATTAAAATCATTTTTACTTCAAATGCTTCTCTCTTACAGCAATCATGAGGGTATTGTATCTAGTAAAATGTTTTCAGACAATGATCTTTGCTTGTGTCCATTTTTAGTCTTAACATTAGATGATTAGGATATGTATGTGCAAAGTAGCTTAGTTTTTCAGTAACATCAACTGTTACTGAAAACAGAGGTCTTCAGGCTCTGCACTAAAATCATTAGGGATGCTTTAAAAGGTAAGATCCTGCTACAGGCTTTACTTAGGTATACCAAAACAAAGCCACATACTATATAGGATACAAGTCCTACTTCTGGCTCACAGGTACTGAGTGTATTAAAGGTGGGCAAGCTTTCTCCTCTGGTGGTGGCTTAGTTCAAATTGTCATAGTGGGATGGAATGGGACACCTTCTGTAGATTTATTTCCTGCCCTGCTCTCCAGTCAAATGAGAAGTACCGTGTCCCCCATGGAGCAGGATGGGGACAGTGGAGAGAGCTGGGAAGCTCCCAGGAGCTGCTGGGACAGTTAACCTCTCTCTGGGGGCTGCAGTGTGGTGTCACTGCTGCTGTTCTGTTCCCTGATGAGCTTAGAGGTATGAAAAGGCCCTTTAAGACTGCTGGAAGGGGGCTTGGTTAATTAAGTGTAATCCCTTGAGAAATTGCAAGCACTTTCACATGACCTGATTCCAGCCTCCTCCTGACACAGAGGATCCAGGGCTGTTTCCGCAGGGTGCTTGCGCTCAGGAAGGAGCCAGATGTCTGTGAGTATGGTGGGTGCTGGAGGTGTGGGGCATCACCTCCACTGCCCCTCTGAGGCAGTGCAAAGCACAGTGCACTGGTATGCCCTGCTGTGCTCACAGCAGGGCCTGTGTTGGCTGACCAGCATGGTGGGAAGGGAAGTACAGCACTGGGGAGCAGTCATGCTCCAGAATTTACTTGCTTGTTCTGAGGAACAGGGGGACAATTCTTGTTAAACTTACTATATTGTTGTTAATCTTGCTGAAAGCCACAACTGGGGATGTTTTTAGATTATTAAGGTGCCTTATGAGATCTTGAGTTCATGGAACTGCAGCTGGATTTAATGTGTTTCTCTGGCTAGACCTCTTGGAACTGATGCATGGTATTTGTCTAGTGTCTTTACATGCAGTATCTACTGGGTATACTGGTGCCCCATAGCGCAGAGGCTACAAAGGTTGGTCTGGAATTTCTTTTTGATTGAACTTGCTTCTGTTCTGTAACAGTCAAATTTGCAATAAAATATGAGTTTTCCCTATGCCACTTTCTCCAGAAACAATTCACTTGGTGGCTTGAACCTGGGAAGCAGGAATATCTGAAGGTTGAAGCATATAGCCCAGCAGGGTATCACAGTTTCCTTGCATTCAGGAAATGCAGGGAGGAAATGAAACTTTAGCTCAGGGTCAGGGTTTTGTAGAGGTCGATACTCTGGTGTGCTGACTCTACTTATTATTCTGACATGAATTTCCTAGTACTCTATTCCTGTCTTAACTTATGACAAACAGAATTGTCTGTTCTATCGCTCACACTGCTCAGTGTGCTGCTGAATTAGTACAAGCAACACATCCGTTACCGAGCAGGATGGTGTCAGTCTTTCCTGTTTGTCCTGCCCTATGCAGCTACACATTTTCATCTTAGGAAGTTGTTGTAGCACGTTATTAGTAGGGCTCACTCAGAAACCTGTCAGATACCTGACAATAACTGCTACCAGTAAAACTTATTTGGAATCTCAGTGTGGCAGAAAGTGAGACTTCAAGGTATATGGGCAATATTAAAATATCTGAAAAAATGCTACAAATAGGTGCTTGGTACCACTGTCTATTAAATCTCTCTCTTGTAGAGAGTGCTGAACACGATGGGAGGAGGGTGGTGGTGGTGGCCTATAGCTTCTGGAAGCTAAATTTTGGAGTAGGAGTATAGTATACTTGGGGATGAGTGCTGCCACTGTAGGCCTTGTGATCTAATCACTGGTGAGCAATGTCTTTTTCTCTCACAGGTCTCAGCGGTGTGCACTTTACCTGTCTGGAGTGACAGAACTAAATTTGTATATACTCAGCAGTCCAAGTCAAATGTCTTACTGAGGAGCATTTTGTTCTGTTTGCAACCCAAATTATAAGCATGTGGATGGTTATGCCAGCCCTCAAACCTAGGAAAACCTCATTAGATGGTTTAGAAATACAAAATACAGAAGCTTAATGCTAATGAATCTTGAGGCTTTTCTTAGAATAAGCAGTGGTGATAAACTAGATAGATGGTTTAAAAGTGCTTTGGCAGGATAACTCTCGAGGAACAAAGCAAAGAAGTCTGAATTCTGATGGGACTGGATCATGTTGGCTTTGTTTTGCTATAGCATTTTTATTGCTGTGCGTAACATCTGTGTTGGTCAGTACTTGGCTGTGAATGCCACGGTAAAGTGGTTTTACTTAAACTGAGACTTTAAATGAATGAGAAGGATGAAGGTAAACGTGCAGTGCCTGCCACATACTTGTCTGGTAGAGATTATAGTGGTCTGTAGATCTCTTTTTGTAGCTTGTCTGCACCACAGGCAGAAGGCATTAAGATCAGTGCCTCCCACCACCTGAAATGGTAGAAACCTCACTTTAAGCTGGCGGTTGTGAACTGGAAAAGCAAAAACACCCCTGGCTTGGTAGCATATGGGGGAAAAAATTCCTTGTGTGCTGTTTTCACACCAAGCCTTAACAAGGCTCAGTTTTATAGCAAACTAACTTCTTAGCCAAGAATTAAATTACTAAACAGCTCGTGGTTAAAATGTGCTTGTGACAGCCCAGGATGTGCTCTCCCCAGCTCATTCTGCTGACAGTTCACAGCAGTGTGCTCTTGAACATGGTAAAACTCTGTTCAGCTCGGGAAAGCAGCACTGCCAGGGTGTGGTCCTCCAAAGCACAAGCCTGTTTCCTGTGGTATGTTAGCTTCTGCTGTCTTAGATCAGACCGAAGTTGCAAATACAGACTCATTCAAAACTTGGCTGCTCCTAAACCTTAGGTTGGTACTCAGCTGGAGCACTGGGGGCTTCCATTGGGGATGTGGAAGTGTATCTCTTCGTATTGGATGTACTGATTGAAGGAGATACTGTGTCAGATAGCTCAAGAGCATTTAAGTTAGTAACAGTGAAGGAATTTTGTTGGTTCCAATGTGGGACCTTATTTCAATGTGCTTAGAGAAATGGGAGTCTTATAAGTATGCTGCATGAATTATGGGGATAGTTACTGAAGTAGCTTTATTTTAAATTTTAAGGTGTGATTTGCTCTAAATAGCTCAAAGAGCTGTTTGGGCACAGGTTGCAAAGAGCTGCCACAAATGTTTCAGTTCTGTGCTTCCTTTGTGCTCAGATATTCGGCCCTTAATCACCTGTGCAGATGATACCAGAAGAGTGTAGCTACTGTGCTTTATCCATAAACAATGCAGCAAAAATACCAGCTACCACGAAAGCAAAATAGTATGTTACTGTTTTAGGTGAACAGGAAATACTTGAAATGAACAAAAAGCAATGTGTTACTTAATGGCTCATTTAATGTAAGCCCTCTTACACTTGGATGTGGCTTATGGACAGCTTTGCTCTTGCTGGTGGGTGCTGGGTGAATCAGGATTAGAGGCTAGCACTCTTTGTGGTGGAAGAGACTGCTTCTAAGTGTAAGTAGCAAAGCTATTTTGGGGAATGTTCAGCCCTTCTAAGAAGTGACTGAATTGTTGTTTCACCAAAGCGCTGTAAAATTAGCCCATTGTCAAAGTCTAGGATTTAAGGAGAATAATTTTGGGGAGGTGTATACCTAGAGAACTTATGGCAATTACGTGCTATTGAAAGCTGCTAATTTTAAATAAAGCTTCATTCTTATGAGCTTAGGTCATTTGTTCTTTACTTGCTACTTCTCTGGGATGCTTTTTCCTTATTTTGACTTCATTGTGTCAGAAGGTTTAGAGGGCTTTAAAGCCAACTTATTCCTGATCTGCTTGTTCATGATATCTTTGTTTCCAGTAACGTCTAAACAGCATTGTTTGTGCATGCAACACCTAGAACTGCAATTTATGTTGACTTCAGCTTTGCTGTGCTAAGCCTATCTTATGGAATTTTTAGCTAGACTTCAAACAAGAAAACTTAGTTTAATCTTGAGAGGATATCAAGTACAAAATAGTGGTGTGCCTAGACTGAAAGAGCCGTTTTGGGAAACCTCAAATATATTCTGATGTGTAGTTAGTGGTCTCTTTCAGCTCCTACCTAGAGGTAACTAGCAGAATGCTTCTTGCTTATTGGGGGGAAAAACCCCTGGTTGTAGCTCTGTTGCAGTTTGCTGCTGCTTTCTTAGTAAAGAAGACGTGAAATCTGTCCCTATGCTTGGTAGAAATACAGGGATCAGAGTCGGCTATGATCATGTTGGTATTGTGTGTTTCCTTGAATATTTTTCTTATTCTTGGTTTTTTGGTCTCTAGTGTCATGTGGTCAGCTTATAGACTAAATGTGACTTTGAGTTGTTCTTAAAACTGTTCACAGCATAATTCCCTCCACCGCTCACCAGTGGAAGGCCGGTGGAGCGTGCTAAGAGGATTGATCGCAATGAAGAGCAAAGAAATTAGGATTTATTGATCTGAGGTAAACAGTTGTTGGCCTTGCATTGAGTTGAGAACTGTTAATGCAAGGCCTGTGTGCTGTGGTTTGGTGCACCATGAGTATCTATCTCATCTGTACAGCTTCAAGCCTTGAAACTTTGGAAAAATATTTTAGATCAAACTGTTTTAATATCTACAGTTTGTGTTCATAAACTGTGAAATATCTTCACCTTTTTCTGTTGATGAGCATGCACATAAAATTGTGTTCTCAGACAGCTTGATCTGCTCACAGACCTCACTTTGCCTGGCCTAAAGTTAAGGCATCTACCTTCAGGCAGGAGTATTCCTGTCTAGCCCCAAGAGTCTAAATCATGTTTTCCAGTAATTATCAGTTTTGAATGGATTTGGCAATGTTTTACACTAGCATTTCAGGTGAAATGCCTCTGCTGTTTAAGTTGCTTCATGAGAAGTGAAAGGTGTGTGTATGTCTTCCTGCTTCTGTGGGATGAAGCTGCAAACTCCCTTGCTGCAGTCCCTTGCCACACTTTCATTTCACATGTGAAAATGTGTTGGTGAAACATTCTGTCAAAATAGTGCATCATATAATGTTTCTTCTGGAAGACCATTCATGATCTTGCATCAAAGGCTAATATTGTAATGAAATCTTGGCTGCAGTATTAAATGTCATATACTATTAAATGACACCTAAACCGATCCTGCCATATACCTCCCTGAAAGAATTGGAAAGCAGTAGGCAGTTCTACTGCTATGTGAAGTATTTGCACATACTAGTGCTTATGTTAGTTCAATATGCAGCCTTTTTGTCTTAGCACGTGAGGGCATCCTTGCATCCTGTCTGCTTCATACCCACTGCCCTTGGGGTATGCCAGGAATTGTGCCTTATAATTTCTCTGAATACAGTACTCTTTCAGTCTCCATGGGTTAGTATTGACTAGTCTTCTGTAGCAGGCTGAGCTGTTAATGCTTCTGGGGACTTCCTTGACATTCATCCTTCAAATGGAAGGGTTGGATGTTTACTTGTGTGTACCAAGTTTTAGAATATCTCTGCTTTTGTGAAAGATCAGAAAGACTTCATAAGCTCTAAATAGCTCTCATGTGTGTCAGCACACGTGGATATTTGTCAGGACAGAGAGGATAAACACACTGCAAAACAGGAAAGTTATATTCTATAGGAAAACTGGCAGCACCATGCTGGTAGAAGAGAAGACTGTGATTGCTGGCAGTGAAGTTCCTAGAGGCTTGAGAGCTGGTCGCTGGCCTTATGCAGATGTTGGGTTTCATTACTGGGTAGCATCACTTAGAGCATGTGTTGTAGTGATGCATTTCTCTGTCTTCCAGATCAGTGTGCGTGTTACCACCATGGATGCTGAGCTGGAGTTTGCCATCCAGCCCAACACTACAGGGAAGCAACTCTTCGATCAGGTAAGCAGTGAGGCTGCAGAAGATATAAAGTTGATATAGATACAGTAATTCAATTGAAACAACAGCAAACAGTTTCTAAAGGACTTCAAAGATTGTGTGTCACTATATAGAATAACTTCAAGAGAACTCAGCATAGTAAGAAATGACATTTTTTTCCCAAAACTACTACATTTTTTAATTTCCAACAACATGTTAGGAGCTATTCTTACTTCTAGTGAACTGAATTGGTGCCATGGTACAATAATAGTAGCTGGAAAGCAGCATATATCTGCTGTCTTAACTAGTAAGAAAAGTCTTATGGAGGACCTAGTAAGCTATTTTTATTTGACTTACTTGCAAGCGTTGTGTAACTGATTCCAGAAAATAGTTGGTCTCTAGAACAGGAGAGGGTTAGCTGGGTTTCAAATGCTGCTGCAACTCTTTAAGTGCAGGTAAAGTGATATTCTGTACTCCATCAGGCCCTGGGGAATCTTAAGCGCGGTGATGTACTTTATTGCGATGGACTGTGTGCATAGGGTGCTTCAGCCTTCCCCTGCATTCCCTGCCTAGGCAAATTTCCTCCTGCTTTGGCCAAAAAGAAGCAGAGAGGCATGTGCAGCCCAAAATTGGAGCAGCAGAACAGAGACATTATCAGTTGCAGCGGGTGAAACTTTGACAGGCTCCACTGTGTTTCTCTGCTGTACTTCTAAAGGCTGTGAATTTGCTCCTTGGAGAAAAAGTCTGAACAGTAAGTTCATAGCTTAAAGAAATGTAAAATGAATCTTGGACTACTGACAAGGTGAGGGAACTGCCAGACCAGACCAGATATGTTAGATGTGGGTGTGGTTCAGTAGTGCTAAGTGTTCTGCAGCCTGCTCTACGTAGAACTTGTCATAAGGAAGAGAGAAGATTAAGGACTGATCCACCCGTAGAAGTCAGTTATTTCATTTAGGGCCAGCAAACATAATTTAAATTTACTGGTTTTTTTTTTTTTTTAGATCTTTAACCACAAACTACTACTTTCTCTTGTACTCAGCTGGATGATTCAACACTATTGCTCTTTGTAGCCCAGCCCTGAAATGGAAGGAATGGAGTAAGATCCTAGGCTTTACTAAAAGAGCATCCTTTCATAATGGGAAAAGTAGAAGGGCTTTCAAGAAAGTTCTGAATTGCAGTGTGACTCTCAGCTATCTGTGTGTTAGTATGTAGTAGCTCCTGCATATTTTAGCCCTGTGTGGTCTCAAATTGGACAGGTTTTGATTGCTAGAAGTGAGAGCTGAATTCTGTCCAAAATTCGTGTGTGTGACATGGAATTCTGCCCCAGTTAGTTCATGAGCGTGTTTGCCAGTGAAGCTGAGGTGACATACCCCCCAAGTTCATAAAAAAAACTTTTTTTTTTAAGGGGATGTTCTTCATGTGGATGCTTCCCATGATTATTTTTCAGTATCCAAGCAAAGCACGAGGTGCTAAGAAACGATACTACTGAAGTCAGTAACATTTTTAATCTGCACATGTTTTCAGTCAGTTCTATGTCATCTGTGGCTCCTGCTGCAAACTGACATTGTGGTGGCAGACTTGGGCTTCATCAGCTTCTCCCTGAGAAGCATCCAATCATGTTTCCGGTATGGCAGCTCTTCATGTCTTAATAATTGATTTCACTCCTTTGTGTCATGCTCTCAGACAGCTGCCCATTCTCCTCCTTGCAGTGTGTTTTATGCAGCACCTGTCTAAACAGAAGTTTTGCTTTGCTTTTTCCATAGTAAACACTTTACCGAGGGAGAAAACGAATGATGTTGCAGAACTGAATTTTTAAGTTGCTAATATAAGTGAGGCAGTGTTTACTTCAGTTAAATTGGGTTGTAGGTGGAACTGGAAGAGGAAATACAATGGGGAAAAAAAGCGTTTGAAGCTAGTTTTAAATATTTGCTATTTCTAAAAGGTCTCGTTGATACCATCTCTTTATATTGTCCATGTATTATATTTGCTGGAATGAGAACTAAACTGTTTTCTACTGTCTATAACAGATTTCCCTGTGGACATAGTGGTGTTTGTTCCTGATAAAGCTGATACTGAAATGAATGTCCTAGAGCTTCACTAGTGGCAGATATCCAGGCTTTGACTAAATGATTAGTCACAACAGCAGTAGGGGGTGGTAGTGTGGTACTACCATAGTGGTGGTAGGAAGACTAGCCCTCTGCCAGGGCTTGAACTGTGTGAGCAGTACGGTAGGGAGTTTGCAGTAGATGTGGGGATGTCCAAAGTCTTCCATCTCTAGCATGAATTAGGAGTTGTGAGGGCTACTGCTATGTGAGTGGTCCAGGAGCCTAATCCCAGCCTCTGTTGCTGCCCTGCAATCTAATCATGGGTCTCTTAAGAGAAATAATTGCAAATGAGGTAGCCATTCAGCTCCTGACACAATGGAAAACATTTTATCTGATCTCTGAATGCAGATGGACAACAGACTGTCATCTGTCTTACCCCCCCTCTCCCCGATGGAAAATTCAAAGCTTTTCTTTTGCAAAAGGGACTTTACACATAAAGGAAAATAAGTACTTGTTGTATATGGACCTGCTCAAACAGATTGATCTTTGCATAAAAAACTAACTGAATACCAAACCAAAACATGAGAGCCTCTGGTGAGCTGACAGTAAATACTAAACTTGCTGCCTTTAGGATAGGGATAAAGCTTTGAATATATTGTCAGCTATCATATATCCAGTATGTTTCATATGGCTGAGCTGTCTGTGTGTATTGGTTCCTGTGAAGGGACAGTCCAGTGCCGGGGACAGTCCCTGCTGATACTGTGAACGGGACTAAACAGTGAGAGCTCTCTGCTCATCTGTTCCCTCTGCCTCAGTTTCTATCCTTGGGTGATCTGGGATCCCATGATGAGGTATGTAAGAACAAAGTTATGTCTGTTTGTTTTCTAGCTCCCTTAGGCTATGTCATGCTCCTGGATATGATAATCTAGTATTTTCTCCATGATGCTGGTTCTGAAAAAGGAGCTGCTTTCATCAATGATCTTTTGAGGGAAGGGAGAGTTCCTGTTCGAAGCAGCCTAATGGTTTTGCTGTTGTAGCACACTGAGCTTCTGGTGTGAACCCTGACTTTTGATTCTTTTACAGAAAAAATGTAAGATATCCAGCATGTTTTTGCCCTGGGGTGCCCTTTCACTTTGAGCTGTCTGTTCTGAATTAAGTAAGAAAGAAGCTGCTAAGCATTACCAAGCTTTCTAGCTGCACGGCTACCCTGGTATAATCCACTGACTCTGTTCAGTAACATTTAGGCAGTATTTGTTTCCACCTTTTGTGTATAAAGGTAGATGAGTATATTCATTATGCCATAATTCTGACCCATTATGACATAATTCTGACCCACTCCAAATAGGATTCAGAAGACTTTTGGAAAGTTTGTAGCTAGGTATTAGCTCAATGAGGAGGAACAGTTTGAGTTTAAAGTTCCATAGTAATAATGGGTGAATGGGCTTGAGGTAGAAATGTTCTTGTCTTCCTCTTTCCAACTTGGCTCAATTCCAAAATGAATTTTTGTAGTGATAGAACAATTCAGATGCTTCCCTGCTTTGTAGGAAGTAGTTTCTGCCCAAGAGTGGCTGGCTGTAGCAATACCACTGAGCTGATATACATACTGTGCAGTAACATCATGATTTATACTAGAGCTCTTCCTATTTCCTAGGCTTGTAACTGTACAGCTTTAGCTCAAATACCTTAGGCTTGTGTGCATGGACAAAACCTGGATTAATTGAGACAGGAGGTTTGTACTGTCTGTCTTTTACAGCTTTGCTTATGTACCTCTTAACACCAGCTGCTGAACTCCAGTGCTTACCGACTCACTAGCAAGAACAGTAACTTTGCTCCCATTCCTCAGCTGCCAGTGATGGACTAAAAGAAGAGCTCAAGGATGGGGTATGCCTCATTACTTCCCAGGTACCTTGAAATGCTGCTTTCCTGGGGATGTAGCGCACAGACACTGCAACAGTGATAGCTACTTGTTTTCCTCCTTTGACCCTCTTCTGTATCGGACTGAAGTGCAGCTAGTCTGGAGACTAGCCTGTAAACTAAAGCAGTGCTTTGTGTTGGATGTGTCCTACACATGAGAGATTAACCTCTTCTCTGGTGGAACTTCTTAGTTACTTATTGCTGTGGATGGCTTTGAAGTTGTGTTCCTCCAGTCTTTTTCCTTTTAAACATCCTTTTTTTGGAGTAAATTGCTTCTAGCTTGAATCAGTGAGATTTTGGCATGTTTTGGGGTGGGGGGGTTGGGAGCTTACCTGTACCTTGGGCAAGGAGAGATGTGACTAATTTGCTTGCCCAGGTGTTGCACATCTGGCTGGCACACCTTCATGGAAATGCCCTGGCTTAGTGGCTGCTGCAGCTGACAGACTACTCAGCAGACACAGGGTAGTGCACACTAGTCACAGAATTCTCAATTGCTTTGACTTCTGCGGTATGAAAACACACTGCCTGCTTCCCCCATGTGCTGCATGAGGCAGCTTCTCAAATGCTTTGTTTGGGGTCACTTCTGACCTTGAAGCCTGTTGGTGCCTTGTTCTTTCATTCTCTTCAGAGCCCCTTGTTCCTTCCAGGCTCTGGTGGAGGACTTTCGTCTGTCTGCTGTGCTAGGTCTGTTGGGTGGTGAATGTAGTCAGTGGATGGGAATCTCTACCTATTTGATAGGCCCTACATCAGGATCTTCTTAATGAGTTGTGGTTACTCAGCTGTTCAGTCAGTACTTCTTTCTCCAACCTTAGATGAACTCTGTTTCTCCAGCTTCAGAACAGATGTGTTTCTCAGTGATGTGCTTAGAGCTCTCTGATTCTATAGCTGACCATGTAAACTTCAGTCCTTCCAGTGGTAGCTGTTGGACATAGCAAAGTGTATGAGATGTTGGCTTCAGCATGCTACTCCAGAACAAGCCTCTAGAGTAACCAGTGGCATCCAGTCTCCTTTATGGTGATCTTTGTCCAATTAAGAGCCATGAAGCCAAGTCACCGGTTAAGGAAAATGTGCTGTGAGAAAAACTTTAACATCTGTCACTTCAAACCTTAAAAGCATGTGGTTAACCTTCCTAAGAGGCTTTTCATCATTTTTCAAGTTTCTGGGGTCAAAACTAAGCTTGTAATAGAAAAGCATGCTCAGGTATAGGTTAGAATCGTGACAATAAGCATCTCTCTGCACACTTCAAACCTGGTCACTGATGCTGTACTTTATGTTCTGCATCGAGTCTTATATGTAGTGGAGTGTGTGGGTGTCATGGTGTGGGGGTTTTTTGTTTGTTTATTTGTTTGGGTTTTTTTTAATATTATTTTTTATTTATTTATTTTTATTTTTTGATTTGTAAGGATCTTTCAGATTTCACAAAGAGCCAGATCCCTTAAGATTATGAGTTCATGTGCCCTGGCCTGGCTTGCCTTGCATTGCTTTTCTGACTGCATGGCCATTGAGGTAGTTGTGCAGCTAGAAACCTTGGTAATGCTTAGCAGTTTCCTTGCTTAACTCATCTGCTGCAGTGAGTTTAGTGGTTTTGTAGACTACCAATTTGTCAGACTCTGCTTTGATGGCTGCTAAAGCTTACAGCACAGGCTGACTAAATCCCCCTCTACTTTTGGTTAACTCCAGCTGAGTTGAACTGTGTTTGGAATAAAGGTGGTTGGTGTGTCATGGCCTGCAAACTAAGCTTTGTGGGGAGGGAGACTGTAGAGAAGCCCTTAACCTTGGAAAGGTCCTACCTGGTTGTGTTTAAACACATAGGAAATGTGTTCATCTTGCTCCAGTAGATGAAAGTGCTGAACAAAAAACTCACTAAAGGAGTTTCATGGTAGAAAGCACCAAGTCTTGGGACAGTGGCCAGTTCCTCCAGCAAACCCCAGAACTCTTGTTCCTGTAACGAAGGCTTGTGGTGAGTGGTATGAAAATGTGTCTCAAATTTCACAGGAACATGTGGAAACACTGACTTTCAGAAAAGCAGTAGTCCAACCAAAAACAGACTGCTTGTTGCTAAGGAGATCAATGGCAAACTGTAGTAAGTTCAAAAACTCAAAGATCCTGTTGTTTAGCACTCTGGCATTTTAGCACTTTGAAAGAGAAAGTTAGAAGTACATTTGTCAACTGAATGGAAAGGGGACAGTTAAATATTTGTGTCTGTAGATGAAGCTTATCTTGCATGTTACGTTCAGGTACCTGGAAGACCATGTTCAAAGTTGGTTTTGACTATGGCGTATGAAACTGCAGGTGTGGCACCAGTTCAGGGCTCCTCCAGCAATGAGGTTTGCTGGCAGTTTTCTCTGACAAGTACTTGGCATGTCTGTCATAGAAAGGGAGAGAGACCTACCTCATCTTGAACTAGGACAGCATTCAAGACACCTGTGCTGTCGCATAGCCTGAGGTGATTTGACCTCTGGTGCAGGAACTTGGTCTGAGTGGAATGTCTTCTCCCCTGCTTCTGTGCTTTGGTCTTACCCATGTGTGGATAGTACTTTCATGCAGGATCCACACTTCTTTGCCAGTGTGGTGGTGTCTTTCCTGGGCTGAGAATGACAGCAATCATTATCATGCTAAAATCTACATTTAAGAGGCTGTGTATGGCTCCATCTTCTGCTATGGAGCAGCACCCAATGGCAAGAACATAGTTTGGGGGTGGTGAGTGAGTGCTGAGGGGAAGGACAGGAGTTGTCATGCAGACCTGGAAAACATGGAGTAAGGACAAGTGAGAGAAAAGGTTACCTGAAATACCTTGTGTTTCTTCTGTGAACATAAGTGAAAAAAACCCTACTAGTGTGCTCTTAGACTGTCTGAAGAAGGTGAAGTGAGTCACCAGAAATGCACCTTTTTCCCTATGGCAGTATTGCTTAGTAAGTAGAATTTTAAGCTAAAGGTACTACTCGATGAAGACTCTTATTGTAGCTGGTCAAGGTACTGTGGGACAGCTGGATTTTGAGACTGCATGCAATCTGTTGCTAATTGTAGGCCAAACCTTATACTGCAGGCTAAATAAGACCCAGGGACTGACTTAATGCTCCCCCTGGTATGAAGGAAAGATGTTGCTCTCCAGATGAGAGTGTAGACTTTAGGTATTTAAGTATTGTGGTCTGTGTTAAACAGTACTCTCTATTCTCCCGTCCTGTGTGCCAGCTCTGCCTCAGCCACTGCCAGTAGCTGAATGCTGTACACCCCCAGACACAATTATGCTGCTAACTGCCAGCCAGATTCCTTGCAGCTGTAGAAAGCTGTTTCTTCATGTTTTTGCTCTTGCTAAATGGAACTAAATAACCTGCTAAAGCTGAGGAGGGAGGAGGACTATCCTCCCTGCCTTGGTTCAGAGGCAGCTTGGCAGTGCGATGCTGTGTGCTGTGCTGTCTCCCCTCTTCTCTGCCCAGCTCATTGTTGTCTCTGCTATTGCTGTGCAGGCTCTGCTGTGGAATAAAAGTCCTTTTGTGTGGGGCCGCAGTGTGGTGCCTTTCAGCTCCTTGCTGGCAATCCAGCCTGTTGAATTCCCAGGCATAAGCTGCTGGCAAGTGGAAGGGAGGAAAGCAGACATATGCAGTGGAGCGAGGAACTTCCATCTCATTCATATTAATGCTGCCAAGAACAGAGCTATCCTTGGGCTCTAGGACAGTCTTTCTTCCCCTCCTTGTAGCACCTGCTTTCAATGTACACAGCAAATTCTGATTCTTCTCCAAAAGCCTCCTTAGCTGTGTGCATCCTGCTGTGCGATATGCGCGAGTGAAGGTTTATATGCCCCACGTTCCCTTGGGTCTGCAGGGGCTCTAGCCCAGCTCTCAAGTTCATGTTCAAGCAAGGACAGGCTGAAAAATTTCAGGGACCCCAGTGGGATGATGTACATAGACTACAAGACCTCGTGTAGGTTTTGTCTCTGTGTGTGCTACTAATGGCATGCCTGTGCTGAAAACTGCACGTGGTTTTCAGGCCTGAAGGGAACAAAGGCCCTAATACTGCTTTTGGAAGGCCAGAAGAAATGTCTGATCCAAGCTCTAAACAATCTAACTAGTGATGTGTTTGCGGGGAACCTACGTCCTTGATGTTGTATCTTGCCAAAGCTAGAGATCACATCAGAAGGGAACAGAGTGCATCCTTAGGATTCAAGAAGGAAGTAATTTAAAAGGAAGTAGGCATTTAGGGAGAATCACAAAACATGGGTTAGGGCAATACAAAATTATATCAACTGACCTGGCAGCTGGTTTTCACAGGGCAAGGCTCATTCCCTGCCTGTAGTTGTTAGCCCTTTTGAAAGGGGGAAGCTCTGAGCAAGCCTGAGTTGGATGGTGTGTAAAAACAGCTGACAGTGTCATACTTTAGGAACCATGCTGACCTAAAGACAGTTGTCTTCTCCCTTCTCCTTCCTTATCCAGTAATGGAGGTGACGAGTAAGTGTCTGGTTTGCTGGTTTGTGAACAACCCCTGGGTCTTCTGGAGGGATGTGGGGGAACTTCATTGTGTAGACTTGCTGCACCCTGTGGCACATCCCAGGCTTGCCAGGGCACAGAGGGTGGCCTTATGCCAGCGAACAGGCTTTGCAGAGAAACTTCCCTCTCCTTTTTACTGACAGTGGCACTGTACTGCAGTTGTCTTGCCCCACCATGAGGCCCTTGTCTCTTGTTACAGTACGTCTGTAAAGCCTTCTTAACTCTTATTTACATAGCACAGCTGGTGTGCTAAGGAAGTAACTACAGAGAGAGCTTACACAGCAGTGTAGTTAATGTCTGTTGTGGCTCTTAGTCCCAGCACAAGGGGTAGCGTATCAATTTACCCACTGCAGTTCCTCTTAGTGGTGCCTCTCAGTAAAGAGCTGCATGAAGGGCCTGTCCACAACTATCGGTAGAGTAGAATACAAATCTTAGAGTAGCACAGCCTAGCAGGGCGATTCATGACTTGCCCAGGAATAGTACCTTTGCGTGATAAGTGAGGGGTGTACCTGAAAATGGAGCTGTGCTCCTGATTCCTGACAATTATTCAACCTGTCAGAGCTATTGCATTGTTTTTTGGCTATATATGTTGGCTTGCAAATAGCTGAAGAAAATAATGTCTGAGCTCTTGTTTATAAATAGCAACAAGCCTTAAAGAGCTGAGGGAGAGGGCAGAATATGGTACACTTGAGCCCCCTCAGATGCCCAGTCACCTCTATGTACACTGCAGCAGGGGAGGCAGAAGGCCAGGGCACTGACTGTCTTTGTCTGAACTTACCTCTAACATGTCCTCAGCCATTGGTGAGATCAGTCTGACTGGGGCTCTTGCTAATTGTCTTTTTTCCAGGTTGTCAAGACAATTGGTCTGCGAGAGGTCTGGTTTTTTGGACTTCAATATCAAGACACCAAGGGCTTCTCAACATGGCTGAAATTGAACAAAAAGGTATGTTTGCTCCAAACTTTCACTTTTCCTTATTCACGTCTCTGGGAGTGCAGAGGCAAATTTAGTCTCTGTGCTTCTGTCAGGGTTCTGTTCTTGCCTATCTGTGCACCTGAAGTACTGTGAGATTAGTGAGTTGGTGTTGTGGTGTCCACATACCCCCTTCCCAAGGTGTACAGAGTCATGGTGCTTGACCTGGTCTTCCTGCATACGTAGTTCTGTTTGTTATCTGGCCAGATCTGTTATCCTTTCTGGTGACATGTGGATGTGGTGCTCACTGTGAGCATCTTAGTTGGAGAGAAACCTGGAAAGTAACTTACCTAGCACTGATCACAACTACTGGCCTGTTGTAATTCCTGTGGGGAGAAGTGATAAGGTTTTTAGCAGTAAGTAATTGAAAATCCTTACTTTTCTGCCCACTCACTGCTTCATTGGAAAGGAGAAATTTTTTTCTAGTGCATGCTTGTGTTCTTGTTTGTAAACCTGCTCCCCTTCACTTGGTATACAGGCTATAAAATCTGCTAACTCTGTTCCAGGTAACAGCGCAGGATGTACGCAAAGAAAGCCCCTTGCTTTTCAAATTCCGTGCTAAGTTCTACCCAGAAGATGTGGCAGAGGAGCTGATTCAGGACATCACACAGCGCCTTTTCTTCCTCCAAGTGAAGGAGGCAATTCTGAATGATGACATTTACTGTCCTCCAGAAACAGCCGTTCTTCTGGCTTCTTATGCCGTCCAGTCCAAATATGGAGACTTCAACAAAGAGGTGCACAAGTCTGGCTACCTTGCTAGTGACAAACTGCTCCCACAGAGGTAAGTGAACCTGAATAATCTTAGACCTTTTCTGTCTTAAAGGGTTTTTGGTTTTGTTTTTTTTTTTGAAGTGTAGGAGGTATTTTGATTGATTTGATGAAATATAGCCTGGTGCCTTTTTGAGGATTTAGATTAGTATATATTTAATTAGGAGCTTTAATCTTAAACATCCTATTGCTACTCTGAAAATCTAACCAGAAGTAGTGAGAGAAGCTCCAAAACAAAAAAATATGCTACAAGGAGAAGCACAACTGAATAAAACTTACCATTTGTCAGAAGTCTTAATATTGACCATTGTGTCTCTATCTAGCCCTGTAATAAAACTGTATTTGCTGGAATTTCTTTGGGGGGGAGCTGGGATGGAGTATTTAATGAAGCATTATTATAGAGTGATGTGACTGTGCATATATAAATGCAGTGCTTGGTCTTCAAAGTCCTATATACTTTTTCTAGGGTTTTGGAGCAGCACAAGCTTAACAAGGACCAGTGGGAGGAGAGGATCCAGGTGTGGCATGAGGAACATCGAGGAATGATTAGGTAACTGATGCAGTATGAAACTGCTGTATTGAAAGTAGTGTGAAATACGTTAGTGTGTAATGTATGAATGCGTACAAAAATCTGTGGCTTGCTTCAGGCTGAGTTAGCATTCTTTAGGTTATTTTGCTCAGAATAACTAGGTTCATGTGCTTCTGCCCTTGCTGGTCCACATCAGCTGGCTGTTCTTAGTAAAGAAGACTGAGCTTGCAGAGTTTGTAATTATTTACTAGGGTGATGCTTAGAACCTTTGCCAGCTTGTTGCTTCTCCGTCCGTATAGGAAGATAGCACCTTCTTGCTCTAATGACTTACAGACTCTGGTATAAGAATATCTGCTTTCTTTTTACATTCTGCAGAGAAGATGCTGTCTTGGAGTACTTGAAAATTGCACAGGATCTGGAAATGTATGGTGTGAACTACTTCAGCATTAAGAACAAGAAGGGCTCTGAACTCTGGCTAGGTGTAGATGCTCTTGGACTAAACATTTATGAGCAGAATGATAGGTAATAAACTCCCTCTCTTCATCATTGCATTCAGCTCCTTTCTAATATAAAGGCATTCAAAATTAATTTCTTCTGGAATTCAAGTCTTTAAGTAAACTCCACAATTTCTGTATCATTCTTGGCTGTGCTTTTGACATTGACAGAATAATCCATAAAATATGCTGCTTTGGACCAACAAATACAAGAAATTGGCAAATCTTATCAAGCTAGTTTTACTTGTATTTCTAGTCTTTCTGCCATAGATGCATTCTCCAGTTCTGTTTTCCATTTAAAAACCCAAAAAAGCAGGATTGAAAAACTGCTTCTTATATTTGTAGTTTGTCTGCATGACTAATTTTGTTTGCTGATTTCAGTTAACATAAGAGCACTGAAATATGAGAGCAGATTTGGTAGAATTTTGAGGTTTATATTTTAAATCGAGAATTTTGAATGACTTCAGGCTCACTTATTTCTTTTTACTTCCCATTTCTGCAGGCTAACACCGAAAATTGGATTCCCTTGGAGTGAGATCCGAAATATCTCATTCAATGACAAGAAATTTGTTATCAAGCCTATTGACAAGAAAGCACCAGTAAGAAGCAACATTCAAATTAAACTTTCAGCATCTTGGCTGAATGATCTCTATTTTGATTTTCATCAATAGTGTCAATGCTGATGTAAGCAGGGAAATCTGATCAGGGCAGTATGCACAGAATGGGTATAGTGACAGTAATGTGATAGTTGTGACTTGTTTCTGGCTAGGAGGGTGGACATTTATTCAGTATAAGCTTAAACTGTTAAAAGTCAGTGGTAGGGAGAACCTCTTTGCTTAGGGTTTCTGATTCTTCTAGGGCTGTTCAGATTCTCTGATAATACAGTTAGGTATCTGAGGCACCTCTGTTAATGGTGAATGCTTCTGTTGCAGCCTGTTGGCTTTGGTAGTATGTGGGATGGTCTTTTGCAGGTTTGCACTTACTTGAAGCAGAAGCTTTAGGTCATTTTGTGTATGGTGAGTTTCTTTTCCTTGCAAATTTATATTGAATGTAAATGCTTTCATCTTGAAGGCCTAATAATTTCCTGTGCTAGTCAATACCTTCTGCTCTCCGTGGTATTCTTGTTGCATTGCTGATTGGAAGCATTTCCCTGATGCCATTGCTCCTTTTTAATAGAATGAAGTTATTCATCCATTGGTCATAACGTTTAATACCTTTTCTGGCATAAGACAAGATGTTATACTTGATGTGGCTGGCCAGGCATTGAATAACTAAGTTGACAGAGAGGTGGGAGAAGCTGCAGTCTCAGTGTGCCTGGTGAACCAGCCCTGCTGGTGTTTGTAGTGGAACGGTGATGCTGTTGCTGTGTGCTTGGCACTAGGGGTGTGTCACAGTGAAACCCAGCACACTGGAATGACACATTGGGTGCTTCTGCCCTGTGTGCGTTTGTCAGTTTGAAATCCCTTCCTGAAAGAAAAGTGTCTAACTGGCACCACCAATTCTACAATTAGACAATAAGACAATTCTGCAATTAGACAATTATTCTTAGCAATTAGACATTGTTAAGAAAAGCTGCCTAGCAATTCTGGAAGGCTTGGGGTTTTGGAGCATATTGCATCCACAGAGGATTCTTAGACTGAAAGAACAGGTCTAATGCTGCCTTTTTCTTGTCCCAAGGACTTTGTATTCTATGCCCCTCGGTTACGGATTAACAAACGAATCTTGGCCCTTTGCATGGGGAACCACGAACTCTACATGCGCAGACGTAAACCAGACACCATTGAGGTGCAGCAGATGAAAGCACAGGCTCGAGAAGAGAAACATCAGAAACAGATGGAGAGGTTGGTAGAGTTCTGAGTAACCTGGACTTGATCAATCACTGCACAAGTAGCATCATGTGCTAGATAAATGGCTGGCAATGCCTTAATTTGCTTGAACCAAAAATAGAACAGATTGATTTCTGCTTCAGTAAATCTAATGAGTTGAAGGTAATGGCACTCATCACAAATGTGACTCATCATTACTTTCTTGGAGTTAAAGATTTGTCTGCCCATTTGATGGGACTAATACATATTTTGATATATGGAGATTTCCTTTATAACACTGCTGTTATGAACTTGCTGTTGAGATGAATGCCAGCAGAGCTTTATATTTTTGCACGAACTCATCATCTGAGTACTGTAATGCACATCTCTTGTGTGCTCATGGCTTTACTAGGAAGTGCTCCAATCTAGGTGATAGTTTGAAATTACATTGTGACCTCCTCCCAATAGAGCCCTGCTGGAGAATGAGAAGAAGAAGAGGGAGTTGGCAGAAAAGGAGAAGGAGAAGATTGAACGTGAGAAGGAGGAGCTAATGGAGAGACTCAAGCAAATTGAGGAGCAAACCAAGAAAGCTCAGCAAGGTAATGTGAAATCTTCCAATATTTCCTTAGATGCATAGTCCGAGTAAGAAGGGTTCAAATAGTAAAGCTGTGAGCATCTCTGAGCCGTGTGTCTCTCCAGTATTGTATGCTAACTGGTGTTAGGGCCCTGGTTTAGCCTCCTGAATTGAAGGTAAGCCCTCTGTATGCAGTTGCTGAGAAAGGATTTGCATTAAAGAAATAGATGGCAGCCAAGATGGCTCTCTCTGGTAGAGGGAGTACCTTGCTGTTGTTCCTGTGCAGGCTAGAAGCTTTATCCCAGGATATCTGTAGAGGAAGGAGTCAAAAAGTGTAGCAGGGATCACACCAGACAGTACTGTGGTGATTACTGTCTAATTGCTTGGCCAGAGTTACTGTGGTGTTGCCCAAGTGAAATGCTTTTCCACCCATAAGAATGTAATTTTGGGATGAGTGCTTCCACACAAATCAATTGGGTTTGGAACAGGCCTGGCTCTTAGTCTTCCAGCTCCAGTTACAATGTGAAAGAGAGGAAAGGGGACAGTTGCTCGCATCTCTCCTTTACCTGTTCCTCTGAAGGAAAACTCTTGTCCAGCAGGTAGGCATGAGGGTGTTTTCCTCTTCTCCTGCCATCCTTTACTTGATCTGTCTTGCAATGTGCTCCCCTATTCTTTCAGAACTGGAAGAACAGACCCGCAGAGCTATGGAGCTGGAACAGGAGAGAAAACGAGCTCTAGAGGAAGCAGAGAAACTGGCTAAAGAACGCAGAGAAGCAGAAGAGGCAAAGGAGGCCCTATTGAAAGCATCCCATGATCAACAAAAGACCCAGGAACAGCTGGTAAGTCAGCGAGCTAAAAATCCAGTAGGGAAAAGAGTGAAAGGGGAGGCGTCCAAGCTCTTGACGCAAACCAGGCTATGAATATAGTGAGGAAGCACTGTATTCATAGGTTCTTTAATTTTTAGCCTCAAGCAGATGGTCATATGTGTAAATACAAGTGTATTTGTACAGTAGATTTGTAGTGCCTTTTGCCCCTTTTTTTTATGTGATGGTATGAGTGTAGAGCTTTCCCTGGTTTGGATTCAAAGAATTGACTTCTGCAACTCTGCTTGGAGGAGAAGGAAAGAATCCAACCCAACAACCAAGAAAACCCCAACCCACAATGAAATGCGAAAGTTTTTTTGGCTTCCTTTCCTCTTGCATCATGGAGATATTGGTGGAATTGAAGTTAACAGGAAGGCTTTCTTCTTATTGGAAAAATGTTAGATATAGTGGTTCGATTCAGGACTTAAATGAAATGCTTCATTTAGCAAGTACTTTGGGTTTTGTTCTCACTAAAAGCCTTTCTTCTGCAGGCTGCTGAGATGGCAGAACTCACAGCTAGGATCACACAGCTGGAGCTGGCCAGGCAGAAGAAAGAGAGTGAGGCCCAGGAGTGGCAGCAGAAGGTAAAGCAGAGTCTGAGCAAATGGGAGTACTTTTTGTGGAATTGCTCTTCATTCTGGGTCGTGATCTAAACTACTACACTGAACATTTGCATACTTGAGGCCGTTGTAAATCCCAGCTTTGGTTTTCTTGGTGGAATGGGTGACTTACTCTAACTCTATATAGCAATATTATGACTAATTAGGCCTGTAGCTCATTTTCTATTTATTGTAACCATTCTTTGAATCTCTGAAGTGTTACCCAGCAAAAACTTTTCCAAATTATGATGGCTGAGTAGTTTTGGAATATATGCCTTCTGAGGTGCAAGGTTTCCTGTAACAACACTGAGTGACGCTTCTGTGAAAGATCTCCGGCACTCAGGAGTATACTGACTGACTCACTGTGGCATGCCCTACTGCAGGCACAGATGGTGCAGGAGGACCTAGAGAAGACCAAAGAGGAGTTGAAGACTGCCATGAGCACCCCTCATGTCACTGAACCCATGCACTCTGAGAATGAGCACGATGATGAGCAGGATGAGAACGCAGCAGAGGCCAGTGCTGAGTTGCGGTCAGAGGCCACCATCAAGGACCGCAGTGAGGAGGAGCGCACCACTGAAGCAGAGAAGAATGAGCGGGTCCAGAAACACTTGAAGGTAAAAAGTTGGCAGCAGAGAGTATGTGTGTCTGGGTGCTGCTTCTTTTTTTCTCACCACTAACAGCAGCTGGGAGGTATTACTGTTACTTAAAAAATGAAGGGAGAAGTGGGGAAGAGAGGATTGTGATCTTGCCAGGATAGCTGCGTAACTACTGAGTAGAGAGGCAGATCTTGTCTCCTGGCACTTGACTGCCATTTCACTGGAACTAGTGAAGTATTTTTGAAACAGTGCCAACAAGCAGCATCTGTCAGGCATAGTGTGCTTTGTGTGAGTATTGCCAGCCATCTGACAGCTGCTCCTAGCCTTGGCTGCAATGAATCAAAGAACTTGGTCTGGTTCCTATCAAGAAGCTGTCTCTAGCTCTTGTGTGGGTTGCATTGCAAAACCCTGGGAGTAGGCCCCTAGAGCTCAGCATGGAGAGAGCAGTACTGCACCATCTTTCTGTAAGGAACTCCAGTGTTCTGGTGTTGAATTCCAAGCATTTTGTTTGCTGCCTGACTTGCATCATGCTTTGCTTGTTCTGCATCTTGCTGTGGTGGTTACACAGACACTTTATCTTCTACAGCAAATTTCTTTTCTGGTAGAAAGCTAGTAATTTCTCAGATTCTGCAAGATGTTCCTGTTGTCTTTAGGGATCTCTCCACTTGACTGTTCTTCTAAAGTACATACATTGGAGACAATCTTTCTTACTGTGCTCAAAGATAAGTAGGGTGACATTGCCTGATGTTTTCTACCTTAAAATGTTAGGGAGAAATATTAACAGCTTGCACAAAATAACAGAACTGTTCAGGTTAGAGGGGCCTTCAAACGATCATCTAGTCCCACTTCCTTGCTCGAGCCAAGTCAGCTAGAGCAGGTGGCCCAGAACTGAATACATGTGGCTTGTCTGTTTCCCGTCTCTGTTGGTAACTGAATCTTTAGGGGGATCAGATGAAAGCTGCTTGTCCAGCTTTGAGTCTCCAGCTTGTGTAACCTGTTGCTATCTGTGTCCCCTTCTCCTAAGGCTCTCTCCTCGGAGCTGGCAAATGCTCGAGATGAAACCAAGAAGACGGCAAATGACATGATCCATGCTGAGAACATGCGTCTGGGCCGAGACAAGTACAAGACCCTCCGTCAGATTCGTCAGGGTAACACCAAGCAGCGCATTGATGAGTTCGAGTCCATGTAAACTCTCCCCTGCACCTGCTGCCCTGCACTCTCTTCTCTCTTTCCCATCCTCTCCCATCATTCGCTCATAATTGTGCTATGCTGGAACCACTACAGAAGAGTGACCATGGTCTTATTTATCAAGTTTTGGGCAAATGCTGGAGTTAAGCAACAGAAGAAAGAGTAGTATTTACATCTTCCTGGGGTGGCTTGGGAAAGCAAACATGTATTGGAGCTAATCTGAAATTGTTTGGCTTGGGGTAGTCTCACTGTGTTGGGTTTGGTGTTGCTCACTGAGGTGGCTGTGTTGCTGTCCTCTCCCCTGGTGGGGGGAGGCCAGCAGATACTTGTGCTGCATTACGTACAGTCAAGAGCTGATAGTCTGACACTGCCTTCCTACTAACCTGCACAAGCTTTAGGATTAATCTTAGTAGCCAGGATCTGAATTTCTGACTTAATGCAGGGTCTGAATCATGTAGTTGAGAAGGGGAGACTGGAGGTTAGGAAGAATGGTTGTAGGTAAAATATGGACTTTCTTTCTAAAAGACCAAAGCTTTTGTCCTACAAATATAAGCAGACCAAACAGATTCTGTGGTGTTCCTGCTGGTATTACCTTTTGTTGCTTAATGATGGAATTTTGAATTTCCTAATTATGAGGAGGCCTTTGGAATATTTCCACTGATGCATTGTGGTTTGGAGCCTCAAATTCGCTGCTTTTTGTCTCTGGTAAATGGCTTTGTTCACCATCATTTGTCTGACTTGAATGTAACCAGTGAGGCAGAGATAGCTGAAGTACATAACCTTCCTTTTTGGTTTTGCCAATGAAAACCTGAAGTGGGAGGTAGAAATGTAAAAGACTAAAAATTCCTTTAGCAGTATTTTCCCTTGCTGAACCAATACCTTTCTAGTTATGTGAACATGATTTCAGGGTTTTCCATAAGAGGCCTTTTTAGCACATAGTCATTGGTGCCTTATGACTGTGTATAGATCTACTGTAGCTCAGATGTCTTTAGTTTAAACTAGATGCAATCATAAAAAGTGATCAGCAGCTGGGGACCAAAAACTACTCTTGTATGTGGGTCATGTACAGGACTGCATCTGTCTTCCTGGCTTCAAGCAGCGTTTGAGGGGAGAGGATCCTGAGACACTTGCCGAATTGCTGCCTTAATCCTCACTAGCATTCTGCCAGATCTGTGGCTCAAGTGCTTCTCCTTCCCCAGAAGGATGCTTTGCCCTTTTGTAGCTTTGAGAACAGAGGGCTCTGTCTCTTAGAAATGGGGCACAAGTGGTTGCGAGACTGGTCCTGAGAGCCACTTGTGCCAGTTATTATCATAACTATCATGTCTGTCATCCAAGCTGTCCATCCTGTAGCTACCCAGAATCCTCCCTACTATTTATGGGGAGGAAATAGCCACGTGTGCTCAGGGCTGAATTGGATTTTTGCCTTGATCCTTGCTAAAAGCAACTGTTAACCTTCAGGAGAGGCCTCTAAAAATGGATTCCACCTAAAGTGAAGTCCTCCTTTGCTTTGCCTTGCTTGGATTAGCCTGTCCCTATAGGAAGTCACCAGGTTAGCCTGTGATTTATTTTCTTGCCCAGCATGATCCCAAATCTTGTGACTTGCTCAGTTTTGTGGATTCTCCCTTTTTATGATGTCACTGCTAATGGTGACAGAAGGGAAACATCTGAAAGCTGAAACATTTTCAGCTCCCTGCTGTATGGGAAAGGGTAAAGGGGGACTGTGCCAAAAAAGAAATGTTCATGATAGTGTTAACAAACTGCAGTATTTACCCAGGAATTCCTTGGGTTGCTGGAAACAACCTCACCAGTGCTGTATTTTATTTTTCGGAAGCAATGCAAGTCTGTGTGGAGATCCATACAAACACCAACTAACCTCTATTGGAAGCAACACGCTAAGCTATGCTCCTAAACATCCACATGTGTCATGTGGGAGCTCCCTGCTCTCCCCCGGACACAGCATGCTTTTGGAGGGGCACATGGCATGGCAAGCTTTTTGTTGGCCGAGAACACATCCCTCAGTACTTTGAAAGTCCCAAATGAACAATTGCAGTTAAATTGTCAGACCCGATTGGTGTATTTCTGTTCTGAAGGTGATTGGCACTCACTCTGCGTGAGTCTCATTACTGGGGAACGGACAATTTTTACACTTCTGTTTTGGTGCTTAAAAGCTGGTTCTCAGCACTTCTGCTCTGTCCATGGTGACTATTGATGTATTTGGGGGAGAAAAGCCTTTATTACATTTTAACAATTTCCTAACAAGCTGATGTATGGTGCCTGGAATATGTGTTCAAATAATAAACCAGTAAACCTTTTCTGCTTTGATGGGTCACACAACACTGCTGAGCTCATGTATTATGATGTTGGCATGACTTCTGTTAATAGGGTTTTTTAAACGTTCTAATTCCACACGGTCCAATATAGGAATAGAACGGCTTGTGCCAGTGACTCCACCTAACTCTTTGTAGTTGTTTCAGCCCTGCCTTCTTCTTAACCAGTATTATATTCCAGTGGTATCTAATGATATTTGATTTCAATACTTCTAGCTATGCACAATTAGAAAATATTAGTCAAGGGATGGAGGATATGTTTATGGTCCTCCTTCCCGTGGAAATGTATACTGTATTGTAAAGAAATGATATTTTGCAAGAAAACTAATGTAAGAAGCTTTCAGTATTACAGTGGGATTTGTAGACACATTTTTTTATTTGTTAGAATACAGTGAATAGTTCTTCTTCCTCTCCACGTTCCAGTTTAATTGGATATCTACTCCTTTTGGGGGTGGGGGGAGGGAAGTACTTTATCAAATGTTTGCTTGGCTTGTTTTTTCTTGTTTTATTTTTTGTTGCTGTAAATTATGTTGGAAGTTTTTGACCAATTTATTTCTGGATTATAATAAAACATCAATTCCTTAAGGTTGTGGAGTAATTCATGAGTCTATGTGCTTATCTGCAGAGAGAACCTTGATATTAAGGCATTTTCTTTCCTGTTTGGAGGAGTTGTTAAAATCTATACCTTGTTCTTCCTGAAGTGCCAATAAAGTTCAGAGAAATTCAGCAGATTGTGTCTGGCTGGTTACTGAAGGCTTGTTTTGAGCCTAGTGCTGTGTCTCCCAGCTGAGCAGGTCTACCCTGTGGTGCTCAGAGATCAGCCTGGTAGCTCCCTCGCAAATAAGGAGCTTTTACGTGCACCCTGAAAAGCAACTGCTTGAATAACAGCTCTTTCACCCCCCAGTCCCTCTAAGCAGTCTGACTGGAGCCAGTACTGGAGTTCACATTTCTTTGTGGAGACACTGAGTATAAATGTTCAACATCCAAATGGATGGGTTGGATGGAGGGGAAAGAGCTGCTGTTGGTGAGTGCCCGCTGTGCCAAATGTGCATCCACCACCAGGTCAGTGTGGAGAGGGTGGCTGGGCCTTGGTGCTGCTGCTTGCTCCAACACTGTGAGGTCTGTCGTGCCATCACCCTGGACTGGGCATTTCAGCACACTTTGCTTTGCAGCTGCCTTGCTGTGGCTGTCCCTCCCTGTGTTCCCACTGTCTCGGGGCAGACTCTGGCAATGGCAGAGCAAGGCTGCTGCCACCATTCTGCTGATGACCTGTGTGGGCTTTATTTGCAGATGCTTTCTTTGTGATTGTGAAGAGCAGCTTCACAGAACCTCTGCCTCACGGTTGCTGTACTGCAGGATAAGGTGGAGATTTCATTGGAACGTGTTAATGCTCAGAGATCTGGTGCTGGGGGAGAAACCTGAACTTGTCTATAAACAAAACATGAAGTGTAGAGCAATAGAGGCTTCTGTGATCCCCACTGGGCATGACTTGGATCCAATTTTAATAGACGAGGGGGTTTTTTTGTTCCTTCCAGGATTCAGAAAACCTGAACACGGGAGGAATTGCATGTCTTCTTCAATGCTACTGCAGCCTTCAGGTGAGGGTTGCACTAGTCTGTAAAGGTTAATCTCACAAGTGGGGTTAATGCTGTTTCTCTTGCCCTTGCTTCTCAATGGACAGTACCGTAGAGAACTTAAGAGGCTTAGTAATTCTCCCTTTAGGTGTATCTGTATTCAGTTTGTCTTTGAAGAAATGGAAGTGCAAAGCATTAAAGGCTGAAGGCTGCTTCTCTACAGGACCATGTTCTTAAAAAAAATCCAAACCACCCTATTCTTCTGGTCTGCTGTAAGGCATTTTGTAGTTTAGAAAATGGAAGTTTGTATTTAACCTTTAGTTTGTGTGGACAGCTTTTGTTGGATTTGCTGGTCTGTCTGATGTATTTCAGATCCAGTTTAGGCTATACCTACATATGTTGGTGACCAGCTGCTTTTGTCTGTAGGACAGGGGTAGACTAGAGCATAAAAGGCTCTCAGAAGAGCGGGGGACCAAAAACACTTTTTGCAGTCTGTGCAGTGTTGCTTTATTAAACAGTGTGATTTACTAACAACTCTAAAGAAAAGCCAAAGTGTAACATTTTTATTGAGATCAATCTGTTTGGTGGACTAATCCACTTGGCCTAAGATGCACTGACTCTGAGTAGGACACAGTGACTGTAGAAATTAGACTGATTGTTTCTTCCTTCTCTTGTTTGTTCTTTCAAAGGCAGGGAATTGCAAGGGTGTGGTCTCCAAATTCTGATTTATTTTGATGCAGACAAGTCCTGCAGGGACTTCTCCAGGTAGATGAGAAACTTATTGGTTGTTTGTTCAGGCTAACATGTTTGGAGGGAAGCACGAGCATTTTTCCAGCATCCAAAGCTTGATAATGCAATGTACAGGGTAAGGTATGATAATTGTAGGCAGTTGTATGGCAGCTGCTTGAATATCTACAAAGGCTGACTGTCTCCAATGAGAAAGTGTAGAACACCTGAGGTATGGCTTTTTTGCCCTGTACAGTCAATGTGACTGTTCTGTTCCATGCCAGCTTTGCAGCTATACATAACTCAATCTTTGCCATACAGCCTAAATATCTTATACCAGGGTATTATCAGAGCATGTGACAACTGACAGAGAGCAGTATAATTATTCTGCCACTGATGTCAACCTGTAACTGCTGTGTAGCCATAGGCAAGTTGATGCCACATGTGATGTTAATGTCTCACTTGCAGAAAAATAGTTTATCTGTAAGAAAAATGCCCCAAATATTCTACTTCAGGTTGGATGAGGCCCTGAGCAACCTGATCTAGTGAGTGGCATCCCTGCCTGATACCTGGGGATTGGAACCAGATGATCTTTAAGGTCACTTCCAACCCAAGGCATTCCATGAAAAAGTATCTGACCCTCAATGCATGAAATGTTAGGCTGAGGGTGGCTTTTGTCTTGCAGGTTTGCAGCTCTAAGTGCAGTTTGTAGAAAAGGGAGCAAGTCCCCGTGTCTGAACAATGACTAAATGAACATATAGTGCCAGATGATGGTCTCTCAACATTACCAGTAATATTAAGATGGAGTTTTTCAGGATAGATGGCAGGATGAGGTGGGTATAGCAAAAAGTGGAGGGAAGAATGAGGAGGAGACATTAAAGAAAGAGTAGTGCTGAAACTGCAAAAAGCAATACTGATGCTCCTGGAAGGGGCTGTACCTCCCTCTTCTGGTCAGAATGCACTTGCTCTGAGCAGGTGTTAATACACAGCTTTTGGGTGAGCAGAGCTAGTTGAAAAATTACAAGCACTCATGATTGCTATTCCCTGTGGTTGTGCATTATCCTTTAAAGAAATGCAAGCTGAGGTTGGTCTTGATCACCAAGACTGACTGAAGGGGGTGTGAAATACACTGCTCTTGAGCTGAGAGGTTATGGTGAAGGCTATCTGTACCCCACGTACAGCAGTATTGCACTCCCATCCATCTTTGAAGCATCCTTGACTGGATGCTTGAAGGAGAAGCATCTGCAAGTGAAGGTCTTGGCTGGGGCACTGTAACTTCTTAGTGGCCTTCACCCAGCCAGGCAGCAGCTATGTTGCTGGAGGTGGCTGCTGTCTAGAAGCCCTGTTGTGAATTCGTTGTGCTTCCTTGTTGCAGTGTTAGCCCATCTCTAATTGCAGCTCTGCCCTCCTGCTTCCAGTGGTAAAAATCTGACCCTTGCTCCTCCTTTTGTTTGTGTCATTGTCAGGAAGGTTGCTGAACATCTAGAGAAAGGTAAGAACAGGAAAACAGTAGATTTATTTGAGAGATCTTGTTTGAGAGATGTAGAAACTGAGACACATTTACAGTCTTCTCCAGCCTCTGAGGCAGTATCTGCAACCTGAGCCCACTGAGCACTTTGTCCCGGGCCTACACTCAAGTGCACTGCTTTTGAGGCAGCAGCAGCACTGCATCCCTGGGCTTGTAGGCTTGAAGACAGTCAAATCAACACAAATTGTCCTGTTTGCTTTTATTAGGAACTTGCTCTGGAACAGGAAAGGTGGTTGATGGGCTTTTATAGTGACAATGGGGAAGGGGAGTTTTAGTTTTGTTCAGTGCTTTAGTTCTGTGTGAGCAAGCAGCCTGTATCTGCTTCCCTACAGGAGTATTTGTGAGGCAGTGGGTTTGTTAGGAGGGGAGGCTGTTCTTGCTTTTCCAGTTAATGAAGACTGCCTTCTGGAAACCTTCATTATTCCTGGGTCTGCGTGCCTGCAGCTCTGACTGCAGTCCCTGAGACTTCACCCATAGGAATAGCATGGGCCTGCCTCTATCTGCAGCTGAATAGCATGGGCAGTGACCGAGCCAAGGCAGCTCTGCTTGCTGGCAAGGAACTCTAAGAGTGGTCAGAGGAGGTATGTCAGAAGTCCAAGTGTGCTTTTGGCTGTGGAGGGCTGCAAGGTGTTATGTAACTTCTGGTTGGACCAGGGCACTGCTGATTTCAGTGTTTAATCCTTGTGCAGAAATCGGGGATGAGGTGGAGTTAATGGCAGCTCAGATGTGTTTTGGACATTTGCATAAGAGTCCCTAGACTGGGGGGAGGGTTGCCAAATTATTTGATGTGTGGTGCAGAAAATATTGGACAGTATTTCAAGCTAGAAAACCACTTCCCTCTTAGCATGTGCCAAAACATGTCTGGATGTGTAGGCACAGCCACTGCACTGACAGAGCATGGCCTGGTGGCAAGAAACTGGGGAGGGAGGAAATGTGCCTATGTGCACTTCTGGGAACTTAGCTTCTGGCAAACCTCACATGAAACAGAGCTAAAGATTCTCTTCAGCTGTGTCTGGCCTGCTCATAAAGTATGTGCTGACCTGTTAAGCAACATCTTGAGAAGTTTTTTCAAAGCACTGGATTTTTTGCTTAGCTGATTTTGTTGGTTGTTGTTTGGTTTGGGTTGTTTTTTGTTGGTGGGTTTGTTTTTTGTGGGAGGGGTGGTTATTTGCAAAACTTCCTATTTTTGTGTCCTGGGCTAAATGAACACTGGTTTACTCTGGAAAGGCTTGCTGCCAGATAGAATGGAGGGAAAAGGAGATCTTGCTTCTGCCCTTTCTCAGCATTTCAAAGACCTTAGGACACACTATCCAAAATCTGTAAGGGCTTGATTGTCTCCTGCCCCAGTGGGATTGTACTTGCTTTCACCAGTCAACAGTAGTCCCCTTTGCTGCACCTCACCTCCCTTCTCAAGCCTGACTTCCCTCTCTTCCATCAAGTGACATTGACCTGTCACTTGCTGTGCTCTGAGTTCCTGGCAAGGAGAGAGGTCAGTGCCAGGCAAACACACAGATGTCCTTGCTGTGGAAACTGCTGCGCATATATCCAGTGTATCTCTCAATTCAAGGTTTGCTGGAGAGATAAGATGCTTTGTGGTGTGGTTTGCTTGTATATGCTCTGGCCCTTTTCCTTGTGTCTCTCTTGGCAAGCCTTGCTTCCCTTCAATGGAAATGACTGAGAGACAGAGCTGGGCTGCCTACTGCATTTCTGTAGTGCCTGAAAAACAAAGGCAGAACTGGTCAGAGTCTCTCAGCTGCAGAGGCTGCACAGAGTGGTTCTAAATTCAGGGGTGAGATGCAGCCCAAGAATTTGGGTTTGAAGGCTGAAGTTCTCAGGGCAGCTTGTAGGAGATAGCAAATCACTTGGAAAAGCTGACCTGAAAGTGAGGGGCCACCGAGCAGGGCCACTGGCCAGAGCTGCATTCAGCTGAACAAACCACAGGCCTCCCTGCCAGCTCTCCTCTGTGATACAAGCAAGGATGGGGAGGGAAGCTTTCAAAGGACATTCTGTGAGTGATTTGAAATGAGGAATTTTTACATTAACTGCTTTTGAGGGGTGAAATTACAGAGAAGTCCCAGTGATTCTGGGCATGGCTGGGCCATCTGATGTGCACCCATGCCTGCTGCTTGGCACCCCTGCTTTGACATTATGCCATTGCCCTGCTGCTCTCAGAAACGTGCCGTGGTGACCTCTCAGTAGATGGCAGCTCTCACTGACTGGGATTGGGGGTAGAATTTACTTTGGATTAAAGTCCTAGTGATACTCAGTGGTTCATCCCACCCTCCCTGCACTCAGAGCTGCTGACCTGAACAAAACCTGAGGGGCAAATCCTGCAGCAGGAAAAAAGGAAAAGCATTTGTAGTATGAGCTGGGACTGGCATGAGGGTGCTGTGAGGCTGTGAGTGCCTGTGACCAAGCTTATCACATATTGAGCTGGGAAGTGTCACCCATGTTTAGCAAAAGAAGTGAGGCTTTGGTCAGTGATGCCCTGCAAATACAACTCCACATTTTCTCAGCTTATGTCCCTCCATAGCAGAGCCTCACTTGTTTCTCCCGTGTGTATCATGTTGTGGGAGCACAACTGCCCAGCCTACCCTCAGTAAACAGTGGGAGGTGGAAAGAAATAATTCTGTGTGCTGCTCTACCAGGTGCAAAATGACAGGTGATTTTAGAAATGTGATTTCCTCCAAAGAATGTTTTTGGGTTTTTTTTAATCCTTTATGCATTGCCCATGGATTTCTCCACTGGGGCTGAGGGGTGTGTTTGAATGCTTGAAACTTGCCTTTGAAACTATTGAAGAATGGATTTCCCACCCAGCTTATAGAAAATTCTAGAAAATACTTGCATTCCTTAATGTCTTTAATGTTTGGGTTTTTTTTTTGGTGTTTTTTTTTTTTTTTTTTGTTGGTTTTTTTTTTTTTTTGTTGGTTTTTTTTTTTTTTTTTTTTTTTTCCAGAAAGCTTAAGCATCCCCTTCCAACCTGAAAGCTTTGGGTGAAAAATTTTCATTTTGGGGTGAGAACCCAAAACTTTCCACTGATTTTCAGAACTATGAATCCACTGTGTGTGTATGTGTGTTGAGGGAGACATTTTCTATCCAGTTCTCATGCTATAGTTTATTTTCCCCCTGTACGGATTGATTAGAGAGTCCAGTATTTAAGGTTTTTGCTTATACTGGCTACTAAGGTGTTACTGCATCAAAAAAACTTGTTTAAAGCAGATAGCCTACCAAACAGTGAGCTGTTAATTTGGTATTAGGGACAATTCAGGCTCTTGAAATAAGAGCTGTTCCCAAACTCCACAGAAGTTGTCTGGTGCTGCAGTTTGGGTCCTCTTGGGCAAATTGATTTACCTTGGAGAGGAGAGTAAACTATACCAGTGATGGTGTTTCTGGGAATAAATTAGTTTTTTTCTACAGAAGGCTTACTAGCAGAGTGAAATGAATGCTACTTATTTGTGCCTTTCTGGCACTTTTCAGCGGACAGTTTGGCAAATGAGCTAAGTGTGGCTGCTCCTCACCACCATCATGCAAAGTGAATATTCATTTCAGAGGTAGAAGCCTACAGTATTGGGGAAGGCAATGATGTGGCTGGATGCCATCATGTCAAGAGCAGAATTCATGAGTCTTACTTTCACCCTATTTCTGTAGGAACTGGCATGCCCCTCTCCTCCAGGCAGCAACCATCAGCACTCCTGATGCCCTCTTCCAGCCCTCAGCTCGTAACCCCTTGTATGATTAGACATAACAATGAATATTGCTCCTGAACTGGGATTTAGTTCTGGTTCCTAAAACAGAAGTCTAATGCAGAACAAGGTGAGCATTGCTCAGGAACTGGTATGTAGAGGTGATGTTCATATTACTGTGCTTCACCCATGCCCTGATGGGCTGGACTGCAGCAAGATCCTTTGGTCCATCCTTCTTTCCTGCTTCCCCTCCTTCTTCCCTCCCTCCACCCCCAGGGAGGCTGTCCTACTTTTTTCTTTTTTTCTTTCCTTTTTTTCCCCCTCTCAGCTGTACTTATAAGCTTTTAATCCGACTGTCCTTGCAACAAACGACGGCCCAGGAGACACAGGGAGGGACCCAAAGCAGCATGATAGCTCAAGGCATCCTGGGGCTCGTGCGACCCTTGCGAAGTGGACTGAACGCGAGCAAAATTCGCTTCATTTGCCTCGGTGGGGTGACTGAGCAGCATCACAACCCAGCAAAGTGGTGGTCAGAAAGAGGCTTCAGCTCCACGCACAGGCTCCAGGATGCCCCTGGGGAATCGAGGTGAGTCAAATGTTGACGTACCTTGCTGCGTCCGAAGGGACAGACGTGCACCCCTGCCTTGCCCTGCAAAAGGGAGAGGAGAGAGGCCAGCATAGCCATGGCCTGTGGGAGGTGATGGGCGAGGCCACCACCTGAGGTGAGCAGATGCTGATGGGAGGAAGGTGGTGCTAGGACCCAGTCCAAGAGGTGTTACTCCCTGCTCCTGGAGCTGTGGGGACCTGTCTGAGGAGTGTTGCCCCCTGCCCCCGGAGCTGTGGGGGCCACAACTAGTGGCCTGGATCCAGCTCATGGAAGTGACAATGTGGCATAAGAGTCCTTTGGCCCCTCTGGCCCAGACACCAGCCTCTGAGAAGGGAGACAGCGGGCAAGGTGTGTTGGGCAGCCAGGCCATCAGGCTGTTGTGTTCCTGCTGTGGGGAAGCTGGGATGACCACAGGGTTGCTCTGGGAATTGTGAGTTCTGTTGGGTTTCTAGTCCCCTCTGCTGTAGGGGCAGAGCAGGAGGGGGAGGATGTCTGCAGCTCTGTGGGCTGTGACTGAGCTGTCGTGCCTCACCGGTGCCTGTACTGGGAGATGGAGAATCTGGCTCAGGTGCTTGGCTGCTAGGGACAACTCTGGGTGCAAGGGCCTCTGGTAGCCCATGGCTCCAGTTTCCTGCCTCACTCCTGGGACCAGGGACTTGTGCTGGGCTTTGCTAGACTGCTTGCTTGGAATGGGATGCACAGTCTGCCATGAATACTGAGCTTGAGTTGAGCTCTGTGGCAAAAACCCTTCAGAAGCACATGTTCAGAATTGTCTTTAAATGCATTTGGTCCCTGCCAGGGTGGAGGGCTCCTGACTGGTCACCTGAAAGGGCAGAGTCGGTTCAGTTGAGAGGCCTGGCTGACACAGCCCCTTGGGAGGCAGCCCTGAGGAGCAGAGGAGTCCAAGAAGGCTGGACGTTCCTCAAGACGGAAATCTTCAAGGTGCAGGAGCCAACTGTCCCCCTGTGCTGAAGGCTGAGGAGGGGCTGCAGGCACTTAGCACTCTTCTGTATTTCCACAGCAGGAACTATGGCAGGCTCCCTGCCAGCCTTTCCTCTCTCTGTTCTTTACGGATAGTTCAGAAGGAGATTGCAAAATAGAGGTAATTTATAGATCTCCTAGACCTGTATCATCTGGGTCAGGCTGTAGTCTGCTAGGCATTGAGAAAAAGATCCAACCAATATGCAGAAAATACAATAAACAATTTTGCTATCTGACCGGAGAGAAAAATCACACTGATAACCCTGCCTGGTGGGATTTATGAAGACTCATTATTAAAGGAATTTCTTTCTATTTGGTTTGTGCCTTATGAAATTATCTCTGGCAGTATTTGTAGGCATCTTGCTGCTTTGTATGGTCTTGGAAAGTATCTTCTAGGGAAAACATTGATAGGGAGAAGAACCCCTTCCTTGAAATCCCTTTACTAGTTTCCTTTGTCACAGAAAGTTTGAGATTTTATTTTTTAAAAGAGAATAATCAGTTGTCATGCATTGAACTTGCATTGCTGAGTTTGTCACATCCTGGTAAGATCTTTGCAAAGCTCTGACCATGTGTCCTGTGATGCCATTCTAAAATAGTTCAACCTAAATGAAACAAAACTTAGTCTAATCAGTTTTGATTATATTTTCTTTAATCCTCGTTCAAAATTACTTAACAAAATGTGAAAGGAATTTTTTCATAGTTTCAAAACCACAGATTCAAAAGTAAATAAAAAATAAAAGCTGCAGACCTTGTTTCCAGTCTTGGGCATCCAGAAGCAGAAGTCCTCCAGAGGAGACTCGAGCCTGGGACTGATTCGAGGGATATGAAGACAATGAGACCAGTGAGTGTGTGGGAGGTGACTAAACTGAACAGTAAAAACAGGGAGTCATTGGGCTGGGTTTATGCCCCCAACAGAGGCACCTATACTGAGAATGCAGACAAACAGCTTAAATATTCCTTTCAGCCAGCAAAGAGAGAGAAGCTACTTGCAGGTGCTCTGTGTGTCGTGGTCAGGAGTGCTTGACGTCATCCCTGCTCTGGAGAAGAGTGTACTGCTGCACCCAGGCTTATCCAGAGTCACACGGGGGTCTGGCTATAGCAGCTGTACTTCCTTGGACCTAAGTGGGCTGTCCCTTGTACCCTGTGTGCTGGCTGCAGCTTGGCTGTCTTGGGGCTCGTAACTGGCAGGAACAGTCAAAGCAAGGTTGTATCTCAGAGGAACTGCAGGGAACTAGATTTGTGGGAGGCTGGTGCATCGTGTGGGACTGATATTGGCTGAAGGTCTAGGGTGCCTCAGAGATAACAGGAATTAAGTTTTCTGTCAATAAATGTGTGGGCAGCTTTGGGGATTCTTGGATTCAGCACTTTCTGCAGGCAGTCAGCTTTCATTATCTTGTTGAAGAATCCATTCAGTTGCAGCACTAAGTGAAGTTTTATCACTTTACCATTTCTACTGTGTAACAAATTACTTCACCCATAAATTTAAACCAAACATTGGCCAGAAACCTGCCTATTTGTCATACAAATGGAATAAATCAGTCTGATCCACCAAAATATGAAGAGGGTTGTTTTAGTTTGTTTTATTTTGACATTTGAGAACTACTCTTTAAATTGCTTATTTACAAAGAAATGTCTGCAGGTGTCTTTATGAAGGAGACTGAAATGTCTTAATGATGTTTTCTGGCTGTTTGCTTTGGGAAGCAGGGTGGTCTTGCATGGCTGTGCATGACTGCAACGTGATCTTTCCTTTTTGCAGGTGGGAAACTCTTCCCTCTGCAGCACGGCCCAGTGCCAACTTCACAGCTGTTTGCATAACCAGAGGACCCTGGTTATGTTAGTTAGGCTACACTAACAGCTCAGGCATTTTTTGCAGCTGAAGCTCTCAGAAAAACAGGAAGCTGGCCTCCCGGGATGAAAGTACAGTGGTTCCTGTGTCCTGCTCCCGCTAGCTGAATCAAAGCACAACTACAAACAAAAGAGCAGAGAAAGCGAAAAATACTGTTTCAACTCTTCTTCACTTCCAATTTGTGATAGAATACAGGAATTGACTTTCCAAAGAGATAACTTTTGGAAATTTTTGCTCCTGAAGTCTTGCTGATGAAGTCCACATTTTAATGTATCCTTATTGACTTAGAGATGAACTGCACTGATTTGTCAGCAGGTAAATAGAATTAGAGCTGGATGGTCATTGTGACTTACATGAAGTGGAATGAACAAGACCTGCAAAGTTGAAAGAGGAGAACATTTCTTCCCCCTTTCCCATTACATTTTTACAGGAATTCTTTCCTGTCTCCTATCCAGCTGGATACATCCCCTGTACTCCACCTCTGCCTCCTGTGAGTTAAGAAAGAGCAAAGGAAATTGTTTAAAGTTGATCCTTATATATTTGTGCTTAACATTAGAAGCAAATCAGCAGACATCTCCACATTCTTTATTTTCCTTGCCACAGAGCAGAGAGGGGTTGAGCAGGCAGGGTCTTTCCAGCAGCTGGTGTTGCTATCAAAGGTACAGTTCGCATTTAACCAATTCCTCCTCCCAGTCTGTGACTTCCCAAGAGGACACCTGCTACTGAGGAGCGTGGGCACTATAGCAATTCCTCAGCTGATGATTCTGCTGTAACGTGTGACCTGGGGCTATGGCAGTTTGTACTTGGTGTGAATTGCAAACACAGTGTGAAAAATCAGTAGATAATATTAGAAATTCTCACAGCTCTGAGCCATGTTTGCTGTTTGTTTCACTGGCCCCATGGCTTCCAGGAGAAGCCTTACCAGGCTTTATACCTGCACTTGTATTAGAAGAAGCTGGGTGTTGCTTCACTCAATCTTGTGTGAGAAAAATCAGGGGACTGTGAGATTGTCCAGTCCTCACTGCAAAATTTGCTCCAGTTTCAAGGCTTCGTTTTGCCAGAAATGACAGCAGCAAAACCACAGAGCAGTGCTGATACTGCCAGTGCTTTGGAGTTACCAGAGCTGTGGGAGACAGAGGTGGATCTCTACAGGGATTTGGATGAGTGGTGTGTGTTGTCGGCCTGATGGAAGAGTAGAGAGTGGACACAGCTTCTGCCACTGGAGGATGCCCTGGGCTTTGGGGTGATGGGCACTTAGGCAGTGCCACACTGAGAGTTACTGGGCAAAAGGCCCCACTACCTCCAAGGTGCTGCCCTCTTTCAGCACAGGAGATGGGACCTTCGGGTAACCCCTTTTTCTAAGTGATCATTTGGGTATGTACACTAAGAAAAAACACTGTTTGCTCATGTGCTTCCCCTGGCAAATATAACACAATCTCAGAATGTACTGCCTTGGTGGGAAATCCCTGACACCACTGTCAGGATGGCAGCCTTCTCCACACTTGTGTGAGAGCCTGGTCTGGAGGAGATGAAGTGGGTGCTGTTTTCCTCTTATTTATAGATCTCACAAGCTGTCAAAATAACCACCAATTTCTTCCGAGCGAGGATCGCATCAGCTGGGAGGAGGTTACTCAGCCCGGGAGCTCTGTAAGTTGGGGATGGGCATGTCTTGTCCCAAGAAGGCTCCTTGTGATAGAGTTCAGGAAAGAAGTGGGCACTTCATTGAAGAAAAAGCAGCAGAAGAGGAACAGTCACGAGTAATCTCCTTTGGAATGGAACGGGGGAAAAAACCATAAATGACAACAGCCCTTCTTGCAGGATTAGTATCTGATCCTGAGCACTTTGCTTCTTAATACATCACTCTATCCAGGATTAGCATCCCAGGCCCAGGACTTGCAAGTGCTTTGCCTGCCTAACATGCTCCCTCTGCCAGCCTGCCCAAGCAGAAGCAGCAGATGCAGAGCACCTGTACTTTTTCATGTACAGATAGACATTTATTCTGAGGGATGTTTGATAAAGTGGGAAACATTTTGGGGCAACTCAGACTTGCTTGCCACTGAGAACTGTTAATTTGAATGTTTTCTGAGGTCCAAGGTGTAATCCTTTGAGAAAGTGTTGTATGCATGTTTCCCTTCATGTGCCATGTCTCTAGTGCTCAGCCAAAAGACCTCAACTGTGGGCATGCAGGAAAGGGGTGGACTCCTGATTTTTGCAAACTTGTCTTACAGCTCTGCAGGTCAGGTGACGGTGCATTTTATAAATCGGGATGGAGAACGACTTACAACCACAGCCAAAGAAGGGGAGAGTTTGCTGGAAGTGGTAGTCAATCAAAACTTGGCCATTGATGGATTTGGTAGGTGTTGCAGAAGGATATATGTGTGTGCTCTAAGGACCAGTGGGTATTGGGAATAGTGCAACTGTACATATGCCACTGTTCTGCTGAGGCCATAAAGCAAGCTTCCCTTCCCCAAAAGCTGCCTGCTAGGTGGCTTACCATGCTGAGATGGCAGTGTGACTTCACAGTCACCACTGGCATTCTAACAGCTTCTGTCAGCATGTTTGACTGGTTAGGGCTGATGTACAAATCTGAAAACTGATTGTGATCCTCCCAGAGAAGAGGCAGGCTGAAACCTGCATCCATCTGTTGTGTTTTCTGGCATCTCTTTTGACATGTTCCAGATCTGCTAAAGGACCTTTTCTCACACTGTTCCTGAAGATGGTCTCTCTCATGCTCTTATTTTCCTGATTTGCTGTCATTACCTTGTTTCTCCACCAGGTGCATGTGAAGGAACATTAGCTTGCTCCACCTGTCACCTCATCTTTGACAAGGACACCTTCCAAAAGCTTGATGCCATCTCAGATGAAGAGCTGGACATGCTGGACTTGGCGTACGGACTCACTGAGACGTAAGCCTCCCTGCTGATTGCAGTAGATCCTCAGGCCTCTGAGGCAGGTTCAGCATGTGGCACCTCTTTCCAAGGGGACAGGGGTTGTTCTGTATTACAGTTGTGCCTCGTGAGCTGCTTTCTCTTGAGGCACAGGAGATCTTTAACAGGAGCTTTAGTGAAAACCCATCCTGGACCAGACATATCCCCGTGTGGGTGGGGAATTTCTCCCTTTTCTTTGGGAACAGATGAGCCTCACTTCATGTTTTCTCCTCAGATCACGCCTTGGATGCCAGGTGTATGTTAAGAAGTCAATGGATGGTCTGACGGTGCGGGTCCCCATGGATGTGTCAGACATCAGGAGACAGCTGGAGGTTGGAAAGCAAAGCAACCAGTAACTGGAAATGACTCCTGCACAGCTCACATCCTCATTTAGGTGTGGCAGGGTACTTTGCTTTTGGTTGACAATATTGCTTTTTGTGGCTGGCTTGCAGTAGACCACAGAGATTTGATTCAGTATAAAATGCCTGTTTAGCAAATCCCTTATTTAAACAAGTTTTAATGCTTAATAGGGTCTTTGGTACGTGTTTTAAGTGCTTAAATGCTCTGCTGAATGCAAATGGACTAAAGTGTATGGCTTTATATTTCCCTGAGTGGGTGTCAGTAAACATCTGTGCTGTATGTGACTTGCCCTGTCCTTTGAAATTTAAGAATTCTGCTATTATGAGTAACTGCTCAGAATTTTCCAAGGCTTGGCTCTTTAAAAGTGGAGCAGATTTTTCCCAATATGGGAAGCTTAAGAAGAGATAGCTGTTCACAGGTCAGTGTACTGATGGGCTTGATGTTGTAGGTGGCCTGAGTTTGGTCAGCAAGAGCATACTGATAACATTTGCATGCTGACTGTTCCTGAGAGCGGGAACCACTTCCATGAACTTGAGATGTTACAGGTCCCGGAATTGTTTGATTCTGGGATCAGCCACTGTCTCCAAATGTTAAATTTTCCTATTGCTGTACTATTGCACGTGTCAAATAAAATTCTAATAAGGAGGCTTTTAGACCTACGAGATATGCTTTTCTGGTACCATGAGCCTGGCTGGAATAGAATGAGTTGAATGGAATTTGGTGGGGTGCATTGAGCACAGCATTACCAGCCAGTCAAAGGCGGTGATTGTCCTGCTCTACTCCTCACTGGTGTGGCCTCACCTTCAGTCCTGTGTGCAGTTTTGGGCACCACAATATAAAAAAGACATTAATCTGTTAGAGAGTGTCCAGGGCAAGGGCCACGAGGATGCTGAAGGGTTTGGAGGGGCCATATGAGGAGTAGCTGAGGGCACTGGGTTTGTTCAGCTGGAGAAGAGGAGATGGAGGTCAGACCTCACTGGGGTCTTCAATATCCTCCTGCAGGGCAGCAGTGGGGCACGTACCAATCTTTGCTCTCTGGGACCAGCGACAGGACGCGAGGCAAAGGCTGGAGCTGCGTCAGGGGAGGTTTAGGTCGGATATTGGGAAAGGGGTGGTTGGGCACTGACCAGGCTCCCCAGGGCAGTAGTCACGGCCCCAAGGCTGCCAGAGCTCAAGGAGTGTTTGGGCAACACTCTCAGACACATGGTGGGATTCTGGGGTGTCCTGTGCGGGGCCAGGAGTTGGACTCGCTGGTCTTGATGGGTCCCTCGCAACTCAGGATATTCCGTGGTTCCGCAGTTGGGTGATTCTCTGGAATGTCGGTGTAACGTGGGGCCCGGGCGGGCGGGGCTGCGGTGGCAGCGCTGGGCGCCCGGGGGCGCTGGCGGGGCGGCTGCGCTGGGTCCGCCCTCCCTGCCCTCCTCCTCCCTGTCCTCCCCTCCCTTCTCCCTGCCCTCTTCTCCCCTCTCTCCTCCCTCCCGCTCGGCCCCGTGCCCGGAGCTGTCTCGAGGAGCTGGAGCCGCGGTTCGTGTCTGAGGCTCTCTGCACCTCTGTGCCTTCTGACTGCCGACACCGGCCCTGTCCCCCTCGGCGTGGCCCGGGGTCCCTGCTGACGAGTGATAGTCTGTAAATCCCCACAATAGACTTTGACTTCCTCTCCGGTCCTTCATGCAAAAATCGGTACAAAATTTTATCCGTGTACGAATTTTATTCTTAGCAGAAGGCTACCTGCGGGGCAGATTTCCTGGCATAGACCAGGGCAAGGCCAATCCTTTCCCAGGGTAGCCCTTTGCTTTGTCATACATCAGAAAACTCCTCTAGCCTGTGTCTGTTTCCCCCAAACCTCTGTGCTCCTCCAACTTGTCTCAGGTTTAGTGTAATAAAGCAATGAGAATAAAAATGAATTAAATGAAAGCAGTAAACCCACCACTTTCAGTACCATTTCAAGTCTCTCCCCACTCCTGGTGTCCCCTTGTAGCCGAGGTGATCGGGAACTTTGCAGTCCCACTCCTCCACACCCAGCTCGGTGTGAGCTTGAAGCTGGAGCCCAGGCTGCCGCTGGAAAGTGCCAGCTCTCTGCACCTACAGGGCAGGATGGCAAGGGAGGGAGCAGCTGCTGGCTCAGAAGGGTTGAGTGACTTGTGTTTGTTTTCAGAGTGTGGGTGACCTTCAAAGAAACAGTTTCTAGAACAAATTGTTAGCTTTCAACTGCGGGGAGTCAAAGTATCCCATGCTACTCTTTGGCAGGGCTGTCTGTCTCTCAAAGGTGCCATGGGATAGCAGAGAGGCCTCTGCACAAAGGAGCTACCTGCAAAGGATTGGGGGAGAATACATCTTTGGAGACTGGCTTTCCTGGCAGTTGGAATGTCAGAAATAGGATTGAGAAGGTTAAAATAAGCCACAGCTGCCCCAGGCACTTCCGTCATATTTCTATCAGCCTGCAGAATAAGAAAACAAATCATACATGCTGAGCAGAAATGAGAAGAGGGTGAACTGCATGAGTCATTTCTCTTCCAGGCAAATGAGTTGGACTTGTATGGCTTTGGTCTATACTGGGAGCAGGCCCTGAAGGCTTCTCACTTCCTGGATGGCAACCATGTGACATGACTTCCCGAGTGACTGCCTCCAGTCAGGCAGTGAGTAGGATTTTCAGTATGTGTGAGGCCAACTTGGTCTAAATCTCTCTGATCTGAAAAAGGGCAGAGAAAGAAGGGAAACCTACTCATGTGTCAGGGCTGTACATTAAGGGAAAATGTGGCTTTTCTGGGGCAGAAAGCCAACCAACTGTTTGTGTATTTGGTATTTCTTCTTATGAGTGAGGTGGGTGCTGTGGAACTTTTTCAAGACTGGTCTCTCAGAGTTGCATTATTGTCTGGGTCATGAAAAAGGAGTGCTGCAGATTTCCATGCCCAGAAATGTGGTTTGTGCTACATTTTACAGGCTATTGTTTTGTTTTAAATATAGAAAAATGATTACTAGAGGGCTGGGTTAGAGCAGCTAACCAGGCAACTGCACCCATATTAGGCAGCCCCACTTGTCTCAGTGTTTCTGAAAATTCATTTCTTTTTAACTTGCTTGTAATCCCTTTAGGTGATGCAAATTGTGAGCTCTTAGTTTGCATTTGGTCCAGGTCCCCTTTGCTTGACCTGAGCCCAACCACTGAGCCAGTTTACAATCAGTTAGAATACAGAACAATCTCTCTTCCAAGAACAGGCAGACTTTTCATATGATAGTTAGTGCTGTTTTACCTTCTTGAAAAGATAGGAGTAATGCTCGAGCTGCTGTGGTGGCAGAGGGTTCCTTGTGGCCAGCCTGGCAGACCTCGCCTGGGAGGTGAGTGCCTTTCACAGCACAGCTGGGTGCTTGCAAACACCACCACCCTGACACAGGGGAGAGGGGGGCGGGAGCAAGGGAACAAAAGGCGACCAGAGCACCACAATGACAACTTGTGTGTCCTTTATTGAAATAGTTACAACTGCAGCTCTGGAAAAAAGACTGTGAATGCCTTGTTGCTGTTCATGTATGAGGAAAATGATGGTGGTGAGGGGGTTGCGTTATGATTATATACACCTTTCATTATACAAGGGGCACAAAGGTGATCAGAGACAGAGTGCATCTCAGTGTTAAAACACCCAGCATCTAACAAAACAAACCCTATATAGCTTGGAAAGAGGGCTCTGGGCTTTCTCCTGGCTCCCCTGCCCCAGTATTTGATGGTGTGAATTTGGAGTGCTGGGCCAGGTTCCTGTCACTGACCCTCACAGGCACCTGGCAGATGAGTGGAGGCATCTGACACCTCCTAAATCATTTTACAGCAGTGGCTTCCCCCTCTGTGCAAGGACTAAACCATGGCAGTTGTCAAGCAGCTCCAGCTCTGGCTAATCACAGACACTCAGCAGCTTGCAGGGGCATTTACTCCACCAGCGCTACCTTTCAGTCATTTGCTTTTCTCTTGTCCTTCACCCATTCACTGTACACTGAGTAAAAGAAGTGTGGCTCTGAGAGAAACCGCCATAGAAAACTCTCATGCAACTTTCAAATGAACCATCCCAAACCTTTTAATCATTGAGACTTTTCCCTATCAAGCTGATGTGGTGCTCTCAGCATCTTTTTAGAGCTCAGCTGGCAGCATTACAATCCTCAACAAGCCCCACGATGGCTATGGTGCTTCTGAGCATGGTTTTGAGTGGAATCATGGGGATGCTCCAGGAGTCCACTGGCTGTCTCTCTTTGGTGGTCCCCACCAGCAACCTGCTTAGTGCATCCCTGCCTGGAACTTCTCCAAACTTAATTCTGCTGGAGTGCACCGGGCCATGTACTCTGGGTGGGAACTATAGTGCTTCTCTGAGCCAGCATCAGTGCTGTTGAAGCCTGGGCAGTCTCAGCGTATGGACTGACAACTTTCTGGCTAGATAGGACTTTGCTTCAGCATCCACTTGACAACATTGTTGACAACTTCAACAACTGTTTGATCTCATGCTAAAGCCAAGTCCTGCTCAAGTCCCTCTTAGCATGACTAGGAATTTGATTATTATTTGATTATTATGCTCCATCCATACTGCCTCTGGAAAGGGACATCATTTACAGAAAAATAATGTCACCTTTCACTGGGACTGAAAGGACCAGCTACTCCCAGAGGACATTGAAGAACATTCATAGCCATGTCAAAGTGACAGTGCTAAAGTCCTTCATAGCAACTGTGTCTCTCAAATGCTAGCTTTGGGGAAGGTATGAAAGAATTAATGCACAGTTAACTGGGGAAGAAGCAATCTTGAGGTTAAAATGTGACATATGCTGTCTGTCAGTGAATGCTGGACTTTGGACTCTGGGCTCCAGTTGGTATTTTTGGAACCCAGACTCAACCAGTAATGGATGTGGGCTGTGAGTTAGACCATGGGGGACAACAGACGAGCAGAGCAAAGCAGCAGTGATTTCTGGAATGGTGGTGAAGGATCTTCCTTTGGATGAATGGTGGTGATGAACAGTGAATAATGGTAAGTTTTATGCAAGTGTAAAGATTTTTAACTAATTCTGACAGAGCATGAGCTGTCTCAGTTCTCCAGTCATCCACACACATCGGCAGCTGACTGGAGAAAATAAAGCAGAGTTTCTCCTTTCCTGCTATAAAAAGAAATAGTCAGGCCCTGTACAGGTCAGCTAATTCATGGACAGGGAGAGTGTGGTGGCATTCACCCCACTACACACCCAGCCAGTGAAATCTCTTCCATCAAAAAAGGGCATAAAGAAAACAGAAGGACAACCCCCCTGTCCCCACCCTTCCTACCAAAATGATTATCGAATCCCAACATTACATACACATTAGTGTCATTTTACACTTGTCGTCCCATGCAGCCTGCTAAATTCTTTGCACCCTGATCACACATTACAGAATATTTTCTGTTGCATGTACACAAAAAAATATTTAGTTCCTCCACATCCATTGCCCTAGACAAATGTTTCTTCGGCAAAGGCCACCGTGTCACGCTCCTCTGCAGGCACGTCTGCCAGCGGTTGACTCCTGAGCCACTCCACCCTGCTCTGGAGGAGTTCATTCTCCACTGCTTCCACTTCCACCGTGGGACAGGGTTCTGTTTCATCATGCTTGAAATACTCCCTGATGGTTTTTCGGATGTAGGCAGGGAGGATGATGTGGATGGTATGGCTGAAAGTGTCAAAGCCCTCGCTCTGGGTTGGCGCCTGCGCCGTTTCCACTGGCTGGCTCTCCAGCTCCTCGGGAGTGGAGGCACTCTGGGGGCTCTCTTTGTGCTTGGCATGTGGGGGTGGGACCTTTGGTTCATGGTGGTAACGCCTGGAGATGGACTGCAGAACAAGGGGGGTGTTCTGCCCATAGAAAACTGTCTGGGGGATGTGGACTCTTACAGTCTGCAAACCCTTGGACAGGCTCTGCTCATTGCTGCTGCTAGGCAAGTCACAACTGCTGATGTTTGCCACAGATCTCTCCTCCTTCTCCTCTCCCACTGGAGACCCCCAAGAGCTTTCTTTATCTGGGGCTACATAAAAAGTTATCTTAGTGCGCTTCAGGCTTTCCTGGCTCAGCAGGCAAGCATCAATGCTTTTGGTTTCTATGTTCTTCACTGTCTTCTCCCTGTGCTGCTGGTGGCTGACCTGTGGGGATGTCTTGCTGGATGGGCTGGCAGCTGGGAATTCAGGTTTTTGTTCAATTTCTTTGGTATAATCCTGGTTCCTGAGCCCCAGGCTGTGGCACCCTGCACAACTCAGCTGTATCTCCTCTTCTTCCCAGTCAATGTCAGTGAGTGGGCTTCTCACAGCAACTCTGCTGACAGATGGAAAACTATTCCTCTCTCCAAAGCAATGACTGCTCTCTCCAGGCTTGGGTTCATACTCATGGAAACTGTCCAGGTCACATGGAGGTAAAAGCACAGGAGACATGAGGGATTTGTGCCACTCTTTTGGGGACCTCTTGGCAACCTTGGGGGACACAGCATGAAGCCTGGCAGAAGTGCCAAACATGAACGGCTGAGATGAGACATCTGTGGGACTAATGGCTGATGACTCTGAGCAGTACGAGAAAGCACTGTCTAAGGAACTGAGTGAGGAAGCAGATGGGGAGGTGGTGGTAGAGGACAGGCTGGAGAAGCTGGACCTGTTGGACGGGCTGGACTTCTGAAGGTTGAGCTGCTTCACCCTGGAGCTGGTCTGAGGTGATTGCCGCAAGTTCTGCCTGGCCTTGTTAACCCCAGGGCTTAGACCTTCATCAATCAGCTTCTGGCTCTCCACTTGCAGCTGCCTGAGCCTGTGCATGTAATCTGTGTGGCTGCGCATGATGGTGGCATCGCAGCTGGACTGGCGGGCCACCGGCTCGTGGCCCTGGGCAGGGAGCTGGGAGCTCAGGCAGACACTGGGTTCTGATGAGCACCGGTCCAGGGCCAGGCTGAGCGAGTGGGTGGAGCCGATGGAGCAGAAAGAACTATCTTCTTCCAGGAGGTCACAACTGTCTGTACTGGCATTCATTCGGGCTTTGCTTTGGTAGCAGGCTGTGATCTCACTGAACAAGTCCCAGTCCTCCTGATCCTCATTCAGTAACAAACTGCTGGGTGGTTCAAAAATGGCATCTGTTTCAGGTTCCAGGTGGTGCTTTGGCCCCTCTGGGTCACAAGCAGAAAACTCCAACTCATCAGAGGAATCACCATGCTGAGCCAAGCCTATGCCTAGGGCAGAGGACACAAATTAATTTTTTGCCATATATATAGTACCTTACAACCAAGGCAGGGAAATTATATCAAGCCCATAGAAAAACAAAGATGATCCATTATTTTCACAGGGACTAATAAAAAATTCTGTCTTGATGACCTAAGCTTTCAATATGGGCCTGTATTCATAGGTTAGTTAACAGAGACAACTCCATCGCTTTCCATTCAACCATGTGGTTTAACTTTACAGACCTAACCTGGAAAAGAAAAAAAAGACTGCTGGGACATGACAGTGCTAAGGCTACACTAAATTACTGCAATGGCTGGAGTAGGTTGAACAGCAGCTCCAGAGAGAGGCAGCCATCCCCAGGGACACATTCGAGGTTCTGCTCCTCGTCCCTCTGCTTTGCCATCTCTTAATGCCTATGCTTGCCAGGCAAAGGGAAAAACAAACTCAGCTTGTTTTCAATGCAGTTCCTTAGATGAGACAAGAAGGTAAAGCAAACTCTTTTGCATGAGGACTTTACCTATTAAAAGATTTTAAATTTCTCTGGAAGATATAGACCCACCAACTTACCCAGAGATTCTGCTGAGTTTTTGGACTTCTTTTTGTCAGGTTTTTGAAACAAGGAAGCAATATCACCCCCAAAAATCTCTCCTGAGTTTTCAATCAGGAACTGCACTAACAAGGCCACCTAGCAAAACAGGAATTCACAGGTTTAGTTTCATGGAAATGGAGCTAGCCATTTACAGCAAGTAAAATCATTCCCAGATTGTTCCTTTTCTTTTGACAAAGATATAATTTCCTCAAGAGGCTGTTAATAATGTGGCAATGTGTCTGTATGAACTACACCTGAGGCAAGAATATGAGCTACATGAACTGCTACTGTGAGCCAGATACAGCATGTTCTACAATTTTCCTTACTCTTGCTAACACCTCATAAGCTACAAGCAAACATTCCTCCCCTCTGGTGCACTGTCATGCTCACTGCTTACTTTGTCCTAGCTGAAGTGGCAGTGTCCAACTTCAGCTGCTCCAGTTTTTTTGTGCTTGCTTGACAACATAGGAAGTCCGTCTGGTAAAAGCAACTACTACTTCCCTTTCCACCCTGAGGGGCTAAACCCCCCTCCTAGTGTGGGCACAGCTGCACAGGGAAAAGGGCGAGGCCTGGACGCCATGCAGCCATCACTGCCACTGATGTTATGCCCTCCTTTAGCCTACAAAATACAGTGAAAGGGGGAGACATACATGAGCCCAAGCCTATGGAAGATTACCTTCTTTGTAGACTGGCTCTCCTCCTCAGGCCCAGTGGGACTTGGTAGCCACAGCATATTGGGTGCTATGCAAAGAGCCAGGTTAAAGGCATTCATTTGATTCACGCCGGAATTCTGCTCAATATGATGGAGGACTCCAAAGAGGTGTCTGAGTAAGATGAGGTTAGCCTCTGGAAGCTGGTTGACAAGACTTTTCAGGGGGTGGGAAAAAAAAAAACAGTGCTGTTCACAAACATCTGCTCTTCAAATACCAGAGGTTGCTTCTCAAAAATTTTTGCCCTGTTCTACCCCTTTGCACTCAGTCTGAGACATTCACATTTGATAATAAAGTGAGACTGTGTCACTACTCTCCACCAACTCATGTGAGAGCCACAACTCTGCATCCATATTGCCTATCTGCTGTGGTCCTAGAGCTGGAGGGACAAGGAACTTGGGTCTAGAGCATGTGGGAAGGAGCCCACAATGCCTTGACAAGACGGGGCCTGCCTGAAGGAGACGCACCCAGCTCCAGGCCAGCAGCACTGCCGTGTCCCATGCTATGGACACTGCGGAGGAAGGAGGCCCAGGCCAAAAGGTACGGTTCAAAAACTGACTTGAGCCATGGTTGAATATACTGGATATGCCACACAGGAGGCTGATAAGCTGCTCTTGCTCAGGGCAGCCGTTTCAAGGCAGTAAAGCTGTTTTCAAGGTCCCAGTGACCACTTTGACAGGGTTGTTTCTTCTAACTGCCAATATGATGATCGGTGCCATTTTGTTCACATAAGAAAAAAGTTACTGTCATTAAGGATCTAATTCTTCTAACTTTGGTGTACTCCTGGTAGCTGAATTATTGTGCTTTTTCAGTTTACTGGTTCTGGTAATTTGAACTGGTCATCAGAAAACAATTTTATAATCGCTTCTCTGGGGTAAGAAATGTTAATGATGTTCATAAAAGACCACTGAAAGGAAAATGTTCTGATCAGTGACACTGGCCATCAACAATAGCTCCACTATGGCCTGGAGCATTGCCAGGAATCTCCTAGAAGATGAAGGCTATTCTCAGGGCCATATGCTCCCCCTTTTCCCACCAAAAGAAGCTTTGACAAAGGCTTTTACGAACCTTTTGATAGCTTCAATCTTATGTGCCCGATTTTCCGTGTCCACAGCTTCCATCCACAGTCCATGCAAGTCTGAGGATAGAACACTGTCAGGTATATTTCGGAGAAAATCCTGAATTAAATATATATATGCAGAGCAGTCTGGTCAGTTTTGAATTCCTGGTTTCGGTTTCACAATGCATATAGTCACTGCTTATTCATATTAAGCACAAGACAAAACAACATGACACAAATATGTTTATCCTCCCCTCCCACACCCATCAAACTGTCCTCCCTCAAGTTCTCCCATGGCAGCACTGCAGAATAAATAGGCAGCCCTCCTGTTTTACCCCTTCTTCAGACCACAACTGATCTCTGCTACAGCAGAGGACTCAGCCCTGAGGCTGTGCACAGATCTCTCTGAAACATTCCTCAGCTAGGAGGACTGCTTTTTCACAGGGGACTATTTAAAAACTCAGTGTATGTCTTGCGTTGGAAAGTGCCTGAATATCCTCCCAGTCAACAGCTTTTTGTATCAGGCCAACAAGAACATGAGACAGGGATGGTTTTTGATACAGTTGATGTCTGAATTATTCTGACCAATTTGCCAGTGCAAAATATAGGCTTTTTCTTACTAAAACATGGGTCTTATCACAAGCTTTATCCCTCAACTGCCACAACCCCTCTGCTTGGGTTTAGCACCTGCTTTCCTTCTTGCTTACTGGCTGATCAGAGGGTGAAGGCTTGGGGTCCAGAGAGCACAGGCCAGCTCCTTTGAGCTGTCTGGGGGGTTCCAGAGCAGTTGCCCTCAAATGGTACAAGTCCTCCCAAAGCTCCCGAAGCCTCTTCTGTGCATCCAGAAACAACAAAGAGCATCTGTGCTGCTGCCACCAAAGGGCTTCATGCACATGTCAGGGCAGCATCTGAACTGCTGAGTGTGGGCTCTGGCACGTTCTTTGGCACTGGACAGACACCATGGCTGTCTTGCAGGTGGACATCATTGTATTTCCTGCTGGAGGTACTTTGGTCCAGGGAGATACAAAATGAAGCCCTGTCCTGAGGGCCACTGCACGTCTGCATGTGAAAAGAAGTGTCAGGTAGATACCTCTGTGCACACAGATGGACCAAGCCATCAGCCGAGAATGTACCTTGCTGGAAAATGCTTTCTGTTCCTCGAAATCTTCCCTACCCATAAAGACTCATGTTGCTTCCCTAAAGAAGGAAGGTACCATTAGCCCAGACAGCTGAGTTACTTGACCAAACATACCGTGATGACAGCTGCAGCCACAAAGACTGACTCTCCATCCACCTGAACATCATCTCCAGAGTTCAGCTTCTCTTTCAACTCCTTGCAAGTCTTGGCATTGGCAGACCGTCTGAAAATGCCCCTAGTAGAGGGACCTTCATGGTACAACAGGAGCAGCATATCCTAAGAGAAAGCCCAGTTGTACTTAAAAGCCTAACTCTTTACCCTCTTGTTTGTGTGTATTACACTTCATGTGTTGTAACATAATCAATAATGGGAAGAGAAAAATATGAGAGATTTATCCTGATTTAACCGGGGACAAGAACCTGACAGCCAAGTTGCATGTACAGTTCCTGTGGGTATGCTTATCCTGTGACAAGCATGAGACCAGAGGACTCTTGTAGTGAGTGAGGTCTAGGCTATGCAGCATGGCAGGATCCATTGACATTGCCCCTTGTCAGCTGGTGATGACCTGGTTGGAGACACCCACTGAAACAGGACAGACATCTGTGAATGAAGTGATATGATTACCCAGAAGAAGGATGTTCCTGCCCTTGTTATTGAGCTGAATCTGAAACTCAAGCAAATGATGGTCCTCTTCCCCATTCAAATCTCATAAATACTGCAAGTGGCTTTAAATTCTGGGCTAAACATGTCAAGTTTGTGTCAGGACAAACAGTCCAGACTGTTCCTTACCATAATTGGCTTGGGAAGGATCCCATCAGGACAGACAGAGGTCAGGGACAGGCCGAAGAGCTTCCGTGGGGTAGTAGGTGACTGTGAAGGAGGGCTGCCCGTGGGAGTGCTGGTGCTGCGGCGCAGGGCCCAGTCAATCAAGGACTTCTTCCTCTTGGTGTGTTTCTGCAGTGACTCTAAAGGAAAACACAGAACTCTGTTACAGACCTTTCTGTCCTTCCTGCTGGCCAGTGAGTGATCAGTGATGGAGGTAGAGTTCACAGCAAAACAAGGACTTCCTACTCTCCCCTGTTTATTAACTGCACTCTCAGTGGGGATGGTCAGACAATATACAGCAGTGAAACCACTTGTTCATCTCTCAACCATCAGCAAAACAATCAATCACCATTCTTCAGGGAACCTTCCTGTCTGTGCAGCATGACAATCTCTTCACTCTTGTGACCAGTGACAGGACTTGAGGAAACAGCATGAAGCTGAGTTGAGGGAGGTTTAGGTTAGACCTCAGGAAAAGGTTCTTCCCCCAGAGGGTATTTGGGCACTGAACAGGCTCCCCAGGGAAGTGGTCACATCACCAAGCCTGACAGAGCTCAAGGAGCGTTTGGACAATCCCACCACGTGCTCTCAGGCACGTGGTGGGATTGCTGGGGTGTCCTGTGCAGGGCCAGGAGTTGCACTTGATGATCCTGATGGGGGCCTTCCAACTCAGCATATTCTGTGACTCTATGATAATTACATGCAATTGAAAGCTAATCAAGGATTGAAAGCTAATTCTGAACATTTGCAAAGACGAATTTTGCCTCTCTGTCAGGTATGAGATCAACTCTAGGATATGTTTATGATGCCAGAAAAAGTCTGACACTGCCATGGAAAGCAGCAAAATCTCTGCCTGGCTATAACACGCTCCTGCAGCCCCTACCTCTCCTCAGCTGCATTGGAGCTTGGAGTCTGCGTTTCAGGACAAACTGACACTGCTTTTCCTTTGGGAGCTGAGCAAGGAAGGAAGCCTCTGTCCCATCAGCCAGAAGAGTGTTATTGTTGGTTCTTTGTTGCTGGTCAGCAGAGTCCCGGAGACAGCTCAGTGCGATACTGAAGGGATGTTCGTGCCCTGTTGAGCAGAGTTGTGCAAAGAGCAAGCAAAGATGAAGAGCTATGTGAAAACAGCTCCAAATCTGGGCAGGAGGAAGCAGCCACATCCAATGGCTCCCACTGCAGCTGGGCCTCTAAACAACATTACTTGAAACTTCCACGTGTGGACTGAAGAGGCCAGGGCACATCCACACATGCATAGGATCATTGCTTTACAAATAAGTTTATCCATTTAAACCTGGCCAGTCAATCCTCATTAGCAGCTCTCCAGAACATTCTGCAACAAAGCACTATTGCAAACTGAAATGCAATGAAAACTAAATAACTACCAAAACAGTAGGATAAACATATTAGGTTCCTAACTAGAGGCTTATAAGTCACCAATGGACTATCTAAAAATTCTGCTTCCTTCAGTTTCCAAAGTGCTTTCCTCTGGACCTACCACACTCTTGCTGAGTGACCACCTGACTGCAGCAATTTGTTTGGCTTCTGACAGAGCCCGAAGGCAAAGGGTCTGGAAGGTGTCAGGAGATGCTCTGCCTGATGGACAAGAGTGGACATCTCTATCGCAGGCAGTGAAAGTGGGCTCAGGCTGCCCCTGAGCTCATGCTCTGCCTATGAGCAGAAGCCTGCAAAGATGAGCAGGAGAATATGACCAGCCTCTAAACCTGTAGCCCTTCAATCTCATACCAGCAGCTGTGGAGATTGGATTGGGCTTTGAGGCATGTCCTACCCCTGCATCACATTCGCTGCATAGAAGGAACTTCTTAGGCCAGCCTAAAGATCTCCCATTTATTTGAAGCATCTGCTGAGAAATATCACAGGCTCCCATCCAGAAATGTACAGATTTGCTTGGAAAAGGGAGGTAAGTGTGAAGATCTTCAAAGATGTCACCATGCTTTGATTCAACGGAGATGCTGAGACCATAGAAGCCAAGTGACATCTCACAGCAGCTTGATGTCACATCTCACATCAGCAAAAGTGTCCCCACCATTGCTTCTTTAAGCAAAGAGGGCAATGTTTGTGGTGTTTCTCTGGCACATACCCTGGTATCATTTATCACTTGTTCCTTTGATGCTAGAATTGAGGGAAGGTGGGAGAGGTCTTACCAATGAGAGGGTAAGCAGGCTCATCTTTTCCTGAGACCACCCAGAGGTGGTGTTCACTGGTCCTGCCCTGGTGGGTGAGGAAGAGAGAAGAGAAAAATGTTAGTTGAAAGGGGCAGGGTGAAGGTCCATGAGGTTGCCCTCCACTCAGAAAGCAACACACAGCAAATCTAGACTTTTTGACATCCACATTGTCCTGTAAACCAGATATTGTCAGCTAAGATCTGGCAACTGCCACTTACAGGGAGCCCAAGCTGTAGAAGGGTCTTCTTCATCACACTCTCTGCAGTTTCCACATTGGACACATTGACTGCAGTAGTCTAGAAAGGCAAACAGAGAAAATACAGGAAGCCAATAAAAAGGTATGAAGTTTGGTTGCAGTTTCCTGTAGCTTGAAAATCTGGGGAGAGTGTCACTCCTCTGTCTAATGAATGTCTTTACTAAATATTCATGGATGGAAGAGCTGTACTAATTTGAACTACACCAGGAAGGATGATTGCTACACAGTGTGAAAGCTGTTCTCTACTACTTCTTCTAGCATGGGTCTATTACACCATCCACAGATTTCATCCAGCAGAAATCACAGGGGGTGGGTGGCACTCAGATGCTGTGTTTGATCACATCAGTGTTTAATTGATCATAGTGCCACTGTCACTCAAAAGGGTAAACATGGCCCAGTGCTGATGAACCATGAGTGTCTAGCATCGCTCTTAGAGAGGAGAGTACCCAGGAGGCAAATGTGACCCACCACGCTTGGCATGAAATCAAGAAATGTATGCTAGACTGGGACACACCCCAGTAAATGAGTTCAGGAGAACATACCTGTGACTTTGTGCAATATCCTCAACTTATAGCACCGAAAATAGGAATTGGGCACTCAGCCATAAACCATCAAAGATTTTGAAGTGCAGCAGAAGGAAAAGAAAAAAGAAGCCAGAGGCCAAGAATAACCTTAAGAATTAAGTGCTCTTTGGTGAGGGTCTGGCTACCTCCTGATTTCTCAAACCAAAACTCTCCCAGTGGGCTTCCAGTAGGAAGGATGCAGATACCCAGATGCACACCCTCTAAACCTTTTTGTCTGGGACTTGAATGAATTTGAAACAGGAATAGCAGCACAGCCCTGCCTTCCTGCCCCTACCCCACAGACCCCTGTGTAGTCTTGATCTGATGAGCAGGTTCTTAGCTTTACTTACAGAAGAACAGTTGTCGTCATCCAGCACAAAGATCTGAAGGGTCAGATTCTTCAGGTATTCATTCTGTTTTACCTCACTGATATGCCTGAAAGCCAAAGAAAAGGGGAAGGACTATAATTTCCCAACCACACTGGAGAAGGACCCTAAAATTTGGATGGGACATCTTCCTTGGTACTGTAATAAATACAGATTAAATATGACATATGTGAATGTAATGTTCATAGTGTGGTCACGTGCTCCTGGCTTTTATATCCACCTGGAGCCCAAAGACTAGCAACCCTCCCACATGCAGTACTTCAATGCAAATAGATGTGTCCTGCATAACACCTCCCAGTGTTCTCTCAGGATCACTACTGTTCTCCACAAATCAGAAGATTTCTTCCCCTCTCTGTACCTGTAAAAACACTTTTGTCTGTGTGTTAGTGGAAACAACATGTAAAACAAAACAGAAAAAAGAAAATGCTGTAGTCTCTGGATGCCACAAAATACAAACTTTAGTTCAAATCAAAAAAACATCTGAATCATAACTAACAGTTGTGACATTTCCACAGTGATTAGTAAAGTCAACCTCCAGCTCCAAAGGAAAAAGGATGCTCCAACAATATCATCTTCTGATGGATCCCATTTTCTCCCAAATGTTAACACCAATTTTGCATTCATCCAGGGGCTTCTATATTCGGATTTCAAGGGTGGATTTTTCAAACAGGAGTTAGACACTTAATGTGCTGAAAATCAGAGTGCAGTTTGATACCTAGCATGGTAAATTTGTCTGAGGGCCATAGAGGAACCACCCAGGAGGAGAATGAAAAGAGGGTCACTTACCACAGTAACGCTGACAGCCATCGTTCCTTCGCATCAGCTGAGCTGAAGACAAAAAGGGAGGCAGATCATCAAACAAGTGCTGAGCAGGTAACAGCCTTTGGAAACTCTACCCAATTTCATTTATATATAGCTGTAAGTCAAAGTTCCTTCCTGCAAAGCCCTGGAACAAAAGTACAGTCCTTTCCTTCTTCTGTTCTATTTTAACAAATAACAATAATAATAACAACAACAAAAAACAGCAAAAAACTGGACCACATTTCCTGTTGGACTGGTGAGCGTTCAGATAAGGGACAAATATCTTTCTGTCAAGTTGGAGTTAACTCATACTGTGGGCCCTTGTTATTTTTGCAGTGACCTTTGATTGCTATTTTCTTTCTGCTAATATTTCCTTCCCAATGTCTGCTGTTCCTAGAAGCTTCAGCTGCCAGCACAGGTTACCCATGCCTCAGAGGGAAGGAAATGGAACTGCTGTTGTGTTTGGGCTAAGACACAAACAGCAGCTTGCATGTCAGAGCATGAACCCTCATCGGAAATGCATCACCTGGGCAAGACCAACATCCCAACCCTTTGAAATGATGAGACAGCAGGTATGAAAACCATGACATGTTTCCCATTTCTTTTTCCACCAAGACAGCTGCCCCACAGATGGAAAAGCATTGGGCCAGATCAGTGCTTCCCAGCTGTGCCCACAGAACCCCTGAGGACAGAGTGACCCTTGGAGATTGCTGACCTCTCTGCTCTGTAAAAGGAAGGATGAAGAAGAAATCCCTTAGCCAGCAGTAACCTGAGTTCCCTGTGATATACCAGACTTAGATTCCATTTAGCCAGACTGGACTGTGACAAGGTAATAAAAAGGTCACCTGCTTTTTGGTGAGCCTTATTAGCTCAGGTTTAACATTGGGACCGTCTTTGAGATGGCATTTGGATACAAATAGGCTACTCTCTAGACTGCTCCATGCTCCCCTGCATTTCTATTTTTGGGGTTAGCAAGGGCTGGGCAAGCTCTGAATGGTGCTGCTTGTGCAGACCCATCTTGAGGAACCTTTATATTTTATACTCCAATATGGTGGCCTTGGGACACCCTGGCAAAAGACTGCAGGAGAAAGGTTTGCCCAGGAGCTGCCTAAGCCACACTAAGGATGGATAAAGGATTCAATCCTGGCACAAGGTCACCTGACATTTTTCACTGACATAACTAACCTATCCTTCATAATGAAAAATTCTCAAGCTAGGACTAATCTCCTACAGAGATGGTGGATGGCAGTTGCTCGAACAACACACTTATAAGTTATCTGGTAGCTCAAGCTGTTTTGCTAAGAGCAGATTTGGTCGTGACATTACAGGATGCTGTGCAGCTGCATCCTGTATCAACACTATATCAACACTTGCAAGGATTGGTCCTCTAAAAGGCTCTCAGGGATGAACCTGCAGATATCCTTCTAAGATGACTGTCTCCCAACATCTAAATTTTTACCACACTGCCTAATGTGAGTGGAAGTCCTTTATTCAATGGGGAAAAGTGCAGGGGTAGAGTTCAGGGCCCTGTAGCCTCAGTCATTGTTTCACTTGACACATGGGAGACCTGGGCAGCTACTGGGATGCAGAGGGAGGTCTGTTGTCTGATAAGATACCTGAAGGTGACAACATAGTTGGTGGTAGGCCAGCCAATGACAAATGAATTCTCGGGACTCATTTTTTTCTCTGTCACTTCGCTGAGGCAGGTGCCAGTCCACACTTCACTCAGATGCACTTGCTTTTTCAGCTTCAGGCTGGAGGAGGATCTGCAATGGAAATTAGGAATTCCTTAGGCCAGATCCTAACACCTAGACCTCCAGAGTCTGGTCATGCCCCTTCCAGTCACATAGATGTAGTGACAGATCTTAATTTAAATGTGGCAGAAGGAGTCAGACTAGGAGTCAGTTTTGTCCTTCTGCCTCTTGCCCTCATGGTATATCTTCAAGCAACCTCCTAAGGGAAAGGCTGAAACTGATTAGACAACCTTTTCCTTCAGGAATATGGAGTGAAACATTAATACCAAGAAGAATTTCTGAAGGTGGGTGAGATGCCACATTTTAGATCCACATTTGCGAAGAAGCATTGTTTTGAAGACTGCTGATTGCTCCACAAATAGATCAGAACCTCATAGAATCATTGAATCTCCTGAGTTGAAAGTGACCCACAAGGATCACTGAGTCCAACTCCTGGTCCTGCACCAGACAGCTCCAAGAGTCCCACCATGTGATGGGAGCTGAGCCTAGTTTCAACAGCACATACTGGGGAGAAGGAGTGAGTGTGAATTCCTCTTACTTGGACTTGGCAATGACCACCACATCGCTGAACAAGATCAGATGTCTTTCCTGGGTCTGCAGGCCCACAGTTAGCTGTACTCGCTCATCCAGGATGAAGGTGGAGCCTGGGCTGCTGAACACCCTACTTGGCAGTCCATTGTCCAAATGGGAAGAGGAAAGGGTAGTTTCCCTAAAGGAGTAAGAAAAAATTACAAGACTTTGTCAGAAGCTTTTCTCGGAAGGATTTGTTATTCAACACAGATGTCTGTTTTGGAGGAGCCCATCAGCCCCATGCCTCTCCCAGCACTATCCCTATTGCTCTCTTGTATGACATGCATTTGCCTGCCCCTGCCCAATTAATTCACCAGCCTCAGACAGATGGAAAACTGCCTAAATGCCCACAGCAAATCTAGAGAGGTTAAGCTGCCGAAATAGTTCTTTTTGAGTAATTTCTCACTCAGGTAAAAGACTTATTTCCTGCACATGTGTGTGAGCTATGACTTGAAAAGAGAAAGCCCATGGCTTGTGGCACAGCTCAGACAGGCATGGGGGGAACTGTCCTTTCTGCACGTTTTCCATCCAGACTGAACTGCTTGTCAGTGCAAGGGCTGCAGCACAAAGACAAGGAACTGCATGTACTCATCCAATTCCAAACATCTGATTCTGGCTTGCCTGGCTGCCATCCAGTATCTTGTTTCCACTGAGATTCACATAGGTGCTGATCATTTCCAAAAAAACCTGAGGGTTTTTGCATGTTGACTGTAGTCAACAAGCCATCATGGGAATTAAACCAGACCCTCTCCCTGTGCTCTTCCCATCAAGAAGAGCTCTGCCCAGCATGATCTTGCACCTCAGCACCCCCAAAGAGCACTGCTCAGCACTGCTCTGGGCTCAGGTCAGTGATGCTGGCAGCACAACAGCTCCCACAGCCATTTCTGGGTCTCAGCAGGTGGGATGTGCCACATGAACAAGGAATAGTTCTTTGCTGATTCTTACTCGGACAGTGTGTTCATATGCCTGACCCTGACTTAATCAGTGAACCTCTGAGACACAGTCTTAGATTTATGTAGAGAGAAAAAACCCCCAAATCCTCCTGTCTCCACATTTAGACAAAAATGTGTATCTTGCCTGAGAAAGGATGATGTGGAAGAGATACTTGTCTTCCCTCCACCCCTTAGCAATACTGCTCTAGTCTAAGGGCAGTCTCTATACAAACAAATGAAAAAACACATGAGCTGTAAGGGTAGTATTTTTGACATTGCTGGTCTTAACTCAGTTTCCACTGGCCTCATAACTGAGCTCATTTCATTTCACAGGAGTGAGGTTAAAGTGAGCCAGGAGCTGCTTTTCTAAAATCATCCCCCAGTCACAGGAACACCTGTACTCTGGCAAACAGAAATTCTCTTTCCTCCTCACCACTCCACAGCCACCAACAAGTGAATCCTTGGTCTATGTATGTGTGGAGCTACAAGTGAGAAGCTAAATCACCTTTAAGTGTGATACAAAAGCTCTCCAAGTCCATCAGCTGAGCAGTGAGAGCCACAGCATCTCACAATCCCAGCAGTGGATTTCCTAAACCCAGAGGAGTTATACAGCTTTGTAAACACAACAAGATAGCAAAAAAAAGTCTCACTGATTCTCTGGTGGCCTAAGCAAAGATGGCATTGGACCAACTCCCTCCACAGCAATTCATCATGAGAAACATTTAAAGCTTCCCTCCCTCACAAGGATATTCTCCAGCCAAATAAAGGCAAGAATTTGTTTCTCTTCTTTGCTTTTTTTTCCTAGTGCAATTTAGATGGGGAAGGGGAATGAAAAAGAAGCTACATAACTTAGTCAAAAAACAACCAAAAGAAAATCAGTCCTGCCCTTTATAATAAATGGTCCTACAAAACTGACCCCACAGAAGCAGTGTATACTGTGCAGCAATCACTGATGGTGTGATACAGAAGGGATATTCCTCAGGAGGGCTGCTTCAGATCAAAATGTCAATCAGTTCAGTTTTATTATCTCTTTCTTACAAGGAAAAAAAAAATCAAACTAAACAAATCCCTCAGGAAATGTTATTTATGATTCCTATCAGAGCAAGGCAGAAAGGACTGTGGTATCCCCTTATCTGTCATGGTGCTGCAGGAGGAGGACAGGATGATGTCAAGGAGTCCCACTGTTGGACTGAAGTGCTCATGTCAGGGCTAGCACTTAGTGTTTCCGAAGATGTGCACGTCTGGCATGTGGGTCCCTGTCTGCTGACACTCCTGGTGCTTAACACCTGCAGGAGCAAAGTGTGGGCAGAGACTTGATAAGCTGCGGACAGGGGAGGGAGCTTTGCACAACCTGTGCTGGTAGTAAGGGAAAGCTGCTGTACTCTGACAGGGACATGGCTGTCCTGGAGCATGGCTGAATCCCACACAGGACTGGCAGGGCGTGGGCAGGCCTCCCAGCCCTCCCTCCATCTCCAGAGGCATCTCCAGTCCCCTCACCTGCCCAGATGTACCTGTATCTGAGCCAGGGCCAAATTTCAGGGCCAGCTCTCCCACTGGCAGTCCAGCAGATGGAGCAGGGGCTGTAGAGGGCTTTGGCAGTGAGTAACCTAGGGGTGGCCGGGCAGGGAAATGGTGGAGGGAACACTAGGATGCTCCTCAGGGATAATGCCACCGCAGCCCCGGTATGTGAGGTGGCAAATGCTGCCCCAGCCCATGTCCTGTGTGCCACCATGTCTGTCTAGTGCCTCGTCCCTCTCCACTTGCCCCTGCCTGCCCCTGCTGCAGGACCAAATTGCCTCCAACATTGTTAAATGAATTTGAATTCATATGAATTTGATTTCAGTTTGCATAGGCAGAAAGATGGAAACAGGAATTAGAAAGGTATTTACTCAACCTTGAATGGGACTTTGACTTGCTGAGAGCTTTAGAAATGGCAGATGGGGTAGATCGTCTTCTTTGGACTACGGGCTTCATCTTCTGCAAGACAAAAAGACATTCCCGTCAGCCTGGCTACCTTGGAAGCATACCTGCTCATTGAACTCTGCGAGTTCTGTTTTCATCTAGCTAATGCCCACGAAACCTCATCACTAAAAGCCATGATCTGTGCTGTCAGACACCTCCCTCCCTTTCCTGATTATAAAAACACTTGTCAACTCTCACATTTACATTTTCACAGCCAAATCTCAAAGTAATGACAAGAATAAGCAGATAAAAAACCCAAAGTATGAAGGTCAGGAAAAAGTTCCAAGCACTTATGCCAAGGAATAGTTTAAGGAGAGGTATAGGAACTCAATTTAAAACTGGACTAGACAAAGTTATGAACAGCATATAATACCATAGGGAGTCGTACTTTATGGGCTGGAGGAATAGTAGATTTTTCTCTGTCTTCATTTTTCATGACTTACAGATTCAGCAAACAGGCTGTTATTAGGTCCCTCGCCAGGCAGCTTAACCTCAAGACACTCGTGTTTTTTTCAACAGCCACAGCCACCAAGTCTTGTATAACACAGAAATGGGGTGACTGTAATAGTGAGACCTGAGAGTTTGACATGATAACCATCCAAGTCAACATATACAGAGGTCACAGGTCTCCTTTTATTTGTTAAATTAATTTTGCCTGGATAAAGACAAGAGATTTTAGCCTGGGAGAAAAATCCTAATGTCTGTGGCTCTTGATTAGTAAGCATGGGAAAATCTGTCCCATGGCTTATTTCTAATTTCAGCATTTGCTTGTGTTAGAGCTTTAAGTGCCAGGGAGTTTAAAGCATGCTGAGAATTACTGATCTTAAGATTTCTGAATGTATCAAAATAAGTAAAATCCTAAGAATAAAAGAAACCAGAATTTCTGCTTGAGGAGGGAGAGTTCCTATGTAGAAAGAGTGTTCCTTTTATTAACTGTTACTTTCTGTTATTTTTCAAGGTCTGTGCTGAACACAGAAATACTCTGTGCAAGCTCACTGGTCCCAGCTCTGAGGACACGATGCTATCATGGCTCAGCACTTTATGACCACATTAACATTCTCATGATGTCAGAGGAAGGTATCTTCACATCACTGATGGAAAGGCCAAGAACAAAGTGATTTAAGTGAATTTACATGACTGGTGTTCACCACATTGTACTGGATTTTCAGAGCAGCCTGGAAGGTTGGCTGGGACTGGTTTGAAGCACGTGCTCCTGATCACATTCCTTGGAGCTACAGTGGCTCAGCATGGCTGCAAGTCTGTCTCCTGAGAGTTGAGTGATAAAGCCCAGAAGTTATGAAGTGGGCATTACTGACCACTTAAAAGTTGGTGGAAGTGATTTAACATAGGTCAGAAAAGAAATCCATGGCAGAGGCTAGCATGGAGTCCAGCAGCCAGGAAAGGGTCACCTTCCTCATCTTCCACTTAGTTTACAAGACCCCTTTTGCAGAAGGTGGCAATCCTATCAGCAAGAGCTTTCTACAACACAGACTCCTGACTCCATGCCTGATCAGATCCAACAGAGCTCTCCAAAGCAGAGATGACCTTGTGAAAAAGAGTGTATGATTTTGTAACTTAAAGTTGGAGTGGCCCTGCAAGTGTGATTTAATAAAGCAATTTTCTAATGCATGAATATTCAGCTTTGCAACATCAGTAGTGCTCCCTGAGTAGGTTCCCTGGATACGTGTACGTATGTAGACAGAGACGGATAGCAATCTCTCCCTCATACCCTGATATGACATTGCCAAGCAAAAATCTGTCTTCAGAAGTTTCACAGGGAGAACTGAATAAAAATAACATCAGCACAAAAAAGCTTGTTTTAAAAAGAGAGTCTCTACTAAAACAGAACATCTGGCTTCCAGAAGTGCCCTAACAGAATAAAATGTTCCTACAAACAACATGCAGCAAAGCACCAGTCATGCACTATCTTAGGGTGGGAAGCAAGGGTGGGTGTGGTTGCCTGGGAGTGAACCCCAGCAGCTGCTGCCAGCTGCAGAGAGCACTGATGGAGAGAGCAGGCAATGCACCTCCATGTCAGGGGCATTGCAGCAGCTGCTTGACTGGCATTGTAATAAACCCTTGCTGGTGGTAGTATCTTCTGGGCCAAAGAATCCCCCGGCACATAATACCTTACTGTAGGTAAGGCAATCATTTTGGCCACCCCAAAACTACTCTCTTCTGTGGCACAAAGTGGTACCAATGACATACATGATGGAAGTATAGTGCAAGAAGATATTTTACCCAGAATGAATTTTAGGGAGTTGGTACTGGTGGATTTCTTCTCCTGACCACTGAGAAGGGTTTCAAACTGCACCTGAATGGCGGCAGTAATGCCTTCCAAGCCTTGTCTTTGCCTATGCACTGCACCTTTCCTGAGGGGTCTGAGGGCGTGTTCCACAGCACCACTTCCAGCAGGCACTGGGCTATCCCTGGAAATCTCATGAAGGCAGAATTAGGGGTTTCCAGTGAAATGCTGTGACTACAGGACAAAAGTTACTCCCCCTACTTTCTCTCTCCAAATAAAATGCTGACATCATTAGCTGTCCAGAGTTCCAGCTGCCTGACCACAAATAGACTCTAGGAAAACCAAAAAATGACATTCCAAGCCCTCAGCTAAAGTCTCTTTGGCCTTCGCCTGTCATGGTCCTTCAGCAGGACATCACTGAGATGGTGGAATCCCGTTACTATGGGTAAGGCAATCATTTTGGCCACTCTACCATCTTACTGGAGGAACAGGACAACTAATTGGCATAATTTCACAGTTAATCTATTTAATTTGCATATTTAATACAGAAATAATAAGTTGTTCTGCCTTTGGTTTCAGTAGCCATACAAAGTAAAACAGTTGCTCGTGTGCTCCCTCTCTGCTTGAGAGAATCTAGCTGTGTACCCCATTTTAAACCATTTGAATATGTCTGGGCCAGCCCATGTACGTGATATTTCCTTAAGAGACTGCTGGACAAGGACAGAGTCTTCTAACACCTTGAGCATCCTTCCAGTGCCATGTAAATGGGCTCTGAATCCTGCATGTTTCTAAGCTCCACAGTTTTATGGTTTTCTTGCAAAAACCCACTCCCATCTCACTACACAGAAGCAGCACCACAAGGCCTCTGACACTGGAGCCCCCTCATTCTGCTGCCCAAGGGTTGGGCTGGAGCAGAGCTACCTGGGCTCTGAGGGGGTGGCTGGTGACTCTCAGCCAGGCTCACCTGGCTGCCAGAAGCATCGGGTAGCCCTTGCCCATAAGCATTGCTTCTGGATGAAGGAGGGACCTCGTTGTGCTCCTCTGTGCTGGAGCCAGGAAGTGCTTTCGTTGGAGGTCAGCTCACACTCACCAGGCATGGAACCAGAGAACTGCCGAAGGACGTGGCGTGATCTCTGTGCTGTTTTGGTGCCATGGAAACAGATGCTCATTTACCCAATATACTCTGGAAGTGCTTGAACACTTGCAACACTCTGGACCGTGTTTATGCATTACTCATCTCTGAGCTGCCGATTTTAGCTGTGTATTTCTTGGCATTGGGGAGGTTGTGAGTCTAATGCCCCTCATTCCAAATCCATGTATGGTCTGTGCTATCAGCTCAGCTGGCCAGCAGCAGTGGGTTTTTTTTCCCTCCACTGATCTCTGCACTTGAATGTTATTCTTCAGATAGTTAAGGTGGGATGGAGCTGAAAAATAATGACACCTGCTTAGCAAGGGATGGATTTTCCTTCTGCCAACAGCTGGTCAAAGTTTGCAATGCCTGTGCCACTGGAATGCTGCTGTTTGGTTTACTTCCCATTCAGAAATGAAAACAAAATTGGTTAGTAGTGCTATTTTTCTGCAGAACATAAATTATTTGTTTCAGAAATGTTGATACACTGTTTCTTTAAAACCACCCTGTGCTGTCTTCAACCCCAGCATGTCACAGTGGGGTTGCAGCATCCAGCTCACACTTGCAGGAGAAATTCGCTGCTCTTAGCTGCCAGGTTCTGTTACTCTTTTATGTGGAACATTTGGCCGTCAGTGCCACTCTTCCCTTGTAGGACAACCAGTCCACTTTCTGGCTGCAGAGATGGTGAAATGGTATCATCTACTCTTTAAAAAAAAATCACCCCAATTTTTATAACCATGGACTCTGAGTCCATTCAATGCTGACATTCTTATCTGTTAGAGAGGCTTATGTTGCTAAAGACAGTCAGAGAGAGTAAAACATGGGCCACAATGTCTTTGATTACTTGGAGCATCACAGATTGTTCCGAGCCAGTAACATCAACGTTATTCTTATTCTTGGATGGATCTTGTGAAACACTCTCTTCCTACAAATATTCTCATCATGGTATCAGTGTGTGGTATCAGAGCAGATAGCTGGTCACTGCTATTAATCAACTGGACGTAGTTTTCGGTGGTCTACTGCAACAGGGCAAAAGGTACTGTATAAATGTGGCACATAGTTATTTAGCTCTCAGGCAACATTCAAAAAATACTTAAGAACTCAGTTAAGAGTACAGAAACAATCAAATGATTGCTTGAGCTTGGATCTACCCATGTGAAAACAACTGCTGCAGTTCAACCCCCTAATGAGTTTACATTTGCAGAGGCATTCCTACAGAAGTCTCTTAATGAGATAATGTGGGATGCTGCTGCCTCCTGCTCTATTCATGTGAGTAGTGGATGCTCCTACAATGTGCCTGTGTCAGACTCTGCCATTGCATTTCTAGTTAGAGAACCCAGCTGGAGAGAGAGAAAGAAACAGAAGGGGAAATTGTCCACTATATAAAGGGAATCAGGCATTAGGTTACATGAACTGAAAACAACTGTGCTTTTCATTTTATGTGGATGTACATGTAAAAAGAGTTTAGTGAAAAGTGCCCTTGCATGGCTGCTGTCTCCTTCTCCTCTGTTGCCAGACTTCAGGAAACTGTTCAGTTTGAATGTGACCCCTCAAGCTGGAGTAATTTTAGCTGGGACTCCAGCAGCTACTGTCTTGCAGCCATTCCCCCTTGCCCGAAAGTGGGAATCCATTGCAGGGCACCCACGGGGAGGCAGATCACCTGCCCCGCATCCCACCAGGGTGCTGTGCCAGTCTGCCAGCCTGGTCTTGGCTGATACTGGCCTGAAGAGCTATGCTCCTTCCTACATTATGGACCAGCTCCTTGGAAGAGATGCGTTTTCTTCTCAGCCTTGGTTTCCTGCCCAGCTCACCACCCAGAATAAGAGAAAAAACCCTCCACTTCTCCTCCAAATGTCCCTTAAAAGGTAAGAGTTTGGAGTTCTAGGACTAAGAAAAAGCCTGGGCTGTGATTTGTTTCCTGCACTGATTTCCCTCTCTTTGCCCAGTTCTCAGCCTGGGAAAGAAGACTGGATCATCTCATTTACAAGGAAAGGCTGAGGGAGCTGGGCCTGTTCAGCCTTGAGAGGAGACAAGTGAGAAGGGACCTCATCACTCTTTGCCAGTATCTGAAGGGAGGTGTCAGAGGATGGACCAGGCTCTGCTCCATGGTGTCCAGCAATGGGACAAGAGGCAATGGGCAGAATCTGGAACACAGGAAGGTCCATCTGAATATGAGAAAGAACTTTACTATACAGGTTCTGTGTGCACTGGAACAGATTGCCCAGAGAGGGTGTGGAGTCTTCCTCACTGGAGATATTCCAGAACTGGCTGGACACAATCCTGTGCAATGTGCTCTGGGATGACCCTGATTCAGCAGAGAGGATGACCAGATGACCCACTGAGGTCCCTTCCTGACTTACCCACTCTGTGATTCTGTGCTTCTGTGAAGATGCTCTATGTAGCAGAGATATCCTGCTGCAGTGGTGATCAGGACTAGGCATTCCTAACCTGCTTCCTTCCAGATCACTGCCAGGTGGGCAGGCCAGCATGACCCGACAGGGAGAAGGCTCCAACATGGAGCAGGCTCTCCAAAAAATATGCTCCATATGAACCATGGTTTGATGTGAACTTGGAGCTAAGACACTTGGGTGTAAATATTTATCTGAGCCATGTTGCATAGCTTCATCTTCCTGCCAATTTTCACTAACTGCTTCCCTCTCCCTTATTACTAAAACACAGCTCCAACCTAACTAAAAAACATTTCTTAAAATATGCAAACCCGGTGGCAGTAAATCAGTTTGCAAGGACACACTTCGAAACATTTCCTTTTCCTTCCAAGAAATGGAGCCCTGCTGGTTTATTTTAAAGTGTCGCATATAAGCAGGACTGGAAGAAACAATTCTCATCTGCCAAAGGCCATGTGCATTTTCCACTTGGAGGTGGAAAGCAAAGTGGCTGGGGATTGGCTTGATTCACACTAATCTGTTCCATAACACTTTTTCTCCCTGCTCCCGTGGATTACTTATGCCTTCCGTGGGGTCTGGAGCAATGCCAACAGTGGTTGGCAACAAGGCAGGATGCCCTGCAAAGCACGGAGGGGACGGCCACCGCATGGAGCACCAGTCCTCCTGACAGAAGCAGGTCTTTCTGGACTGCTGATGTGATGGGGATGTTCTTCAATGGCACTGGACTGGAACCCAAATAAGGACACTTGGAACTTGTTATGGCTTCAGACTATGTTTCTGGCTACTGAACACAGCCTGGCCCTGCCCTCCACCAGCAATGCCCATGCCTGGAGACCAGCACGAGGGTTTGGTCCCATGACATGGCTCTGCCTGGGGTTCCAAAGCAGAGCAAAACTCTCAACTGTCACTCAGAGAGAAAGACAGGCACCTGAAAAGGGGCCCAAAAGGTTTAAGCAGGAAGACAAGGCCAGAGCTCTCATCCATCAGCTGTGATTCTGTACAAAACTGAGTGCCCACCTGCAGCTCTGTGCTCCCTCACTGCAGCCCCAGAACTAGACAGAGAGGTGAAAACTGATGAATATAAGAATAAAAAAAATTCTGCTATGTCCAAGCCTCATCCCTGATACGGTGTTGGTGGACAGAATCTGTGAAAATTATGGGCAGCTGGTGGCTGAGAACATCCACAGGTGGCCTTTTCTCTGCAAATCTTAATGTTCAGCAGGAGGGGGGTGTTTACGTATTCTGGGACAACAACAAAAAAAAAAGCACTGCAAGAAAAATGCTTACTACTGGTGAGGATGATTCTTAGCCATCATCTGCAGCAGAATCAGGCTCTGAACATCTGAAGGGTACACTTGGACAATGTATTTTTTGTATCAATATAATTTGAAAAACTTTGAGCATTACAAATGCAAGTTCCTTCTCTGTCACCAGCACAGCAAATCACTTATTGATGGAAACTGAAGAGATCAATAACTATTAGTGTTGATTCAGAAATACTTCTGTACTTCATGCATTTGGCCTGTTGAGACACGAACAGCTGCTGAAGGAAGTGCTTCCTTCCCCTTTCTAGTTACTGGCAAGGGAGGTCTAAAGCAGTGGGAAAAGTAAAACCTTGTTTTGTAAAATTTCTTCACTTTTTCTTGGAGGTCCAGATGGTTTTGTTGCAATTCTGATGTCCAGGGTCAAGTAAATTTGAAATATCTGTTAACAATGGATTAGACCAAACAGCTGTAACATGTAGGGATTTTGCTGCAGTACCTCCTCCCATGGTAAAAAAACACCACAACAGATTCTCCCTATGTGTTTTGGTATAATTTTACAGCAGGACTCTTTTCTCATTCCTTTCCTTCCTTTGAACCAATGCTGAAAGCCACCCTAGGAATGTCTCCCAAGGAATTCTTGCCTTTAAAGAAAACCTCTACACAGTTCTACACACATATATGGTCTCTGGCCTCAAGCTGCAGCATGCTCCAATGATAAGCATGGCATCAATGAACATGAGATGACTACAGATAATACTTGTATTGGAAATCAGTGGGGGCACACTTTTATAATGCCTTTAAACCATTTAATTTAGGCTAGTACTTTGGGGCAGAAGTTTCTGTTGTGAAAGTTGTATATATAACATTGGAAGGGAACTTGCTGGGTTTCACAGTATCAAAATTCACAACTGAGGCCAAAGTAAATTAAGAACCATGCTCTTTCTTTAAAAATGTAAATAAAGAGTTCACTGAATTGCACTTTGGCAAAATGAAAAACTTCTAGAGCAGCCAGACCTGAGGAACAGAAAAATGTAACACATTCCTTAGTGTCTTTAAAATAACCCCTTTCCCCTCCCAGTCTTGGTTCTAAACCCCTCCTCCTGCCATATTAAAAATTAAAAATTCATAGACAGCTGCAGAATTACTTCAGCCTTTCTATGTGGGGCCTCTGAGCATAAGTAGGGTGGTCCAGCCCCTGCTGGGGCCCAGACCAACTCCCAGTGCCTGAAATGCAGAATACCCATGCTCAGTGTGTGACACAGGGAAATATAAACTGCACAAGGAAGAGAAAGTGCAAACCACAAACAGTTTATGAGGCAAAAATCACAGAATCACAGAAAATGCCAAGTTGGAAGGGACCCACAAGGATCACTGCATCCAACTCCCAGTCCTGCACAGGACAAACCCCAGCAATCCCACCATGTGCCTGAGAGTATCATCCAAAAGCTCCTTGAGCTCTGGCAGCCTTGGTGCTGTGCCCACTGCCCTGGGGAGCCTGGTCAGTGCCCAACCACCCTCTGGGGGAAGAACCTCTTTTTAATATCCAACCTAACCCTCCCATGACACAACTTAAGGCCATTCCCTGGGTGCTGTCCCTGGTCCCCCCAGAGCAGAGCTCAGTCCCTGCCCCTCCTCTGCCCCTGCCCAGGAAGCTGGAACTGCAGTGAGGTCTCCCCTCAGTCTCCTCCAGCTGAACACACCAAGTGCCCTCAGTGTCCTCACACAGCTTCAAATCAAGGCCCTTCTCCATCTCCTTTGCCTCCTTTGGACACTCTAATGGCTCAATCTCTTCCTTCCATTGTGTCCCCCCAAACTGCCCCAATGGGGCAGGTGAGGCCACCCCAGGGCAGAGCAGAGCGGGACAATCCCCTCCCTGGCCCGGCCGGCCATGCTGGGCCTGATGCCCCAGGACAGGGATGTCCCTCCTGGCTGCCAGGGCACTGCTGACTCAGGAACAACTGGCCACCCACCAGGACCCCCAGGGCCCTTTCCTGGCTCTGCTTTCCAGTCTCTCATTCCCAGTCTGTCCATACATCCGGGGTTGCCCCATCCCAGGGGCAGAATCTGGCCCTTGTTGAACTTCCCATGGTTGGTGATTCCCAGCCCTCTGATCTGTCCAGGTCTCTCTGCAGGGCCTCCCTGCCCTCAAGGGAGTCAACAGCTCCTCCCAGCTTTGTGTCATCTGCAAACTTCCTCAGTATCCCCTCCAGGTCCCCTGAGCAGACTGCACAGCTGCACTTGACACCAGCATGAGTCCTCGCCTCTCCTGGACACACAGTCAAGGCAAGTTCCAAGGTGCCAGTGGTCCACAACGCTCCTGGGAGACTGACCAGACTCACCCCACTTAGACCTGCCTTGGCTTTTACTCAGGGATAGAAGGAGGCTTGTTTCCAAGCCAGCTTCCCCCAGCCCTAAGGCAAACACGTGCATGAATTGTGCTCCCCAAGGAGGTTCCCGTGTTCCCCAATGTGACTGATGCTGTCACGGGTAGAGGGTGACACCAGCCCCTCCACTAGGCCACTGCCAGCAGCCTCCTGTGCCTGTGAGTTTAAGTAGGGAGTGAACAATGCTTCACGTTGAGCCATGGTATTTCTCATCTATTTACAACGATTAAATAATTTTATTTGAAGCTTGGCCATGGAAAGGACTTTGAAAAGAGGCAGCTCTGTGCATCTGGATTTCATTAGAGCTGAACATTAATCCCTTTATGCCTTATAAGCATCCTATTCTCATTATACAGGCTCAGGGTTGCTAAATGGTACTCTCAGAGCTGGCTGGCTGAAAAATGGGTTAATCAACAGCATCTCTGCTAGCACACACACTATGAAAGGCATTTTCCTCTTTCTGCTGCCTGCTCAACTGCCTGTCAGCGTTAGCATGGGCACACTCATAGTATCATTCACTGTCAAACTCCTCCTCAAAACCCAGGATAGGTTTGTGCTAAATTGCAGGATTTAATTCCACAGAATTCTGCAGTTGATTGAAATGAAAAATAGAGATCCCAGCTTCAAATTAGGATCCAAACATAATGAATTTCAGAGGAACTGCTAGTCTGAAGTTGCATGAGCTGGGCAAATAAAAGTAGATTTTAGCTTAGACAATTGCACTTTTTTGCCAGTTTTTGGAGTTGCAGGAACATTAAGGGTTAAGCATTGACAGAGGCCAAGAGAGAGACATCACTCAGCAGCTGAGTAAAGGTCAAGAAAGGGAAGGCAGGAGGGAGCACCATTATGTGAGCTGAGCCCATGTGAAACAGAAGGTGAAAAGGAGGGGTCTGAAAACACAGCCTGAAGAGCTGCCAGTGGGCTGAGAAAGGGAAGGAGAGAAGTTGATTATGGAGGATGAGGAGCTCAGAGATCAAATAACCTGGAGGCCAGGGGAGAGTTTGCCAAGTGAGATTAACAAAGAAATGTGCACATTCTTATACTAAAAAGCTCTTGCTATGAACTAATGCAAGTCAAGCTGTGTGGCCTTAAAGAACATGCCCCAGTTCTTTGATGGAGTGAGAGCTGGAAAAAGACCAACAGTGGAATCACACTGTTCATGTAAAGTTTTACACAAGGCTGTTATAATTGTTGCACAGGAGCAACTGCTGCAAGGCACTGCAGAAACTCAGAGCCAAGGAAAAGAAACAACAAAGGTAGAGAATCTTGCTCCCCTGAAGTCAGCAATAAAATATCAGTGGTCTGCAAAGGATAGAGGTGGTGAGAGTGGGTATGTCATCCCCTGGGAACTGGACAAAGGCTAAAGCAGTGCAATGACCCCTCATACCCCATGCAAGGGCACAGGTTGGGCTTGTGGGGATTGGATCTGTGTGGCACAGAGATACAGAGGTTCACCTGCCCCCAGAAGCACCTGTTGAGTGGCCATAGGGGTTTTTGGAGATGTCGTTCTCTGTGCCTCCATTTCTGGTGCACAGGTGATGGAAAACTCCAAGAAACATTCCATTTAAAGACACTTATTCTGATTTCTATATTATTCCCTGACTTCATTTCTCCCAGTATTTCTTCTCCATTTTTGTCTTAACTCTACAGGAACTAGTGTGAAAACTGTATCAGCTGAAACTTGGCCAAATATAGGACATACTGTGGGGTACAGACGACCCCAATGGCTTCCTAATCTGCCCCTTATTTATCACTTTGGCTTAACACGTTTATTCATAAGCTAATACCTACAGTCATGAGTATTTTTGTGGGTCTTTGGTAAATACTTTACAATTTGATAGAATCTTTCCAATTTTGAAGAATTCAGAGCAGAAGGCAATTGTCCAGCAAGATTTACAGAAGAGTTTCATAGATGGATTTTATATTCGCCATTACTTAGCTGTTAGTCCCTACCAGTTTTACTAATTTTCAAGTAGAAAATTTTCCTGAGGCTGAATAGTAGCTCTTCATGTACAATCCCTACACAAGGACACATGCACATACACATCTGCATACATACGCATACATGCACAAAGGTCTTTCCCGATAAATGTGGCAGACATCTTCTAACCAAGCCAAAACAAGCCTGTCAATAAGAATGATGAAAAATAAGTTTTAACTCACAAAAACATCCTGTTTTGCTTCAGTTTCTCTCTCGCTGTCCACAAACTGGACTCCACCCTACCTGTTTTCGGAGGGGCTAACTATGAGTGCCTGGTTTTGGAAACTTCTATGTCCTTATCTGTCCTGCCATTTGCTCTGAGGGAACATGAGGAGGGCAGCACTGGGCAGACAAGCAAAGAGGGGCTGATCCTCGGTGCATGGGCACTGAGCACCCATCCCTGTGCCAGGCCTTCTTCCCACAGTTCTGAGATCTCTCAGGAGGAAACGCGGAGAAGTGAAAGATGAGAAGTGGGGTTTACTGCTTTATAGTTTCGTTTTAAACTGCAGTAACTGCCATGCTCCCAGCCTCTGGCTGAAATGGAGAAAATGCTGTTAAGCAGACTTGCTGTTTGCTCTGAGGTGTCAATAATCATATTGCTGCCACCGACCAGAGAGAGAACTCCTTGAAGGGGTGCCAGTCCCTCACGAGCAGCACACTGAGAGGTGGGGAGCTGACAAGGCAGATTTCCCATCTTAGGGAAGATAGGAAATCCACATAGATGAGGTGTGCACCACACTTTAGTACCACCCTTGGGTGACCTCCGCATGCAGCTCCCAGCCAGACCCCTGGGCTGTCCCCTGAGCAGTGCTGCCAAACGGGTGACATGCTGCCAGTGCTCTGGAGGCTGCTGGGGGTGTCCATGTGAGACAGATGCCACGTGACATCGGTGTGACCACACATGGGTGACGCAGGACACAGGTGAGCAACAGCCCAAGTGGCCAAGTGCTACTGTGGGTGTTCTCAGAGATGCATGTATTCAGATCTGCTGGGAACTCTTGCTGTGACAGTGTCACTGGCAAGGGTGGAGGAGTGAGCAGTATGTGGATGAAGGTGAATAGAATACAGGAGTCTGTGGGTGTTTGTGAGGGTGCTGGTGTGACAGAGGGGTGGTGAACCTGTGGCAGGCAGAAAGATGGAGGATGGTGTGCTGATGTAATGCTGTCCATGAGGGACTGGGAAAGAATCACAAGAAGCATCTCTGCATTGGAGCTGCAAATCAGAATCTTATGTATTACAAGCAGGAGAGGATCTGAGATCCCTCACGGCCAATCATGAAGAAAAAGTATCCACTACATCTTCCAGCTAATTAAGAGAAACCATATCCATAGTACATTTCTCATCATCTCCCACACCTATGAAGTAAAAACCAGTCTGACTACACAGATGATCGAGTCACATCCCTTGGTTACAACCTATAAAAGAGTTCCAGCCCCTGAAGCTAGCTCCTCTGCAAGACAAGGCCACTTCCCAAGTCTGAGGCCAGCCCAGCTGAATTATAATGAACAAAGGTGGAGCACTAAGAAGCATAAATGAACCCTTCTGCGAATGCCAAGCTTGCCTAGACCAGAGCCACGTCAAGCAATCCACACATAGGTTCAGCCAAAACCCCAAGTGCAGCAGCACTTAAAGACAGGTCAAAAGAAAGGAACTACATCCAGTGCTGTTGATGCAAATACCTTCGCTGAGCACCCAGCGTCTGCAGGGGAGGCAGAGACTATCATTATGTCTCCATGGTCAGAGATGCCTATCCAAAATTAGGCTGTGCACCCATCCAAAGTGTGGTATCGTGTTTGAGAGGGATTCCCTGAAGCAGCTGACTCTCAGAAAATGTAAATTTTTTTAACCAATGAAATCTAATATTTATTTTCCTCATGAAAGAAATCTATGTTAATTTTTAAAACCTCACTAGAGGGCGTTAAATAAATGGGCTGCAACTGAGCTACTGCCTGTGCAGGTAGCGAGATCTTGGAGAAAACTGCTTAGCTGCAGGCTTGGGGGACAGGTTTAAAAGGTCTGTGCATACCAAAAAGACCTCCTGATCATCTTTTCTCTGGCTCACAGACTAAATACTTTAATTCTCTTTAGCTGTGCACTGGAAAGCACCACCGCAGGGGCCCAGGAAATGTACCCAGGAACTTCCCTGCAGCTGGGCATGAGTGGTGCCAGGTCTCAGTGAGGCACTGGCAGCTGTGCTGTGACCAGGAACATTGCCATTTATACATAACCCAAGTACCAGTGGCTTAATTAACTTAAGGTCATGCTGGACAAACTGATGACCAAGTCCTCAAAGACATCACTGGAAGGATGAGGAGGTGCATGCCTGGTCATGCTTTGTGCATCCTGGGGAATACAATCCATTTAGAGCTCCATGTTTCCGCAGAAGCAGGTGTCCATGGCCCTACTGCTCTGGCTGTGCAAGCAAGCAACTGGCTGTGATGCTGAGACAAAGAACATACTGTAAAAGATCCTCATTTTCCATCTCTGCAGGTAATGTGAAGTTGGCACATCACAGTGACACTCCGTCTGGGTACAAAGGCATGGGCAGGCAAGGGTCTGCCGAGGAAAAAGAACATTAAGGAATGTTCTAAATATAGAAGAAGATGAGAAGGTAAAGGGAAAACCAGCCACCTCTGTCTTAGGTAGGGCCCACAGGTAAAAACTGCAAGTGGCTCTAAAGAACTGTCAGCAAAAGCTGCAATGAACAATCACTCTGGATTTTTTTAACAGAACTTGCTATTTATTCCAGTGGAAAATCCCTGCAAAGAAAATTGTTCCACCCAGCTACTGTTTGTATTGGATGATTCATTTGAGAATTTCAGACTGGCATTTTGGATAACGTTTACAGTTTTCCCTCTTATTTTCCATTATTTCAGGCTAACCCTATGTTAATACGACATTCTGTTGTTTGTTCGGTTGAGTACAGAACCGTAGCTGCAGTTCCGTGCAGCCCCGGCAACCCTGCCCGGCCGCAGCCGGTGCCGCGAACTGCGCTCAGAGGCGGCTGCTCGCGGAGAGGCAACGGGACGAGGCAGCGCTGGATCCCGCGCCCGTCCTCCCGTCCCGACACGAGCGCGCGGTAACGCACACCTGACCGCTCCCTCCTGGATCAACAGCGTGATGCACCAGCGACTCTGCGAACACTCTTCGCGCTCCGGAGCTCCCGGTGACTCCCGTCCCGACCCCGCGCACACACCGGCCCCCGCCCGCCCGAGGGAACCGGGCTCCTCCGCCCGCCTCCCGCCCGTCCACTGTCCCCCGATCCGCCTCCGCGAACCTTCCCGCGCTCCCGGCGCCAACAGCTGAGCGGCTCCGCCACTGACCCTCCGCGCAGCCACTCCAGGGGAGCGGCAAACCCTCCGCCGACCCCGGCTCGGCCCCGGCAGGACGGACAGTACTTGCCTGGCTCCGCGCGGAGCCCGCGGCACAGCTCCGGGCGCGGCCGCGCTGTCATGCCCGCGGCCAGGGCGCGGCGCGGCCCATGGCCGGTGGCCGGTGGCCGGTGCCCTGTGGCTGGTGCCCGGTGCCCGGTGCCCGGTGCCCGGTGGCTGGTGCCCGGTGGCTGGTGCACGGTGCCCGGTGGCTGCCGGCAGCAGCGGCTCCCACACTCGGTCCCGGCGCGGCGGCAGCGAGTGGGCGCGGGGCGGGGCGGGGCGGGGCCGGGCGGGGCCGCGGTGCCACCGCCCCGAGCGCGGCCTCGGCGGTCGGAACGGCTGAGACCCCGGAGGGACCCCTTTCAGACACCGGGGGGGGGGCTTCTGGGGCCTCCCGGGAGCCTCTTCTGCTCGAGGCTGAACGGCCCCAGCTCACGATGTCAAAGAGCAAAATCCAGAGCGAGTACGGGGAGAGAGCCACCCCGAAAGTGGCGCTACAAGATCGATTTTCTGGGCAAATGCGGTGGGAGAGGCTGGAACTGGCAGGACTCGGGACAGCCGGGCCCGTGTGTTCTGGGAGGCCCCTCTTCCTGCACACCAGGGCACCTGAGCGCTCAGGTTTCATGCTCCAAGACTTTGAAGGCTCCTGTCATGGGAATTTTTGCCATGCCAGACAAAGCAGAGTGGTGTATAACTGCCCTCAAAGACTGGCCCGAGCTCCTGCTGTCCACATTACTGATGCTGCCTAAAATGGGGTCTACCCAGAGGGCTGCTAGGGGGGCTTAGGCTTCTGGGCCCAGTTATCATGGAAAAAGCAGGAAAAGCAATAGTGGCCCAAGTGCATCCCCTCCCTGCTCCCCTTCATTTGTGGGTTTTAGTTGTTGTATAGGAATTTTCCTTTAAAAAGTATTCAATCTGCATGGCAGGGAAATTTTGTGTCCGTGGGGAAGTCTGTTTGTGTTGAAGAAGAAGCCTCTTGAGAGAGGGTTCCAAGGTAAACACATACCAGAGACAGACACTTTCACAGTTCTGTCACTTTGGGAAATATCTGTGCTATAAAATCCTCTCTGGAGATGTGCTGAAATGAATATATTACATGAGAAAAATGTACTCTAATTCATGCTAAGATATTTTGATCTCTTTCACGTTATAGGTTCAGTCCTGCAAACAAGTACTTAAAGTGTTAAATAAATGGAAACATTTAAAAAACAAAAGTGTACCACATCTCAGTCACACAGACTGTCTTGGATGGTCAAAAGATTTTTAAAAACTATAAAGTAATATGACAAATGCTATCTTTGCCACCTAGTACTGTGGTCTGATTTTTGCTATCTCCCTGGATACAAGATTTGACAAGTTGTGATATTTCAGGAATGACATCTCCTCTGTCTCTAAATAACCCTTACAAATGCTTTTGAATATAAGATACATAAGAGATAGTTTCAGAAAATTAAAGAGCAGTCCCCCCTCCCCGTGTATGTGGTTTGTCTTTAAAAAGACAAAGCAGCCAGTCTCCCTCTACTCCCCACACAGATTCATGGAGTATTAAAAACTATGCAGTCCCTCCCCATCAACTCTCATTCTCAGGAGGCATTTCCTGTAAGCGAAAAGGTGCCAAAGGGACAGACAAATTTAAGACTGCAGACAAGACTAGTGCTTATTAGTGCTTTTCACCCATATTTTTCCATGTCTAGTGTCCACAATCTGCTCACTGTTGTAGCAACAATACAATAATTAAAATAGCACAGCCTTTACTAAAGGAACTCCCCAGACAAAATTTCTTGATCTTTTATCTCCAAAGTATCTCTTTCCTAATCTATGAGCAAAAAATATTTCCTCTGCAGTTGCAAATTCCTCTGAATTCTGAATTTAACAACACTCATTATACTAAATAAAAGTTCTCGAAAGCCTTTAAGCTTATTACACACCCACTTGTAACTTGGTGGAGTTCAGCCATTTTCCTTTATCTCCACTGCATGGTCAAGGGGTTTTAGGATATTTGTGTGTTATAGATCAGCAAAATGTGTCAGTAACAAAGAGAACATTTCTCCTAAATTTTTGAGCAAACAGACAGAGAATCCTCTTCCCTCCCCTTTGCCTCCTGCCCAAGAAATATCCATGAATGATCAGTTTCTGAAGAACAGTGAATCTTCATAAGAAAAGAATCATAAATAGCCTGCCGTGTTCTGAAACTAGTTTGTTTTATGGTACCACAGGAGCCATGTAGGGGATCAGATATGGGAAAAGGAAATAGTTGTATTGGGCTGGGGTACAAATGCTCAGGCACGCTTTTGAAGGAGCAGAATTAGTGATCTCTGCTTGTGTTGGCTTTGCTTGTGACTTCGTTGCTCCACTCCATCATCTGCTATCTTTCTGAATCACTCCGCAATGTTGGTTTTTCTTTTCCTTTTTGAAATGTGAATACACATCAAGCATGTTGTAAAGCTACAACTGCTCCAAGCCAGCCAAATTGGCTGCAAGCCCGGATATTATAGGGAGGAATTCAGTCTTGGAAATGTGACAGCATCAATGGTCTTTAGGTCCCTGCTGTCTTTCAAAGGGGCGTTGAATGTCAGTGCTCCCCTGAAACAGTCTTTTCTTGCAGGGAAACCCATTTCTAAGCAGATCAAAACCAGCTTGTTCCAACTGTAGCCCTTAAAGAGTCTTTAAAAAAAAGAATCCAGTACCCCCCTAAAAAAGAAAACCTTAACAGTTTGGAATTTGTTTTCGAAAGAGTATTCAAGATAAATTCCTTTACAGCTGTTATTCCAAATCACTGTGCTTTGGAGAAATGCAAACTGTGCATTATCCCATGGGAGGCATCACAGAGGGACTCGATTCCACACCTCTGGCTCCATCTACATTAGAAGACAAAGAATAGGCCAAGAAGTTCCACTCCAGTGCAGTTGTTTCCTTTGCTGGTTATGGATTTGTTTCAGAACACAGTGCAGTCCTCATCCTCCTGTGCAAGTAGGGAAGGACTTGGAATACTCCTCTTATTTATGGAACAGGGCTGGAAACTTTGCTGCTGTCAGATTTTCATGACACTGTTGCATGAGCAGCAGTAATGAGGGCTCTATTTGACAAAGACACTCAAACAGAAAGGCCAGGGCTGAACAGATGAAGTTTCTCAACAGATAGGAACATCTTGTTTTATCTTTTGGAGTTACTATTTGATAGTGCAGCAAAACTGTTTGAAAGAGTCTACCAACACATTGGATCAACAGATACTTTCACTGTGCCCCTGGGTTTGTTTTCTGTACTACAGAACTGCAGAACACAGCATGACTCAGGGCTTGTCATGCTGCTGACACTGCTACCTAAGGTTAAAATGCTCTGATGTACAGCAGCACCAATTAAACATTTGCTGAACAAATGTAGGGATCAGTTAAGACACTTCACCAAGTCTGGCGATGTACTGTCAGTGAGCTGAAGCCAGGGAGGATTTTCCTTCCTTTCAGGCATTAAGTCATGGGCCGCGTTTGAGAGCAGGAAATTGGGTTAGCCAGGGCATCGATCAGATCTGTAAAAAAAAAAAAAATAAAAAAATCTGTGTTCCTGTGCTGTGAATTTGGATGATAACCTTTGATGTGTGAAGGCTAGCCCATCACATCCTCCCTACAAAATCTCATTTAACACGGCTGCCCAGGATGAATCTTGTTCTCAACCCAAAGGTTGAACTGGCCCCTGCTATAGAAGGAATACATCCTATAGTCATTGTGTCCTCCTCTCCCTGATTTCCATAGTGTTTCCTTTAGCAAGGTTCACTAACACTGTGTTTGCCTGGTTCCTTTGTCTGCTGTAGCTTCATTCTGGGCTGAAAATACCATAAGGCTTTCTACACAATGATTCAGCATGTCTGAAGAGTATGAAGGGTACTAAAAGGAATATGTTTTTAAATGATAGATATTCCTTTTTCTTTCCTCCCTCAGGGCAAAAAAGTCAGTTTTATAACAGCATTTCTTGCCATAGTCCTCTGAACCACCAGGTCAGGTATGCATTCCCCACACCACTGTTGCCAGTCACTGCCCTTTCTTACCCTCAGCCCGAGGAGCTTCACCTCTCATGGCTGATTTGCTTCTTTGTGAAAGGGTTTTTTCCCAATTAGCAACAAGTTCCTTCGCTGCTTGCCTAGTATTCATTAGAGTCAGGTGGCATATAGGTTTGCTGCTAGGTCAGGAGAAAAATATGTTTACAACACAATGTTCTCCCACAGGTACACTTCCCCACCCTCCCACCCTCTTCCTAGTGTGGACACAAGCAGACAATATAAAGATCTTTTAAAGCCACCTCTAGGTTGGGGTTGTGCTCCTATTTGCAGTACAAACACGCAGCGTGTCTTGCTATGCTGTTCATCAAGCAAGCAGGATTGCAAGAACACCTCACTCATCCTATTTGACCAAGGTGTTGCTGCTTTTGGAATCTCATCTTTTGCATTTCCACACAACCTAGACCAGGCAGTTCCAGTGGTGTCAAACCTTCATATAGTTGTAAGAGTAGCTGTAAATACCCACACAAAAATCCACAACCCGCTGAAATTGGTGGGGGTAACTCCTTGGTTGCCCCCTGTTCTCCTCTTTAAATGAAACTTTAATCACATAAGTAAACCCAGTGAGATTGGGCCATGATTTTAAGTAATGTGATAATTAGGTTTTGCCTTCCTTCTGTTTCATATTTAGAATCCTGCAGACTCAGAGGAGAAAGCCACTGGATTAGCAGAGCTGTATTTTCTAAACAGTTTTTCAGAGATGTGAGAGACACTGAAAAGGGAAAAAGCTGAAGAACAGGTCTTTGGAATCTTAATAGTGATGGCATGAGGAAGGCTGTCTTCCTGTGCCTGTTCTTGTCATTGCCTTTCTGGAAAGAGCTCAATACAAATCTGGATTGAAAGGGCAGGAATGTCTGTTTACATTGGGACTGCTTTATCTCAGGTAGCATAAAAGATTAGAACTCAAGGCTTGACTCCCAGCTGAAAAGAGCACCTCCCCAGCATTCTGCTCTCATGCACTGGGTCTCATTGAGGCAGCTGAAAGGCAGGAGTTCCCTGGATGCTGGGAGACCTATGACTTCCTTTTTTTCCTGAATAAAGGCCAGGTCTTTTGAGGATTCTGCTTTGTGAAGCTGACATTGAATTCTTCTTCTTCCAAACTACCCCAGCAGAAACACTGAAGCAGCAATGACTTGTCCCATGCAGTGGAGGAGAGTAAGCCTTGGTAAGTTCCATTACAAAACTCTAACAGAGGCTCCAAAGCACACTCAGGGGAAACTTTCAAGCATAATTTCCCTCCAGGTTTCACCCTCCTCCTGTCTCACTGCAATGTAATATCATCACAGCAGAGATTTAGTAGCCTTGGATTAGGTCCTGGTTCCAGACCTGGTCCTGAGCTCTGCCTTTCAACTCTCCTTGATGGAAGCCTATTGAAAAAAGTACAGCCTTGGTATTTGTACAGAGGGGAAGATTGGACACTGGAAGCTCAAGTTTGTTTCTTTCCACTTTCCTTGAACTTGAAAATACTTATTGAGATTCTATTCCCAGTTTTGAAACAAAACAACCTCTTCTAAGAGAGACCAAGCATGGGAAATTTGAGGTCAAACACTCAATGGAAGCAAATTCAGGATGACAGCGGATGTTGCTGTGCGACCTGACCTTGGGGGTGTCTGGTATCTGCTGTAACAGTAAACTGAAACAGGATCATTTTGAGAGAAAATACTCTGAATATTGGCAGGCTCAGGGAGCCTTTTCAGCAGGTACTATGTGCCAGAGGTTTTGAAAAATAGTTTAAACAGGTGATTAAACCTGTGCATTTTCTAAAATAGTTTAGCAAGGAGTTGCTGTTGTTGTTAGAGTAGGCTGGTACATTCTATCTCCTCAGAGGTGGTTTGTTTAGCTCAGGGGATCCCATCAGACGCTGTCAGTACCCAAGAGAGGCTGGAGTCAGAGGTGTGCACTACTCAAGCTGGACATTCAGGAGCTGGTGAAAACCTATATGTGCTAAAAATGGTCTTTTGTTTCTCTGTGTCCTTCGAGGGCTGGGAGGCAGGTGGAAGTCCCAAGGCCTGCATGCTGGCTGTGGGCCCGAAGCACCATCGGTGTGCATTGCAGTGGCTGGGAAGTCACCCACAATTTTATTCTGCAATCCAAGCATGTCACAGAGCTGCTCCCTCATCATTAACGAACATTAGAGCTCCTCCCTATGCCTGTATCAGCTTGTGATTGCTGGTTCTTAGTGACTGGCCATTTATGGGAAAATATGTGCTTTTGAGAGTGTGAGTTTTTGCCATGGCAGCACTCTGCCTACGCAGACAGGGCTATTCTCATCAGCTTCCAGCCTTGATCCTGAGTACATGATTTAGCCTTTGGAAAAGCAGATGATCAGTGCATCTCGTGTGTGTTTGGAGAGGAAGGCACAACAGCTTGTGAAAATTATTCAGTGCATGTGTTGAGCACCAAGAATGTTGGGCAGGCAGAGCACTGAGGACTTCGTGTGGGAGCAGCCTGTGTGCTCCTGGCAGTCATTGCTGGGAGCAGTTCTGAGCAACAACCATTGAACAGCCAAGGATGCACAGTGTTCATCCTGGAAAACTGGACCCCCACGAGCACCTTCCTTCCCATTTTAAGTGGATTAATTATGAGAAGGACAGCAAAGTTCAGATGGCTTACCCAAAACTGATTTTAACTTGAAATAAGAGAAATAAAAACTTGGAATAGTCCAGGACCTCCACAGGAGACAGCTGTATTGCACTGCACAGGTTACAACTGATGGGCTTGTCTACACTGAGTTCACTCACCTGTGGGTTGGGGCACCTGAGCTGTGCGATAAATAGCAACAACAGGTTGACCGTGGCTGCAGACCCCATATTTCCCATGAGGAGCATATATGAGTTGATGTGAGACACAGAATGTGTATTTGTGACTGTATGACTGCAGCATGTGTTTTTGGATGGGTGTGTTTACAGATGTTTTTGGCCAGCTTAAAATATCTTTGGCAAGAGGCAGTTCTGTGGATTTCAACCAAGCCAAACACACCTCTGAGGTCATTACTGCCATGAAATCACCACCTAGGCACAGTGCTCAGGACCTTTGAAAGCTCGTTTTGTCTTTTTTTTACCATTTTGGCTCCTATTTGAAGATGATCCAGGGCAATTACAATCCACCAAAGGAGCAAACTGAAATCCTTTGCAAACCGAAGTCATAACAGTAGGGTATGGAGATCACAGGCAGGGGCTAAAGCAAAGTATGTGTTGCTGCGGTCTGATTTTTCAGAAGGACTCCAAACTCATGAAGCCAGTCTACATTTCAGATTACCATGATCCTCTGGAATTTTGAGTACAGCTTCACACTAGGTCACTATTTCTATGTTATCACTTTCTGAAGGATATTTATGAATAAGCTTGATTTTTTTCTCTGTTCTGTCTTCAAATGGGTAAATTTTATTTATCAGTCTCTTTGACCTATGCCAACTGCTTTTCAGGAAGCTGACTTGGAGTGAGATCCAAGCTCAAATGTCAGGGTATTGCAGGTCAGCTGGATCTTGGTCTAAGCCTTTTTTTTTTTTTAATCAGAAGAAAAAAAAGCCTTGAACTGCAAAGTGTCAAACTTGTAGGGTGGAGTATGGTTGGAAGACTGCTGCAATGAAGGAGGAAGCTTTTGTTTTCCCTGCATGTGTTTCCCTGTTTTCATTGACGTGTGTGAATACATTTGGCAAGAAGAAGATGGCTCATTGATTAAAAAATCAGGAGAAACATTTCTGAAGATGTTATTCTGTAATGACTCTCAAGCCCAGCGCTACAGCAGCTCTGAAGCCTCTCTGTGTGCCCAAGGGAGCTTTGAAAAGATGCAATGTTTATTTGCTTGAGGGGATGGACAGCTCTTGCTGAACCTCGGCATCCTATCCAGACTCTAATACCACAAATTTTCTGCTTCAAAAAAGGACATTGGATATAAAGTGTTAACAGTGTAAAATAAGGGTGTAGCTGATGGGGTTGGAAGGGTGGTTGGAGCATCTGGAATGGGGTGTTCTGTTTGACAGCATGGGGCAGGCACTGCATCCTTCTCCGTGCCACCCACAGGCACTGTGCCTCACATCTCTTTGCAATCCTCTCTCCCACATGGCCATACACAGCCTCTTTCGTTCCGTTCCCACTCCTTTGACACCATCCAACCACCCACCCTCTCTCAAATCCTTTCTTCTGCTCTGGTTTTCATGCAGACGCCTGCCCTCCAGACCTCGTCTCGCACAACATCCCCTCCCCGGCACACAGACACCCTCCCTCTGCAGAGCATATGCAGAGCAGAGGCATTTCCTTTTATTGTCCGGGCAGCCCCTGCAGCCCCACCCAGCTCCCGCCTATTCCCTGCAATAACACATTTGGAGTGGAAGTAGTCCTGCTGGGAGCAGGCACACAGACAAGGCGGGAGAGCCAAGTCTTCACCCAAAACTGCTTCTACTTGTAGACTACTGCTTCCTGCCTGTGATCCCAGAGGAAGAGGCACACGCGGGCTTGGAAGATGTGGTGGCAAGATGCCCTTTGCTGCTCAGGGGCTGTGAAAATGTTTGCAAAGCCCCTCTCTGCTTTGCTCTGCTCTGCTAGAACAAACCTAGCACAGCAGGTTCAACAAGGAGTATTCCAACACATGCTTTCCTGTGACATCCATCTTGTCTGCAAAAATGTGTGAGCATGATGGGGATCAGAGTGACATGGGAATGTCTTCAAGGGTGGTAATGCTCTTGATGTCCTTGTTGAGGGTGATGGCAAAAGGGCTGGAGAGGACCAGTGGTGACCATCCGAGACCACCAACTTGCGTTTGGTCACAAGCAGAACAGCTCCAGAGCAATAAGCGAAATAACACCAGCTTGTGCAAGTCAAGGAACTGATCCCCAAAAAGTAAACATTAGGAGAGGTATATGACAAAAGAAAATCCACTAGAAATAATATCATAAGCAGGCCCATATAATCCATTTCTTCCTTAGAAAAGCAAATTTGGAGACACAGAGCATTTCTGTATTGTGATAAGCTGCACCCTACAGGACCACATTGGACTAGAGGAGATTTCCAGCAGTGTCTCAGCTCTTTCCTCAAGACTTCCTCATGAGGAGCTCCTGTGCCAGTCATAAGCTGAGAACACTTTGGCTCTCCACCACTGTCCACTCATAAGAAGCCAAACACAAATTGGAGTCCACTATTTAAAACAGATCTCTTCAGCCCTCTTGCAGCAAATTTGCATTTTCCCTTACTCCTCCTCATCCCCAGCAACCCCAGACCTTGGCACTGCACTGCCAGCTCCATACAGAGCCCAGGGGAATCTATTACAAGGCACTTGAGACCTAGTGTTCCCTTCTTTACCTTTAATGTTGCTATATTTTGTTAGCAAGGTGCACTTGGCTCTGAAGGATTGGCGATGCTGCACAAGGTCGAAGGACCCACTAAAAATCAGTGCTGCAGAATGCCACAGGCTTTTAGTGAAACATAAGCTTGATCCCAAAGTGGTCAGACTTTGGGATGGATGGAAAGGACAAGTGATGCCCTGGTAGTCACTGGGAGATGGCTTACACAGCCACTTGCATGTCTGATCCTGGGATAAAATATATGTGCTGTTTTGCTGCGATGAAACTGGGATAAGAACACTCACTGGGAGCACCAGGGCTGGAGGTGGAGGTGGAGGATGCAAATCCTGTGTCAGCACTGCGGCTGCTGGTGAAAACAGCTTATGTCCGTTTAAAGAGACTCCGAAAATAAAATATGGGCAAAGGAAGCACGGAAGTCAACCCCCTCTTCTGGTCAGTGCCAGGGCTGGAAGTGTAACAGCCCCTGCTGCTGACTCCTCAGTCAGGGCAGAAGTCACTCACTCAAGCTTGCTGTAGTCATGCAGAAGAAAAATAAATGCAGCAGGGAAGCCCCAGAATCTGAAGACTCCACGTCCCTGTATATCCAGCTTCATCCCCTCCTCATTTGGCTGGATACGTTTGGCAAGGGATATTGTTACAGCCCTTCCTGAACTGGGGGACAGCAGCGCCCAAGCAAACAGCACAGAATGACACAGCCCCAACTCTTGATTCACTGTGGCTGCCCAAGAGTGATGAAGTCCAGGGGCATGTAGGAAACCTGACTGCTGCTTGGAGATGGATTTAATAGAGAAACCTTGTGTTGGGATCACTTCTGGGACATTAAAATCTCTGTGAGCTGCCTACAGCAACGACAGATGAAAAGAGGCTGGTAGTGATGGGGAGGGCAAAGGAGCAGGAGGAGGGGTCGTGGGCTTTGAGAGGGGCTCAGTGCTGGTTTCTGGAAATGTCTGACAAACCCAGTCCAGTTAGGACTGCTGACTCTCTTTGCCAGGGATGTCATTGCCAGAACTTCATTCAAAGTTTGACTAATTGGGGTCTTAATTACTTCTGGGTTATATGTTGAAAGAAACCCTATAAGCAAGGACTTTTGCCACACAGACAGATGAGAGGCCAACATTTTTAAAGCCAAAACTAATGAACCTGATGAAAATTTGATGGAATTTTTCAAGTTCTCAGACGTAAAACCTTCTAGTGCCTAGACCTCATTTCAGCTCATGGCTTTCCAGATGGTTCACAATACTTTCCTTCCACTCTCTTATTTGTGGTGTTAATAAATGTGGCCCTGAGCAAGGAAAGCGTTAAGAAAAGTTGCTCTTGCAGCATTTCCAGCCATGGGAACAGCAGGAAAACTTGAAGAATTCTCAGCAGAACTTCTGACTCTCAAGCTTTTTTGGTCTGTTCTTCACACTTGATCTTTGTGAAGGTCTGGAGTTGGCTGTGGAGTAGCTCCAACTTCACATAAGGGTCTGTCTGACCCTGGGACTCAAGTCTCTTCTGAAGCCCCCTTAGGCCTATTGGTTTGTCCCTTGTCTTTGCTGAGCACTGTTCTACTTGGAATAAGTAATGGAATGCTTATTAAAGCAGGGACTCTTGTGTCCATTGTTTTATATCATCTTTACTATTAAAAATGTAACTACAAAAGATCATGAGAAAACTGTGGTAATAGAGCAAGTTGCACCAGAAACGAAGACAGAAGAGATTCTGGCAAGGCACTTTTTTTGCACTAATCTGTCACAGGATGCTTTTCTCATCATCTGTGCACAAGATCTGGTAAGTGCACCTTGGCTACCGTCACGGCCCAGCTGATGGAGTCCCTGGTTACGGCCAAGTTCACTGGACTGCATCCATGTGCATGGGTGCCTTCCACTGGGCTTTGGGCTTGGGCCTTAGTGCCTTTGTTAACTAAAGAAATTTTCAGATGATCCCACCTGGTTTTGGCACCACTTTTTTTTATTAATCAGTTTATTACTGACTGGATTGTTGTAATACCACAGTGTTTTATTTTACATAAGCACAAACCATGAGGTGGTCCCTCATAATCTCATGCAAGACAAAGAAGAGGAGTAGAAGAGGCAGAGTTCATTCAGTTCATGGACAAGCCTTTTCTCATTCTTTTTGGAAAAAATGCTGCAAACTGTATGTGATCAAGAAGGAGAGTTTGTCTGTAGATATATATGTGGATTAGATTTCTGCTAATGTGAAGGAAGTAGAAGAAGGTATCCACTTGTTAGCACAAGGTCTTGTCTGAGATTGTAAAGTTATAAATACTTCTTTTTTTGAGAGGACAATAAGATCCATGATCCATGGGGTAGAAAATTCTTTTTTCTCTTTCAGTTACAATCTGCAATGTGTTCTATTTTGTCAGACAAGGGAGGGACTAGGTTATATGCTTTTCTGAAATGAAAACAACATTAAGATTTCCCTTTTCAACCCAGGTTCTCCTCATGCTTTTAATACCTCTAGAAACTTAATTGCCTTAAAATGACAAAACTCCAGAAAAGGCTGGCTGAAACTTTTCAAAAGCTTATGAAAAAAATAGCATATTTTGGTTTACAGCAAAAGCTTTGTTTTACTACAAAACAGAGCTAAGAATACATCTGAGGTCTCTCAGGAACAATGGACTAGGTCCTCTTTACCATTCAAAAAAGACAAACTGTGGGAAGTCTGTTAGGTGTCTCTGCATGAACTGGTTCTCTGCTGCTTTCTTTCACCTGGATCTTATTGAAGTTTACCTAAAGTAAAACTTTAGGGGAGAGAGAGAGAGAGAGAGAGAGAGAGAGAGAGAGAGAGAGAGAGAGAGAGGATATTTAATTTATAGTTTTTGGCCATGTTTTATGATGTGCTACAATTTTAAAGCATTTAATATCCTTGAGAAGCCAGATCAGCTTTACTGCCCGAGTGCTCCAAGGTTAGAAACTCTCCAGGCTGTACTGCAGTGTACTGCTGGTGTGATGAAACTGGGGCATCTTTGTGATTGGTTCCACAGTTGCTGCTGATGTAGCTCTGTCAGTGAGGGTCTGCATTTGTGCCCATCACATCTGGGTTGTCACAAAAAGTCCAAGCACAAGAACTGAAAGCCAGTGGTTTCTGTGCTGGAAAGTGGGCACGTGTAGATCACCTTCCTCCTCCTGCTGCTGCCTGGTACAGGAATTGCTGCCAACCCTTCACAGACAAGGATGGCTGAGGCCCAGGGACATGAAATGCTGGGGAGTGGGAGCAAAGGGAGCCGGGACACACTCCTGGGGCAGCACTGCTGGGAGGGCACCCCAGGCACATGGGCACACACGTGTGTGTACACGCACATGCATGCACACGCTGCCCTGCCCGCACGCAGTGCTGGCCAGTGACTCTAATGCCCAGTCCTCCCTGAAAGAGCTTAGTTATCATCCAGGCAGGAGAGCACAGAGGAGGCATGGAAGTAAACAGAGCAAAGCCAGGCTTTCAGCTTTCCACCCTTTAAAGGATGAAAACATAAGGGGAGGTGTCAGAAGTCAATTTGCTTTGGCAGAGAGAGGAGGAAAGAAACCCTGTGGCCTGGCTGGGGTCCAGAGGACTTGTGCCATCCACAGCCAGGGTGACGCTGTGCCCAGGAACAGAGTGAGGTCTGTGGCGGGGCCGGTGACCCAGCTCTGTGCTGGGGAGAGCCAAAGGTGCTGCCGGGGGGGCAAGGACACACCGGCTCCCGGTGTCACTGGAGGTCCTGGCCTCTGTCTTGACATCCTGCAGGGAATTCTTTTCCTCCTGCTTCAGGATCTGTGTGTGCCAGACCCTGTGTTTGTGTGTGTGGTGGAATGGGGAGTGAAGGGGAAAAAAAAGCCACCATTCAGCTAAATAACCTTCATGGCATTAACCCTCACCTTCCTGGAATTTTCCGCCCAGCTGGACAAAGGAGCTCTCTGAAGGATGGGCAAAGGAAGATTTCATTCCTCTGTGCAGGAGCACACACAGACCTCTTCTTAGGGAGCCCTCAGTTTGTTTCTGCCTCTTGGTTTCACTCTGTTTATGAATTTCCACATTCTGGACAGTCCTGAAGGAGTCTGAATACCAAACTTGTGAACCTGGAGGAGACAGTCAAGGTTTTCATCTAAACTAGAAGTGAAAAGTCCAGGCTCCTTAATCAGTAAAATATGATCATAGTGTTGAGAGTTCAGTCCCTGCCAAACCCTCCCCACCCCAAACCTCTAGCAAAAATTCCAGCTCTGCTTACTGACTGTCTGTAGCTGATTTTATTTTGGTGGGGTGATGGAGACTGGAATAGAAAACAGGACAGATCTTATTTTAAAAGACATGGAAATCCTGCTCTCATCTAACAAGCTGGAGGAGGCATCTCCTGACCTGTAGTTCTTGTTTTTGAGTCCTACATATGGAAATTGTTACTCTGAGTTATTACAAATAATTACTTTGTGACGCTGGAATTCCTGGGCAGGGTATCACACCCATGTTAGTGCTCCCTAAGAAACGCTGCACTGAGCTGCCTGTGATGAGGACATCACCAGGGCAGGACCAGGCTGCTGTCTGCAGCCTCTGATTGCTGCTCTGAGGAAATGGGCTATATGCAGGACAGTTAGTCACAGAGCTCTGAATTGGGTGGAGGAGTTTTGCAAAACTGTCTCACCCTTAGAAGCATCGCCTGGACTGGATCAGCCAAAGTGTGAGCAAAGTGTTTCCCTCAACTGGCTCCTGCCTTGGACAGTCCCTTATTGGGGAGGTAAAAACCCCTTACAGGAAAATGACAGCTGTTTAGAAACAGTCCCAATCTTCTGCTAATTTGTCTGTGACCTCACTCCTTCCGTAAAAGAGTTCGGAAGTGTTCCAAGGTTTTAACCTCTCCTTCTAACACCACTGTCCTGTGCTTCCAAAGGCAGAGCAGCTTAGAGAGCTCTCCAGGAAGCCAGAAATCCCCACACACCAATGTTTGCCATCATCCTTCCTTGAACATCGAGGCCAGTCACACTATCGGGAGATATAAACCCATCCCTGAGCGAGTCTTGGGGGAATGTGAGGCACAAGTTGTGCGCATGAGATGGATGGGGATGAGGGCATCGGGGCTCGTGAAGCCACATCACCGAGTTGGTGGTGAGATCGTCGTGTGACATCCTCCCTCATCACACTGCATTTGGACAGAATAAGCAGCTCTTCTGCTGTGCATGTTCCCAAGGATTTTATCGGATCGTTATGGGACACTCTAAAGTTAATAGACTTAAAACAGCAACATTCTTGTTTTCTTACTTTTTTGCACCAAGGTCAAATAATTTCAGAAATGAAACAAATTGAAACCACCCCAAACAGCTAAAAACAAACAAAACCTATTGTACATTTTTTTTGTTTGTTTTTGTGTTTGTTTTTTTTTTTTCAAGTTAACATTTGGTAGCTTGAAATTAAACTATTAAAACATAGAGTGACTGTCTTGACTTCTCATGGTTTTTCAAGTTTTCTGGGCAAATAAATTGGATACAGGTGGCTTTGGCTGCTGGAAATATTGGGGGCATTTGGTCTGAACAATTGTTCCTAGTTTGCTCAGGATTGCTGATTCTTTCTGCCCATCTTCACCAGCAAACTGTTGTTTTCTGAAAAAGGAGGAAAACGGGAGAAAAGAGAAATAAACTCCAAGGACTTTGGCTTCCTTTTGGCCTCTAGGACTTCAGCTGGAGATGCTCAGCACCTTGGCAATGAGAGCTCACATGGAATACTTGGGAGGACATGGCAAGGAGGGGACAGCAGAGCCCAGGAGCTCTGTCAGGAGTGATTTTTCCAAGAGACGAGGTGACGTGAGTGTCTCTCTGAAACCCTCCATCCCTGAGCCAACCGGTGTCAGAGGAAAGACATCTGACGGCAGCAAGTCTGTGGGTGTGGGGGTACTGGGGAAGGGGAAACTGCTGAGGAGAAGCAATTTTTATTCTGTTCTGTTGTTTAAAGCTTATCCATTGGTTCACCCTGGGCAGCCAAGACTGGGGAGGGACAGTATTGCCCAAGGAGTTGCTGGGGAACAGTGGAAGGAAACACTGATGGGAGAATGACAGGAACAGTGGGTGGTGGTGAGCAGGTGTGAGTAGGACAGTGTTGGGGCAGTGAACGTGAGGAACTGCACAACACTGCTGGACCCATTTTTTGCTTTTTGGTCTTGCTCTCGACAACCTCTAGAAGGACTGTGAGGGCCATATCCCAGCAGAGAGGTTCCAGAGTGGATTATTCACAAGGGGTTTGGTGGAGATGAAAAGGAAATTATTTATAACAAAACAAAGAAAAAAAAAAAGAAAAAAAAAAAAAAACTTCTCAAAAATTTCTTGATGCTGAGATGTGTTAGGCTGTTGTTTCCTGAAAAGAGTTGGAAGAAACTTCATTACCTAGGAAATTTTAAACTTTTTTCAAGCAAACAGTGCAAACTGTCCCATAGCTACCAAGTCTGTGCTATCCAAGCAAAATGGATTAGATCTATCAACAGGGATATTTAAATTCTACATTCAAGTTCTGTGATGTATTTTTTGAATGCTGCCTGTGTGCCAAACCAGAGAAAAGTCTTTATACATTCCTAGTTTGAAGAGCTCTTGCTGTAAAGCCCAGAGCCTCAACCTGTGCAATTTAGATTCCAATAGCAGCATAGGCTTTGTTCAGTGTTGAAAGCTGTTGGCTCTATGATAATTTTCCATTCAGCTGCATCATTGCTTTAGTGAAAAATTCCATGTAGAAATACAGCTTGGAGAGAAAATGGGTGTTGACATTGTTGGATTGATTTCCATGGAAGGACATGAAACCTGGGCAAAGGCTGAAAGATGAAAATAGACAGGTACCTCATGCACAGGTGGAAAATATCCTGCTCATTTCCCCCGGAGGACTCTCTTCCTTTATTACTCATGAAGAACTGCAGTTATTCATGAAAACGTCTGTGAATAAGCCCAAATCTGAAAATTACAAAGGGCACTGCAAGGAAATCAAAGCCTCATCATGGGCAATTAACTCTTCATTAAAGGAGGCTGAAAGAGGGCCATGATTAGAGCAATCTGATTTTGTCAAACTCCTCCAAATGTATTGAAGCTGACAAAGTACTTCAGCATTTTCACTTGAGCTCCAGAAGAGGAGTGAAGCTGTGTGGGATTCCAGACCAATTATCAGCCTTTTGCACTATTTTTATCTTTTCATGTGTTTTCCTTTCATGCATGTGTAAAAGCACAAGCATGTATCACTTTTCCAAGGCCATTATTTCAAATCCTGAAAAAATTTGTACACTACCCTGGCATTTTAAGCCTTTTGCCTCCTCTGGTGTTTTAATCAGTTTTAGTACTATTGCAGTATCCTCTAGGAATATGCTAAGGGACTTATGTACCACAGGGTTGCAGGGCCTGAGAGATGGATTTAAAATTGAATAGAGGTTGCAATGATGTAAAAAATGCACAGCAAAATACAGAGATTTTGTTATTTCTCTTGGGAGCTTACACCTCAGTATAAGAATGTTTTACTAGTTAGCTTGGTATGCCATTTGCAGAATTATCATATTCCTCTCAGTTATAAACTTCTGACCAAAATATGTAATTTTCACCCAGTCTTCATGTCTCTAAGTGCTGTCTGTGCTCCTCTGGTTACTCTTTGTCCAGTTTGCAAAGACTACATGGTGTGTGTCTCAGTGCTGGTCAACCATATAATTTTATTTCCTGGATTAGGTTCTATAAAAAATCCCATTCCTGGAATAAAAAACCTCCTGAGCCCATCCTGGTGCGTAAAGGTGGTTTCAAAAGACAAAATGTACTGTGGTGCTTTGTGTCTCCTTTCTATGGGCCAGTTTAATCCATCAGGGACTCACTGAAGGTCGTAAAAATGAGATCTGATCTGCTCAAAGAATGAAGAAAGCAGAATGGAATTCCTCCTGAGCTTTACCCAGTACTTTACTGCTTTGCCACATCCCTCACTAAGATTCTGGTGGCAGCTCTGCACCGACAGAGGTATTTCTGCTCCTCGCAGGACTGGGGCTCAACTTTGCACATTTTGTCAGATGGCATTTCTGCAAACCATTGGACTGCTGACACTCCCTGTCCTGTGAAACAGGAGTTGGGAGACATTGTGTGACATCTGCCCTCTGACTGGCATGAAATATCCACTGCAGTCAGGCTCCCACTCAGAGCCAGTGGTGCAGACACACCCCCAGCATCACCAGGGCAGCAGGGTTTGGTTGGAATTCACACTTAAGGCTTTTAAAATGTTTTTATTTTTGTGGGTTTCCCCCCCTCCCTTCTCTGCACTAGTGCCACACGCTTCCTAGAAGAGGAATTAGTGGGAGAAAAAAATGATGACAGACAAGTGAGCAGAAACATCTGTCAGCCAGCTGGTTTCTCAGGACTGAAGGTCCAATCTTCAGTCCATGAACGACACTTGTCTCTGCTGGAGGGTAAATGTGAGTGAGTGCCCAGGAGTCAAACAAGAACTGAGCAGAGAAAGCATCAGTACAACCAGTAATACAGGAAAAGGTGGAATTTTTGTGGAATCTTCACTCTTTCCTGCTAATTTCCTGCTTACTACATGTGAGCCACAGCTTTTGTATTGCAAACTGAAGCCCAGCAGCTATTCTGGGGTGACCAGATTGAGAAAAATAGCCCATGAATAACCAGCTGGCATTAACCTGAGTTCATCCTTTGCTGTGATGTGCAATTCAGCTAACAACTGCTCTCATTTCCAGGAGTTTGGTCAAAGTTCTCATTTGCTTTATTTCTCTCATTCCTTTAGTAACAACCTGGCAGCCACACAGCGTCAGGGAGGATGGTCACACTGGAAGTCTATGCCATGACACACAGGCACCAGAGCAGCTCCAGTCCTGCATGTGTTTTCCCTCTCATGGTCATAAGAATTTCTATTTATGGATGTATGCTGATCTATGTGGTCTATTAATTTGGGAAAACTTTTATCTGGAGATCTCACAACCTCTTTTTGGTGCAAGGTTTAATAAAAACATTTCACAGGGGTTTCCTGCTGCTAAAGGGCAGAAATTAAGATGGACTTTCACTAAGATGTTTCTTTTGTTATGTTTTAGACTTGGTTTGGCAGTGAGGTGGTTTATGGTGAGCACCACATACAGCACAAGGCTGGTATAGGCTATCTAAGTGTGTGTTTTTATAAAGAGATTACATTTAATCTCAAAGCCAGAAGGCCGATGGGGGAACTTTCCCAGGATCCTGAAAGTATCTTGCACAGAAAGGAGGGGAAAAAACCCAATACAAAACCTTACAAACAGTTTTGGAATTGCTTATACTACAAAAGTTTGACCTAACCGAGAATAAACCTCACACAGACTAAAGGAGTCTGGCTTTGAAAGAAAAGCTTGCTTTCTTTTGAAAGAAAACACTTCATTCCTCATCCCAAGAAACTGCCTTGCGATCAAGTGCCAGAGGGATGGGAGTCTTCAGAGATAACTCGGTATCCAACCCTCTGTTATCATGGCTTAAACATGATTAATTCATGTGGAATCTGTTGTAATAATATTAGTCCTTGTGACCTCACTTGTTATACATGTTCCTGCCATTAGGACTCCAGTGTGTTCCCTAAAAGAGATGGAGCTTGCAGCCCTCTGTGCTGTACCTGCTGTGAGGATATCTGGGTCTCCTTCTCTGCAACTGCTGCCCAGTTCTTCCCCCCTGGTGGCTGAAGCTGTCAAAGGAAAACCACTGGCAGTGATTCAGATGGTTTGGGTTTCAGGATGGGTCCAGTGTCCCAGCATGTTTAGACTTTGCTTTGGTGCCACTCCACTCACTGAGAAATCACCACTTTGTTCAATTTGTTGTTATTGAGTTTTGGCATTAACTTTTTTTTGTCCTCTTTCCCATCACCCTCATCAAATTTCTCCTCTTTATCCATCTTCTTAATTCTATCACCTGATAGATACTGGGGTCTGCTGACCTGAACTTTTCTTTCTGTCCACAGCATGGCTCCCATCTGAACTCGATTATTAGATTTGTAGCAGTAAACCTGCATTATATGGGAAAACTGTTGTTTAAACATGTCTTAAAATGGCTTTTTGTGGACTCTTTGCAAACACATGCTTCTTCTTCCCAACACCCCCCATGACAAGTGTTATCCCATGCAGGAATGTCCTGGGAAGGTGTCCTGAGGTGTTCTCATTCGCCCCTTTTAACCCCTTCCTATTGGTTGTTAACCCCTTCCTGCAACCTGTAATTGGTTACTCTGTGAATCCTCCTAACCCTATAAATGTAACATCCCCAACAACAAACCCTCTCTTGCCTCCTCTCCACGCCCGGTGTGGTGTCTCTGTGCCTGCCATGGGACTACGTGGGTGGAGAGAGGGGAGAGCACCTCTCCCCTCCAGGCTCAGGACCTGAAGAAACCCCTGGTGCTGGGGTTCCCTTTCCCTATCCACCTCAAGCCGTCAGAAATGGTTCCTCAGATGGAAATGGAACTAGAACTGGGCCGCCCCACGCAATGGGGGGAAAGGGATCCAGACAGTTTAAACTCTCTTTTGCTTGCCAAATATATGTGGGACAATCACAGCTACTGTCAGATGTTGCTGGACTCAAATGTTCTGCCCAGGGTTTAGGATAGCAATCCATTTTCAGTGCAGGGACCAATACAATTCCTTCCCTCCTGTTTAGCTCTCATACAATAAACAAAGTTTGTCATGTACTTGGAGTCAGATTACTGCACTTTTCTTGGTTTTGAGCCCTGCTCCTAGAAGCAACCCCCTTGCCTGTGCTTCCCCCAAGCCAGCAGGTCTAGCAGATTCTTGTGGGGATGCCCAGCACTGGAAATGACCTGGTTGTGTGGGGGTGGGTTCAGGGCTGCTCAGTGCCTCATGAGATCCAAATGCACACCTTGTAATGTCCTACCTTGAGCTACCTTGATCATTTTGCAGGTCCGCACCATGAGCTTAACACACACAGACTTCACAGCACTCACAAAATTTCTTTGGTGTCTGCATCATAAGTGCTGTTAACAATCAATTTCTTTGTTCTCCCAAGCACATTTTGTGCTGTTCTATCAGTGTGCTCTGCAGACATGACAATACATTTCTCTTGATTTAATTTCATGTTGTTCTTCTTAATTTTAGCTTGTATCTGAAACTAGTGGTATGAAACTGTGCAAAAGGACATTTAAGTTGTTAGTGATCCCAGCTCTGATCCTAGTTGCTTTAGTATCCATAATCTCTGAGCATGGCACCAGCTGTGCTACCTGTGATGCTTGAATGCTCTCACTCTCCTTGGAGAAAAACCTTCTCCTTCTTTCCAGGTGGCAATCCTCTGCTTGTTGCAAACTCGGAACACCCACCGCATGCCATTCCTGCCTGAACCACTGTTCAGTGTACAACACTTCATGAATGTTCTTGCCCTTTGTATCAAGACAGCCTTCATAGTAGAACTGATTCTGTGATTTTTAGGTAAGGATATAAATATTACAGTGCTTGAATTAAAGTATGGCAGCTGATGGTCACTGGAAAGGAAGAAACAGAGCAGTGTTGGAAGAACCAAGATTCCTGATGCTGTGGGATGTCCCAGTTGGCAGAGCAGTGTATAAACTACATACCTCCCAGATCACATCCCTCCAGCTTCCATTGATTTCCAGGTTATGGCTACGTTGCTGAACAAAACATTCCCAGCTAAAGAGATTCAGCACTGGACTGGTGATTTTCTGTCCTGCCTAATTATTAGCTCACACCCTGGCACTATTTTAGCCTTTGCTAATAATAGTCTCCTAAATGATGCCTGAATATTGTTTGGACAATATCATAAATCAGGAGCAATTACCAAATAGGCAGCATGGGCAAGCATACAGTTTCATGCTATGCAAACACTGCTTGAAGGAACTGCAGCACAGGATGTGTTTTTTTTTTTACGTGCTTTGAATGGAAAAAAAAAAAAGACATGAAAAATTAAGTCATGCTTTAGAACCACAAAGGTTCCACATGCCAGGAGGAATTTTGCGAGGGCCAGGCTGGAAGATGCAAAGTTATGCCGGTGGGGGAAAGCTGGTCACTGCGATCCTGTGCACGCACATGAGGTGCCCTGCGCCCGGGCATCGGGCCCATGGTGGGCGGCTGCCAACCTGTGCGCACACAGTGCCCGGGAATGCTGCCCCGGGAACGACGGCCCCGAGCACACGCTGTGCTCAGGGAGCAGTGCTGGGACAGGGATGGAGGCGACAGGCAGTGCGGGGTGGGTTTGATTACGGTTTGGGGGCTGACAAGACCCAGGTTCTCTCCATTTCTGACACTGGTAGGCCCTGCGAGGTTTTCTTTTCTTAACTGTGTCCCAGCAGAAAGCTGCGGCTGTCACAGCGATACCGAGTCACAGCAGGGCTGGCACGACGGCAATTCCTTTAAAAATAAAACCCGGGCCCCTGCCTGAAAGTCGTCCTAGTCTGCCTCTGACCAGCAGCCCTCTCCCTGGAGAGGCCGCAAGCCCGGGACCGTCAAGAATGTTCCCACGCAGCTTCCGCGGCACCACCCGCCGCGCAACGCGGGGCTCAGCCGGCCGCCAGTCCCGGCGAGGGGGGTCCCTCGGGGCGCTCCCAGGGCCAGGCGGGGGTCCCTCGGGGCGCTCCCGGGGCCGGGCGGGGCCGGGCGGGGGTCCCTCGGGGCGCTCCCGGGGCCGGGCGGGGCCGGGCGGGGGTCCCTCGGGGCGCTCCCGGGGCCGGGCGGGGCCGGGCGGGGGTCCCTCGGGGCGCTCCCGGGGCCGGGCGGGGGTCCCTCGGGGCGCTCCCGGGGCCGGGGCCGGGCAGCGGCGCGGCAGCGACACCCGGCGGCCGCGGGCAGGGCGGGCAGGGCGGGCAGGGCGGGCAGCAGGGCCGCTCCGCCCCGGGCCCGGCCCTGGGTGAGAGCCGAGCTGTGCCCGCGGTCTGGCCCCGAGCGGTGCCTCTGCGCGGCCCTGCAGGCTTCCCGGTGTGCTGGTGACTTGGGGAGCACAGCGTCTCTCCCGCTTGTGTGTCTCTATCCTTCCTTTCATCAGTCACTGTAAATTTCGCTTTGTATCCACTAAAATGTTGCAAATCCTTGGGCAAAACCCTAATATACTGGAGTGATACATTGCAGAACAGTTTTTAAACGATGCTTATCTCTGGGCCCTGCAGAATTGCAGGCTGAGGCTGGAGCAGCAGTATCCCTGCCCGAGCACAGCACCTGTGCGCAGCCTGCCCACCTTAGAAGCGTCACCTGAGAAGTGACTCCAAGCAGCCTCTTGTTACCCTGTCTGCTCCAGGTTTAAGATTCGACATTCACATTTGCTCAGCCTTTGGCAGGAAGCCATGGGAAGGGCTGTGACCGTACCAGCCCTCCAGATCAGCCTTGCAGGCAGATGGATGGCCTGATCCCTTGCCTGTGGGCATTTTGGCCTGCTCCGCAGGTAATCAGTGCTCTGACACTAACACCTTCCCTGGGCCGCGTGTTCTGATGGGCAATTTCTTGTCTCTCTGAGTGCCAAGTGTAACTTCACCATCTGGATAAGGCTGGAGTGCTACTTAAAATAGACTTTATACACCTTCTTGAATTTGTGCAGTGTTGCATAAGCTGCTTTGGAAAGAGACATTTGTTTATGCATTTGAACTCTTCAGTCTGAGGGTTTTCAAAGCTCATTCACATCCTGGGATGAGATTAAGCCATCAGGGTCAATAAAACCTCTCCCCTTCCTTGTTTTTCCATGATCTGGCCTGAAGGAATCTCTGCTTCATACCTGACTGAGTAAAGAATGTCAAGCAACTCAGCTACTTTGGGAAGGGTGGAGAAATCCCCAATTTCTACATGCTGGCTTTTCAGCCTGCATTGCTGCTCTAGGCAGTGTCATGTGAGGCACTGCAGAGGGAAGAGGCATGCTGATGGAGTTTCACTGGAGTGAAAATGTCTTAAGAGCTCCAATATAAGAGCAAAGATGTGCTGGAAATGGACACTGGGTATTGGAGAGATTCTGGTCTGTTTGGTGGGTCTGTCCCAGTTCAGCTATAGTGTGGAGGCATATGATTTAATGAATAGTCTCTTAAGAGTCTAGAAGAAGAGAAAAGGCTGCCCAGGTTGTGAGGACTGTGGTCTTCTTTAAAAGTACAGTTCTCCTCCTGGGAAGGGTGAGAAGCCTTGCAGCAGCCAAGGCAATGCTTACAGAAAACAGGACTCCCACTTTTGCAAACTTGCTGGCAGTTGTACCAACCCACATAATTCTGTTTGGGCTTTTCTTGTGTTACTGTGAAGGGGTCTGATGAAGCAAGCGATCCTGCTATGGCAGATGTTTTTTGGGAACAATGTCTGTGAAGATCTCTGTCCAAACAGCACAGGTTTGGTGCAATGGTTACAGGGTGGGCCAGCAGCATGATACCTCACAGATCAAGAGACAGAGGTGTGTTGTACATCAAACCCTTTTGTTCTGTTACAATGGCCTTGGGGAAACACTTCATTGCCACAGAGGAGGGTGGCTGATGTAAACCCAACTGACGCTGTTGAGCAACAGAGCAGGAGAGCTGTGAGCCAGAGCCCCGCGGTCACGTACTTCCCTTCACCAGTGACTCTGCAAGCAGAGGTAGTGGTGTCGAAATGCCCTCTGTGTGCTAAACGGGGGGGGTGAGTGATAACTGCTCATCTGCCTCCTCCCAGAATGCCAAAGCAAAGTGGCTGAGAGCAGCCAATGCTCAAGGCACCTCTCTGCAACACTGTGGCAGCTGCCTGTGGATTGCAAGAATGATAAACACACTGACTTGGTGTTTATGTGTTCCTGGTCTGTTGGTCCCATGTTGTTTCTGCAGTTGTTTCTGAGGCTTAACCGAAGAGCAGAACATCTGCCCAGGGTCAGACGAGGGGCTGGCTGACCCAGCTCCCTGTCACTTGGACATCACCAGCAGCAGATGCTGAGGGAAGAATGGAAGAACTGGGCAACTGGTATCTCTCTAGTGCAGTCCCAGTTTCCAGTTATCTGTGACTCAGGAACCTTCAGAAGTGGTATCTCTGAGCATGAAAAGCCTTATGTGGTTTTCTTCCCTGACTGCCAATTGCTTTTGACAGCACTGGCCCCTTGGGCAATGGGAGGGCAGCACCACTGCAATGCTGCTTTTCCTGCTGAATTCCCATGCAGTAGAGAGCCTGGCTCAGCACAGAGACTGAAGTTGCAGAGCCAGGAGTGTGTGAGTTCACCACAGGCCTTTGCCCGCTATGTCATGTAGTGATCAGCAGTGCTTTGTGCCCAGGATATTCATTTGGTAAGATCTCCAGAAAGTGACAGCAGAGAAACTTGGCTAATACAGGGTTTCTGAAAGTTATATGCAGAGAAAAGAAATGTAGCATGTTCAGTAAAAGACAGCAATGGGAATCAGTAGCACCGTTGCTCTCTGCCTTCATTGTCTGTGAAAAAGAATTGGCACAATCCTCTGTTTGACAACTTAAATGCTTGTTAAATTTTTTTAACGTTAAAAAAAAATGTACGAATCCAGGGTTGGATTCTGCTCTCAGGGATAATGGGTGTGGAGTAACTGTATTGATACCAGCAGTGAATAAAGCAACTCCATGGCTCTTGATTTCTTTAATAGATAAAGTCTGTCAATCTTTCACACCCCAAGTAAGATTTACCTGCTTAGAGATAAATCTTTGTCTAGCCATGTAACAAGATTACTGCAAGAGAAAAGATAGTCCTTGATGGGAGAAAATATGGGAAAATATGGCTTTATTTTTCAATGATCTGCCGGAATTAAGGAGACAGGTGACTGCAATACAACCTTATTTAGAGACAAAACTCCTAGGCAATGTTACTTACTCAGCACCTGTGAACAGAGAACTGGTCTCAACTGAAAAGGGATGGCAGACTTCGGGAAAAAAAGCAAGTCTGGTTTTCCTCCATTCATATAAAAATCTAGATGTACTCATCAAAATTAGAAAAGAAGAAATCTAAGTTCCCTGAAGCTGCTTGACCTTTGGCTGGTGCTATTTTGCTGCTTCTTTAGGATTACAGTATCAACACTACTACTGTTCCCCATATGCTATTATTAATAGTGGGTGCTGTACAGGATGTCTTTGGGGTCATTCAGTGGCTGTGACAGTTAGTGGGGTTTTCTTATCTCTCACTGTCCATCTGAAAAACAGCCTTGAACCTCCTGGTTGGTGTCTGTCTTTTTTTTTTTCCTCTGTCTCTCTCTCTTCTTTTTCCTTAACCAGAGGTCTAAAATAAAAGTGACAAATGCATAATCAGCCATGAACAGAACAGCTCTGTTTGCTGGAGCCCAGCCTCTGACTGTTGCTGCTGTGTACCCATCTGAAAAGGGGGCAGGAAGGGAGGATGGCACTGACAGCAAAAGCGGCAGGTCCATGTGGTGTGTTGATTTGTTTTTTTCTTTTCTGAATGAGGTAAAGAATGGAAATGAGAACAAAGTGTTCACACAACTCAAATCCCAGGTTGGCCAGTGAGGCAGGGTTCAGCTGAGTGCGTTTTGCTGACAGACCTGGCAGGTAGCAGTCCAGTGGTGAAGTCTTGTGCCCAGAGGCAGGCTCATGGTGGGGATGAAATGTCTCTAACCTCGCTGATGGAAGAGATCCCTGCCCAGTGTCCACCTGCAGGGGCTAAAGGCCAGGGTGGTGAGAGGATCTCCCCAGTGAGTTCCTCCATCATGCATAGCTTAGCCTTCAAGGAATAGTTATCATTTTTTCCTGCATTGTTGCAGGTTGTTTTAGTGCCTAGAGCTAAGCTGTGGCTTCATCAGCCATCTTCTGGAGGGAAGGAACTGTGACAATGCTCATCCCATCCTGCTCCTTGGAGAATCCAGCACCATGAGAGCTTCCAGAGGCACTGGGAGGTGCTGCAGTGGCAGTTCAGGGCTGCTCCTGGTTTCCCCTTTCCTCCTCTTCTCACTCTGCTGTGGTCACTCATGTGAACGCCCTTCTTTGTATTGTTTTCCCCCTGTGTGCATTCATGCTGGGCTCATACTTGGATCCCTCAGCTTCGCCCAAGCAGGACCTGTAAAGCTGAGAAGTGTCAGAGCTCAGTCATATCTGGATAAACTGCCAAGGGCAGTGTTAGAGCTGGCTGCTGGCTTTGTTAGAGCCCGGGTTGTTAATACCGTGCTGCAGGGCAAGACAGTGACTGCTGTTCAGACAGCTCAGGAGAAACTCTGGTAGCAACTGGCTCTCTGAGATTTAATCTGAAAGCTCTCCAAGACCTAAGGATGGAGGACAATAATTTGAACAGTTAGCCGTGCAGGAGTAAATAATGGTGTTCTTCACCTGGGAGGAGAAACTTCAGGAGAGTGGTTTGGTATTTTTGAAGTTGATGTATGAATAATTTGTCTTTCCATCCCTCCATATTGTGGCTTCAAAACTGACGGCCTAGATTCTGGATGCTACATGACAGTAGAACTGGATTGACCGAGTAAACTGAAATGGAAGACAGTCACTGATGATTGGAGTTGGGCCTGACTGGGTAGCATACAGCTTTAATTCCTTTGTCAAGAGGAGTACATTGGCTTCGGATGTATTTGTGCAAGGAGTTGTCCCAGGGTGAAATCTCCTGTGAAGGCATGCTGCCCAAGGGCCAGACTCCGCGATCACCTGGCCTTGGCTAAGCTGGTTTGGATCATAGAATTATAGAATGTTATGTGTTGGAGGGGACCTAAAAGATCACCTAGTCCCAAATCCTCCTGCCAGGGCAGGGACACCTTCCACTAGCCCAGATTGTTCAAGGCCTTATTCAACCTGGCCTTGAACACATCCAGAGTTGGGGCATCCACAACCTCCCTGGACAACTTGTTCTGTTAGCACCCTCACAGTAAAGAATTTCTTCCTAATATGCAGCCTAAATTTCCTCTCTTTCAGTACCTATAACCCTTGTCCTATCACTACAGTTCCTGGTGAAGAATGCCTCTCTAGCTTCCCTGTATCCCCTTCAGATACTGGAAGGTGCTATGAGGTCTCCATGCAACCTTCTCTTCTCCAGGATGAAGAGCCCAAACTTTCTCAGCCTGTCTTTGTAGGGGAGGTGCTCCAGTCCTCTTATCAACTTTGTGGCCCTGCTCTGGTCTTGCTCCAACAGTTCCATGTCCTTCTTTGTTCCATGTCTGCACAGATTGATCTGCACAGAGTAGCAGTTTTTCTGTGTCCAGTACAAACCTGTTAATCTTTTGTGCCTTACTTCATGGGAGGTAAAAAGTACAAGATTTTGAAACTACGGTATGAGAGAATTTGATGCATGTTAATCAAATGGACTATGTGACTCATTTTAGCCACTATTTTTCAAGTTGTTTTCCAAAGCAATTTCATGGTTCGGGGAACAGTATGCAGAAGCCTCTGAGACAGTATTTGATTGCAGTCTGTGACCCCTTACAGCTTCTCTACCTCCTTCTTCCTCTTGCCAGAGCAAGTTGCAGAGCTGTGTCTGCAAGTGCACTGAAAACACTTGCTTCATTAGGAAAAGTGGAGTGCAATTTCAAGGCTCTTGCACAGAGTGGGGTGGTGACATCTGCAAAGAGGAGAGGAAATCAGCTTCACTATGATACATCCACCTTGGACATCACTGTGGGTCCACAGGACTGGGCCACAGTCAGGTGTGGGCACAGTGGGATGTCCTGGCTGGGAGAGGATGCTTCATCTCCCACTGCCCCAGCTGATGAATCTCAGGTTTCTGGTGGCATGTTGGCTAGAAGGCCTTCATGGACTGAAGCTTGTGCTGGCATACATAAAAAAATACAGACTACATGAGCAGACCTACTTCTTTCCTCCAATAAAAACCAAAGTAAAAACAAAGCAAAACCATCCAGACCTTTCTATTCCTCTTTTATAGTATATTTTAAAACACGGGCAGATGAAAGAGGAACTGGATAGTAACTGTATTCCTCATTATCTAAGTCTCCCTCAGGCACCGGAGATGGGTTTGACTGTTAGCAGATGGCTGATCGCACTGTGTCTGCATGCAGGCTTGGGAGCACCTCGAGAGTGCTCCGGGGGAGCTCAGCGGGCACAGTTACTCGGAGGCATAAGTAAGTGTTTTCCAGATTGGGGGTTTGGACAGAGCTGCAGGAACATAAAGTCTGTGGTTGCAGCCCTGGCATGCTGATAATGTAACTGAAGTTGCTGGACTAGGGCAGGCCCCGGCTGTCAGCACTGGGGGGTCCCCGCGGGTTTTGGCTGCAGAGCCAGACAGCAGCAGGGAGGCAAAGCTGGAATGGAAGGGCAGCTGCTGAGTGCTCGGAGTGGAAAAACCAATCCTACAAGAAGTATTCACAAGTGCCCATCACACTGCATGGCTAGCTGATGGCAAACATCTGATGGCTTAGGATAGTGCAGAGTGATATATTTTTAATGAGTCCTGGCCTTACAAAATATACTGTGTACCATACTGGCCTAGAGAGATGAGGAATGTCTCTCTAAAATTCCTGTGTTTGCTTGAATCAGTTTGGCCCTTGCATGGCTAGCTGTGCTGCTGGCCTGGCACAGGCAGCTTGCTTGCCTCTGTTCCCAGAGCTGTGCTGGCCAGTTGGGCTCCCGGGCAGGCTGGATGAAAACAACACTGAGATGTTGGGTGCTACTTGAGAACACCTCATACTGTGGGCTGTCCAAGGGGAGACAGGAGAGAAGAAACAACGGGACTTGCTTTGGTTACGACTCTAAACTGAACACTGCGTTTACTTTTCTGTGCAGGCACTCTGGATGCCGAGCTACTCCAGAGACAGGGATGGGGACCTTGGCCAATGGGTGTGTGGAAGGACCGGCAGGGACACAGGACCAGTGCTGGCTCCTTGGTCAGGCACTGGGAAAGCAAAGCCTGTCTGCCCATGCATGTGCCAGGGAACAGAGGCATGACCATCCACACCTGTGACTTCAAAAGGGAGGTGAGCCTTGCAGGGAAGCTTTTGGAGCAAAACTGTCTGCAATGCTTGAGGCATAATCCCATCCTTGCAAGCAGAGCTCTGCTTCCCTGCCCCTCAGACAGAAGGGTAAGAGATCCACTCCTCTGTGCACAGCACAGGCATGAGCCTGTCTCCCGACAGAGCCCTTCTGGCCATTCCTGCTTTCCCAGCCCTCTGCATGGCTCCTCAGCAGCCAGGGCAGCAGGGCCTGACCACTGTGGGATGGGTGGCCTGAGGTGGCCGGACTTGGGACAGCTGGTGTGGCTCCTCACAGCTTCCCCAGTGACCTGCCCTATGCTGCCTCTGGCTGGGGTGGCTGCTGGCCCCCCGAGCCCGCTGAGGCGTCATGGCTGCACAGGGCAAAGGCTGAGGTGCTCGTCCTCCTGCAGCACCTCCCACCCGGCTCCTCTGTGAGCCTCGTACCCCGCGGCAGGATGGGGAGGGCTGCTTTCACAACCTGGATGTGTTGTCACTCACATCCAGACATTTCCTGTTATCTAACCTCAGCCTTATCTTCCCCATTCGCAGCTTCCTCTTGAAGGAGGAGCAGCCCCTTCAAAACCAAGCTGTGTGCCTGGGCTGTGTCCCCACTGCGCTCCTGCACGACCCCCGGTGCCTGCCCACTGAGGGTCGGGATGGCCCACTATGGTAGGTGCCAGCTCCCTGTCCTGCCCACGGAAGGGGTGGCTGGGGACAGGGGAGGATCTGTCCTTCAGGGGTGACCTCCTGTTTCTCTGTCAGGGGGTCCCTGAGGGCCACGGGTGTTGGGACACAGAAACCCATGGGGTGTCCATTTTCCTGGCGATGCAGAAAGCTTCCCTGCCACCCCATGTTACACCTCGAGCTTCAGGGGGTCTGAATCCACTCGGGTTGAGCTGCCTCCCTTCAGTGCTGGGTGTGTGTCTACCTGAGCAAGAAGAGCTTTTTGGTGCCTCCTTTCAGGGATGCAGTGGTGTTTGGCTGGGTGTGCTTTGGGTAGGGCAGGCTCAGGGATGGAATGCCGCTGGTCCCAGCCAGGGAGCGCTGTGCTCTGGACGGCAATTCCTTGATGAGGATGAATTGCAATTAGCAGTGATGTAGCCCTACTGGGTACCAGGGTGCATGTGTGCATGCTCTCCCAGCTCTCACACACACATGCTGCCTGTGAGCTGCTGGCAGTGGGAGATTTTGATCTAAATTAGTCATAGATGAGGCAGCGCACAAAGGAGCAGAGGAAGGTGCAGGATGGAGGTGGGTGTAACCAGGGAGAGATCCTGTTCCAGCCAGGTGCAAGCATGCTCTTCAGCTTCATTTCTCACTGTCCCAGTGGCTTCGGTACAGCAGACAAATGCTTACCACACACCCCTCTTCCCCTCCTTGGGTGTCTGTGGCATGAGCAGCCTTGGGGGCAGAGTCCAGGGTGCTTGGGCGGGGGCCACAGGGCTCAGGTGAGTGGAGGGGCTGTGGGAGCGTGTGTGGCTGGTGGCCCTTTGATGTGAACCATGAAGTGCTGGTTGCAATGTTTCTGATTCCTGGCCTTGCAAGACATTCCCACAACTGTCCCTGAAACCCAGAGGCCTCTTGCTGCCATGTTCACTGGCTGTTGGAACAGCAGCCCCTTGGGTGTGCAATGTGCCCTGTGCCCCCAGTGCAGGGCAGCTGGGACCACAGCCAGTGCCTCTGCTCCTGACAGCCAGCCGAGGCCTGGAGTCTGGATCTGCCTCTGGAAAGTCCCAAGCCTCAGGAGCTTGTCTGCTTCTGGAGTGGGTCCAGCTGCTCCCAGAGAAGTGCCCAGCAGGGCTGCTCTGTTTCCTGGCCCTCCCGAAGGGACAGTTGCTCCTGGACACTTCAGGAAAACTTTCACAGAACTGGGGAGGGAGGGGGATGGCTCCACAAACGGGAGCCATGTGCCTCTGGAGACCACGCGGAGTGAGGGCACTCACATGGTGTTGGCATTCCTTGTGGTGCGGGGCAGAGGGGAGGGAGCACTTGGCTGCTCCGGGAGCTGGGTGCAGGGCTGTGCAGTTGGGGGTCAATGGTGCTGGGGGAGCCACCAGTGCTGTGGGATCATCGAAGCCAGGAGAGCTCACCAAGGGGTCAGCAGTGCCAGGGCAGCCACCAGCAGCAGGAGGGCTGGGGTAGGTGTCAAGGTACGAGTTACAAAAGTGCAAGTTTATTTGTTAGAAGGAGGCATATCTCTGTGGGACGAAAAGTGCTGAATTATGTTTTTCACTTTTTGGAGCAAATAGATGAGATTGACCTTACTGAGCCAAATATTCCAATATGTGTCTGGCAAAGCTCCCTGCAGTGTCTGCTGCAGGGCTGGGGGCATAGGAAGGTCCTATATGGAGCAGGACACCATGCAGTGGAAACCTGCCACGAGCAAAGCATTGTTTGACTCTGTTAGGATGAAGGCTACCAGCTCCTAGGAGAAGCACACCCCAAGGTTTCAGCTGGCCAGGGGTTCAGCAGACCCTGTTGCCCACAGGGTATTCTTGCTTTCAATTCAGGCTCTGATTTGGGTTTCACTGGGTGGAAAATGGAGATAACCTTGATTCAAGTTCAAATCCTGTATAATAAACGCATGCCTTGAAATGGCTGCAGCCTGCATGCTGGGGCTCCTCTACTCAGTATGTGAAAACCACCCAGCCACACTTTGATGCATGCTGTTACTAGGTTTAGCATCGAATCTATCCAATAATTTTACTTTTCATTTATTTTCATCACAAGTTGCAGAGCAGTCTGACAGCCCTGCGTGAAAATGTGCAGCCTGGAGGGGACTTTTTCTAACTTCGGTAAGAGACTGACTGAAGAATGCAGGAAGAAAAACTCTTTCTGTTTCCCCCTAGAGTATACTGTAGATTGTTCAGTTTTATAACTCTGAGCTTTTACTTGGAAATACCCTCTTCAGCTTGAAACCAGAACCTCTTCAATGACAAACTGATTCAGATTAGATATGATCTCTATGGGTAGAGTAGCAAGTTCCATTCCCATCTGCTGATAGAATTATCTCCACTGTGTACCCTCCCCTTATCTGTCCCTCATAGCAACATTTCAAGTGGCTGGTTTTCCCTTCAGAAAGCTACACGGGGGATTATTTTAAGCTGCAATTGCAGGAGCAGTGCTGTCTTCTTTTCTTCTTCCCCCTCCAAGGCCAGCTCTGCCCCTGTTAGACATCAGCACTGAAGCTGAGGGTAGTCTGGTCACTGATACCTGCTGAAGAGCCTGCTCAGTCTTTCTTGGGTGGCCTCCCCACACTTGGGTATAGCTAAGGGTCCTTTTGGGGATGACAGGGTCACTTATACTCTGGTAGGCTGATCTTAAATCAGCTTATTAACACTGTTTTCTTATGTTCATGAAATATACATGCTCCTTTTATCCATTGCAATATACTTTTATCTATCATGGCTGAATTCCATTTGGAAGGAGGAGCCAGAACAAAGAACTGGTCACTATCTACATCCCGCCCAAGGTGAAGGTAGAGACAGGGGGAATGCAAGAATTGCAAAGAAACTGATTTTATCTTTAAAGCTGTAGTTGCTACCTTGCTCTTAAACCTTATTCCACTCTCTTTTGGGTTTGGAGAATATGTGTTGGACATTACTGGTTTTTATTTTGTGCTTTCACATGAAAAAAACCTTTCCCTTTCCTCAGCAGAAGGCAGTGTTTGCTGATGTGGTTCTCTCTCACTGAAAGAAGAGTATAGGAGGCGGAAATATGGGAGGGTCAATGATGTTTTTTGCTAACTGGAAAAAGCCTCTGAAGTTAACATCAGCTCTTCTTTTGCTTCTTTTCTCTCTCTGTGCCCCCAGTTTGGCATCCAGCGAAGACACTGTGACCCCCTGGGAGCTGCAGTGTGGCACTGCGTGTATTTGACAAGCTGAGTCCGACACTCAGTGTGCAGAGTGTCAGTTTGTCAAATACCCCAAGTGAGGCATTGCTGAGCAACACGGCGCAGCCAAGGGTCCAGCCTCTTCCTCCTGCTCTGGCACGAGTCCTCCTCTCCAGGCTCTGCACCTCTCCAGAAACCCACCGAGGTACTGAACAGCCCGTCCCACTGTTACAGAACACCTGTGCTGCCACGTTTCCCTTCAACCCCAATTTTGGAAGTGTCTACCGGGGTATCCCTCCCAACAGTACATCTGTGCAGAAGTGGTGGTGGTGCAGCTTCTCTGCACTGCAAAGGCAGAGAATTGGGCCCAGGGTCCTTGTTCTTTGCTTCCAAAGACAGTGCTCTGCTCTTCTACACAGCATTAACTAGCCAGCTGCTAATGAATCATCCTGCTCAGTTAACAAGGATTCTGGCAAGCATAATCACAACATCATGGGTACAGGCAGTATTACCCATAATACAAACTCTTTTCTTTGCACATGTAGGAATCTTTTTTCATTCAGAGTACAAACTAATGAGGCTGCTGATTAACTTATCTCTGGCCCATCAGCCAGTGAAAATGCATGTTTGCTCAATCTGTTTTAAATTGGACCATAAAGTCCATTGCTTCTCCCTGCAGCCTTGCTGTTTGGAGAAGACTCCTTGTCTTTGGATGGTCATTCCTAGTCAGCCCTTGCAGCAAGGTTGCCTGTTTCTGCTGTCTAATGAAAGTAATTCCCTCTAAATCATCCCACTTGAAGATGTCACAATTGGTAAGTGTTTTTAATGACTGGCTTGTGGCATATCAGATCTGCAGCTTCAGATATGTCAGAGTGGGGGCAGTGTCCAGCCCAGTTTGACAAATCAAACTCTCTGAAAGCATTTGACATGGAAAACTCAGAAATGAATAAAAATTCCCAAGACCCTACTGACTTGTTTTAGGACAGTACCACCAGCAAAATTTGCAATATTTGAGAATGTTAATAAACTTGAATACTAAGCTTTTTGGGCTTTTTGTTGCAAGTATTTCTTAGTAAATATTTTGAAGAAGCTGGAGTTCATACGAAGCTGAGACCCATGAATTTGTATCATTGCCTAAGCAAATTGTGTTTTGCTTTTTGAATAGCTCGTGCACTTCTGGACAAAGACAGTCCTACTCCTTATGACTCACACTCCCATGGTCTTTCTCCAGCACCTACTCTACTCATGACTCACAGATATCACCCTGATCTTTATCACTGAGGTCAGCTTCAAAAGAGAACAAGGTCTATGATTTCAGGCTTTGCTTTGTGGATCCTTAATGTAGCAGACAACTCTGTCAGCCCCAAACCTGCTGTCACCCAGATCTCAAGGTTTCAACAGACCTAACCTCCTCTGCACCACAGCTGGCCAAGTGTTTGTTTATTTCCTTCATTTTTGTTTTCTTGTGCATTTCCAGCTTTTGCTTTCAGTAGAATTTGTCCCTCTGCTTTTTGGATAACTCTCCCCTCCACCCCCTGGTTCCTTCTAGATGGCTGGGGGGAAGGGGAAGAAAGTTAACCTTTTTCTCTCTTACAAGAACAAATTAGAGTGGGATAAATTTCTCTGGGAATTCATGTCCCATGTCCCTGCTCTGAAGTAGGGGGCAAACCCAGCAGGTGTAAAAGCCTCCATGGGATGGGCACTGCAGTTGCTCTGAGGCGAGGGGAACTGTAATTCTTGTGACACTGCGCCAGCCACTCAAGATAGTGTGTTCTTTGGAGGCAGCGTTGTTTCAGAGCAGAAACTGAGGTTTTCCTTCTGTGCTGGAGTAGAGCTGGGACTCAGCAGATGAGTCCCATCACTGGGTGAGTGACCAGTGCAAGGAAAGGAGAAGTTCTCTGGTTCGATGGTGATGCAACATAGCAAAATCCTCTGTGACTTCCAGAAGAAAAATGCTCTGTTTCTAACAGGTTTTACTACCAAACATGCAAAAACTATAAATTAAAAAATAATCACACGCTTGCTGCACAGGGAAAAACAACCACCTTGGCACCAGAGACGGACTTTTTGTGTTTCCACTGTTCTGCTGCTTGTGACCAAAGCCTTTTTGCTGCCCAAACTGGAGGCAGTGACAACATGGGGGCTGCTCCAACTGGAGCATCTGCTCCCCCTTTCTTAACTCCTGTTGCCTTCTTTCTCTGCAGCTTCTCTCAGGTTTTGGGTCTTCTGAGGAAGGTGTCCAGACCTCCTCAGGGCAGATCAGTGCTGGGAGGAATGACAAGTGGGAAAAACCATGGTGTTACATAGTCAATGAGTGAACCTGGAGCTCAGAGTTTATAACAGCAAGAAAATTTGCACAAAACACTAGGCTAATTGAAAATTAATGAGGATGGCACTTGTTGGGGGGAAAGAGAGCGCCATATCGTGTTTTGGGCCTGGATATGCTGAGGAGAGGATGGGGAAGCTGGGAAGTTTTCAGTTCCCTTTCCACACAGTGTTGACTTTGCACCACATGCTTCTGCCCTGCATGAGTGTGGCTGCAGCTTCCCATCCCCCTCGTTCCTCTGTTCCACACCAGCCCTGAATGCTGATGCCAGCAGCTTCTCCAGCGCGGGGTCTCCAGGGCCTGCTTGTGGGGGTGTACACGAGGCTACAGCAAACACACCCTGCGAGGGGTGACTTCCCTCAGCCCAGGAGCAAAGCATCAGAGACCCACACGCATTCCAAACAGTCCCCACACTGCTTACCCTCGCTCAGGGCTCCAGCTCTCCTCTCCAGCTGGGGCAGGGGAGCTGGTGGGTCTGAGAGAGCAGCACCCACATGTGAGCTAAGGCACCAGTGCATGGAGGGGGGCTGGCACTGCTGTGGCCCCACAGGGACAGGCTGGATCCTGCCTGCCTCATGGGAGTGCAGCAGCCTCACGCAAACAAGCAGGAGGGTGTGCATGACCTGAGCTCAGCTGCTTCCCCATGCTCCCCCTGCTGCACCCACTGGTTTAATAAAAGCCAGTAACTCTTCTTACACATTTACTTTGTTAAGGACAGGTGGCATCCCCCCTCCCTGACAAGCCTGGAGAACAGAAGGACGCTGGCTGGAGGGACAGATAGGGAGGACAGACCTCTGCCAGCAGCATCTCAGCACAGGCAAGGTACAAACGATTAACAATGAAGAGGCAAACCAGGCTGCCAAGTGACAGTGTATTGTAGGGAACGTGCTGCAGTTGAAGGCAGGAGCAGCATTTTACAATCATGAGCACTCACAGCATCCCTGTAACATAGGTCAGCATTAATAATCACACAGATTGACTTGTGTCCCACAGAGTAAATCAGTGTCAGTCTGTTAAATCCAGAGAGGTCCCTTAATCATTATTCAAATGCTTCAAATTTCTCTCTATTTTGTTATGCCTCTGACCCCCACACTGTAAAAACTAAATGCCACCATTTCCTTCAACATCAGTTCTGGTTTTCCAGGACAAAACCAGTGGTGGCAGTTTGGAGACTCATTCCCTCTCCCTCTGTGCACTGAGCTTCAGTCTGGTAGCAAAACTGACAGTCCTGGGACATCAACCTCCCATCTGTGGTCCCTTTATTATGCTCTAACAAAAAAAGACTCAGGGGCAAGCAGGATGTACAAACCAGTATTTGCTGTACTGCAAAAGCCAGAGGACATCCATTTCCAGCACAATCCCTGGTTCTTTGCAGCCTGGGATGTCCTAACAGGAACATGCACTGAAAAGTACCCCTTGCTGCTGTTACTGGCTGGCAGCATTGCAGCCAGCTACTCCTGGATTTGCAGGCTAAAGACGTTCACGTTCCAAGTCCCTCAGATCCTCTCTTCCTGACCTTAGTCATTCAGGCTGCTCAGAAATTACTCACTCTGTAGAAGTGGATAGACAAATGCTCAGCTGAGGGTTTTTGCTCCAGCGGGCAAGGCCTTGTTTGCCAAAGCCCAAGAAGATTATGCAGCTCCTCTGGGTTTAAGCAAGCAGTGAAACATTTATCAGAGCAGAAGACCAACAGGAGGAAGGGTTTGCTCCTGTTAAGTTCACCATTTGGTATGTGCAGTCCTGCATGGCTGCTCATGCGGAAGAGCTGGTACTCTGCTAAATTCCCTCTGTTTCATATTCTGATTCCATTGCAACCACAAGGTTCTCATACTCAGGACTCTTCCTGTCTTTCACGGTGAAAGTGTCATTGGATGTTTCAGCATTAGAACATGTCTCCTTGTGAAGACATTTAATAGGGACTTTCACCTCAGCCTCCAGCGCCGTGACACCTGCAGTGCTGTGGTTGGGACAGGACAGACACGAGTGAGTGGGACGACTAAAGCAGACGGCACTTAATTTACATGTTAGTCAGAGACAAGATCTACCACACAATATGTGGAATAGCAAAATTCATATTACTCTAGAGAGGCCCTGTGAGGCTCTGAAAGACACTAGAAAATGACGTTAAAAGAATTACACAAAAAGAAGCACTGAACAGTTAACCCTGGTACCATAAGTTCTCATGGCATTATCATGTTATATTCTAAACTTACCAGCAGACACTCTAGCCTTTGGAAAGTAATTACCAGGAGCAACTGGGAAAAATGGCTACAGATGGCTAGGGTGTGCCTCTGACTAGGAAAGCAGTAAGAAGGTTGAGATGAGGACCAGGCAGAAGATGTGTTCATATAATCATAAGCAAATAGGAACTGCACAAAGTAATACCTGGGCAAGCACTGAGACATGTTTCTTATGGCTATCATCTCCTATGCTCAAGTATTAATGTCCTCGTGCTGCTAACTAAACTGCCAAATGTTCAGATCCTCCCCCGCAAGGCAAAGAAATCTTTGTGTTTTCACTGAGCCAAGAGGCTTTGCAGGAGCAGACACCAGTACAACGTGCTTAATGTGCCAGGTAGGAAATTACACTCACAAAGCAACTTCATAGAGAGGATCTGAAAAAAAAAAAAAAAATCCAAGACGTGCATCGACTTGTTTTATGTGTCACAAAAAAAAAACTTGGCTTCCAGGTGTTCCCACATTCGGGAATAACTCTCCCACAGGCCTCTCCCTGGAGGGGACCAGCTGGGGACGGAGGGAATGGGGCCGTCCTGCCTGCCCGTCCGTCCCCTCGGGCCGGAGCTGTCCCCCCCGCCATCCCCTCCGGCCGTGCCCGGCCGGTCCCGCCGCTCACCCTCCTTCCTGCGCCGCCGCCTCCAGCGCAGCGCCGCCACCACCCCGAGCGCTCCCAGCGCGGCTCCGGCCAGCGCGGCCACGGTCCCGTAGAGCAGCGGGTCCGGGGGGGCACCTGCGGGGGGAGAACGCTGTGACCCCGGCCGGGGGGACACGGGCCGAGCCCCCGCCGCAGCGCCGGGAGCGGGCAGTGCCCGGGCCTGCTTCGGATGGGCTTTAAACCCGACAGAAATCTGCGGCGGTGCCGAAGGTGGGGCCCAGGGCACTTTGAGGTTCAGTCACTTCCCAGTGGTGTCACAGAATCCCAGGGTGGTTTGGGTTAGAAGGAATCTTAAAGCCCACCTGCGTCCACCAGTAACCGTGGGCAGGAACACCTTCCACTAGACCAGGTTGCTTCAAGCCCCGTCCAACCTGTCTTTGAATACTTCCAGGGATGGGGTGTCCCTGGATGGTAACACAAGCAAACTCCAGGCAGCAAAAGCCCCTCAACAGGCCTGTGGGTGGGAGCCAGAAGGGCATCTTCTGCCTGGATGGTGCCCGGGGTTTGGCATGGCAGGGGTTTGTTCCCTTCAGCTGGATCTGCCATAAGCACAGCAGCCAGATTTGGAGCTGGTCTGAGATGGTGTTTGTCAGCCCACTCTTGTCTGTGCAAATCTGGTGTTTTCCAGCACAAGACTCCACTCACCTGTGTCCGTGACAGGCCCTTCTGGAGCAGTATCCATCCTGGAGACCAGCATTGTTGGGAGCAGATCTGCTAATGGAGAATGGTGGATGCATCACAACCCCGTCGGGAGCTGCCCTTGACATTGGGAGAGCAGGGTCTGCTCTGCCAGCACTGGACTCATCTGTCATCCTGCGTGTGTCCTGCCAACCACCCTGGAGCAGCCTGTGGCACTTGCATCCCTGCTCCCTGACCCTTGCTCCAGGGGTTCCTGGCAGACCTAGCTGACATGGTGCATCATGCCTGACTACAGCACACTCTGGGAACCCTTTGGCTTTATCCTGCTGGCACTCATTCAGATTTTCACAGAACTCTTTTGCTCCCTCTCTCCTGTGGTGATTTCCTGGCTTTGCCATCGACAGCTAAGCTGTAAGCTCCCTGAGGTGTGAGGCCCCATGCCAGGTCTCTTGCCTTAGGTGACCTCCCCTGAAGCTCTGCAACCCCAAGAGTTCTGGTCCCAGAGGGACACAGAGGACATTTTCTTGCCCCCTGCCATCCTCAGGAACACTCTGAAGCAGGGAGGGACAGGAGCAGGAGGAACCAGCCCCATGCAGTGGACAGGAGGGGGATGCCATGGCAGCAGTGTCAGCCGGCATGGCCAGCATTCATCCCGGTTCCCGTGCTGTTTGCTCCAAGGTGCGACTGCTGTGAAAACCACCACGGTGTTTCAGGCAGAGCTTCGTCACCTGGGAGCTCAGCAAGCTTTGCCTCTTTCACAGGCCAGTGTGTGGTACTTGTGCTTGGCTGTGCCATCGTGGGCTTCACAGCTCTGCTGGTCGACTTACCAGCCAAGGAGAGCTGTAAGTTTTCCACCACGCATCCATCATGGAATTGTTTAGGTTGAAAAAGACCCCTGAGGCCATCGAGTCCACCCTATCATGCACCGTTGTGTGGAGCCTGGACGAGTCAGATCATGGCGTGTGTGAAGTGCGGCACGTCTGCCTGTCCGGCAAAGGCCAGTTTAGTTTGTTCCCCCACTGAATTCCCACTCACTTGTTCCTCCTGACTCCTTGTCTAAATTTGCTGAACTGCAGTGGGCAGCATTACAGAGGCAGTGAGAACTTCAAAAAACCCACAGAGGAATCAGTAAGTGCTTGAAATACAAACCCTCTTTTGCATCAGGAAAGAGCAGTTCCTCAAAGAGGAGGAGGAAATCGAATACAGGAAATAAAGAAGGACACAAGCTGGAGCCAGCGACAAGGAGTACTAAAGGTGTTTGGTGCTTCCTTCTTTCAGGGCAGGGAAATAGGGCTGTTCCTCTGCCCTGCTGAAGGGCCCCAGATGTTCTGTGCTGTGGCTCTGGGCACTCACCTGTCACTGTCAGCTGCACGGTGTCGCTCTGCTGGGCCGCTCCGCCGCCAGCCCTGTTTGCTGCCTCGCAGAAATACATCCCGCTGTCGGAGGGCCGCAGACTGTCCCACGCCAGCTCGGCCCCGCTGCTCCGGAGCAGGACTTTCCCCCCCGGGGTGCTCCGGAACCAGCGGTAGCTGATGGGGGGGGACCCGCTGGCCTCGCACGTCAGGCTGGTGCTGGCTCCGGCCGGGACCGTCAGCCCCAGCTCGCCGGCCCTGATGATGGGCTTGGTGGTTGCCACTGGAAGACAAAGCAGAGAGGCCCAGGTCACGCTGCCCTGGCTGTGTTGGGGAAGGTCTCTCCACCACGGCAGTTCTCGCTCTGGCCGTCAGTGCCTTCTCAGGATGAAGTGGTTCTCGCATCACCTCCCTGCATAGGCTGAGCTCAGGTCACCCGTACCTTAAACCAGGTTACACCAGCTGTGCCACTGTTCCTGCAGCCCTGTCACAAAGTCCTGCTCTGTTGGGGGGTAACCCCCTTGCAGAAAGACAGTTATTTCTAGCACACACCAAGGATGCTTGGGAAGGGGAGAAGGCAAACTTGGCTCACACATCACCCACTTGCTACAAGAACCACAAAGACAGTGGCTGGCTACCTGCAGAGAACCCAGATCAGATTTGGATGTTATTTCAAGCACCGCTGGTTCAAGTGGCTTATCAGTAGATCCAGATTGGGCTGTACACTAACTGATCCCCTTCCCCAGTCCATCCCTACACTTCCATGAGTGGAGAAGTGATAACTAACACATCAAGGGAGGCAGATGCCTCAGCCCCTAGCCTGGATGAGGTAGACAGTGTCCTGTGAAAGACTATTCCCACCAGCACTGCTTCTCCTACCTGCTCTCGGATTAACTGACTCCACAAGAGCAGGGGTTTGTCGTGGGATTTACCTTTGACAATTTTAACTATAGTGGTCACCTCCCTTGTTATCAAGCTGTTATTTGTAGACCTCCAGATGACTTGACAGGTGTAGTGTCCGCTGTCGGGCATTTCAAGGTTCTCAATTAGGAGTGAGACATTCCCTGGGCTGTGTTTTGGGACGCTGACTCGATCTCGGAAGTTAGACAGCAAGATGTGGTCACCAGAATCATCCCTCCGAAAGATGGTAGAGGTGCTAGAGTCCCGCTCCACACTCCAACTGAGTGCTTGCTCTGTGAAACCTTCTGAAGGCACGTAGGTACATGGTAAAGTGGTGGATCCCATCCATGTGCCCTTGACCTGGTGGACACCAGACAGATCCAGGAGGGCTGAAGGGAAAAACAGTGGAAGGGAAGAAATCAGAATGCAGCAGAAGAGGGGAACATCCTCAGGACGGATGGGACTCACCGGCGGTGCAAGCCAGCCTTTGGCTGTGTCTCAGATGTGCTGGACACAACAGCCACTAAGCCAGCCCACAGAGTCAAGCACAGGGAACTGAACAGCTGCCTTGACCTCATGGCTGTTTTTATTGCGTCTCTCTCTGGACACTTAGCAGTTCTCAGTTCCTTCTCGGTACAGAGGGGCTCCTTGCAGGCAGGAGCATTTAGGGATATTCCCTGCAGTACTGGGCCTGGAATGGGAATGGTGGACTGAAGCCAATCCTTTTGCTTTAGCCTTGGAAAACTTCCTGACAGGATCAGCACCCTGCCAAGCACTCAGGTAAGTACAGAAGAAGAGGGGGCAGATTTTCTCTGCTCATTCTTGCAATCTTTCCAGCTGTCTGGCCATGGATCCCACAGCTCCTCTGGGAAGTGCCTCTTATAAGTAGCAAATCAACTGAATTTCATTGGACTTGGCTCACCTCTCCCCATGCCCCTCATCCCTCTCACCTTTCACCTCCCCAAAAAGGCACTGGTTATGTTCACACAAGAAGTCACTCATGAGGCAGATCCCAGAAATCTGCAAAGCTATTTTTTTATGCTGAAATGAGGAATGTACTTCAACCCATTTTTCTAAACGTCAGGAGCAATCCTGTGCTTCTGTATACAACTTGTTAAAGCACCTTTCTCCTGTTTCCCAGAGCCTTCCTCTGTTGCTGCCAGTGTCATACGTGCCCTGAGAGAGGGTATATACAGTAATAAGCTTAGGAACTGAAGCCAAGGCTGCTATCTAAGCTCTCCTGATGCAACCAGGGAGTCAGCAGATAGGAGAGACCAAGGGGAATCTCCTGTGCCTGCACCTGGTCTCACAATTACGGCTCCTCTTCTTCCTGGGGCCATGCAAGCATAATGATGGGGATGCATTATTAAATTCTAGTAGAATGCATACTCCAGCTTCACCAGGACTGTTTTGAAAGCTGGCACACCAGACAGGGTCCTCTCCAAGAGTCCCAAACAATTGTGTTCTGTTCTTGCCTTGGGGCAGGGGAGCTGACTTGCCCAATACTGTCCCATTTGCTCCACTTTTAAAAGCATCTCGTTGTATCCAATACCAAAGGAGAACCTTGTGAATTCTCAGACTCTGTTGGTAATACAATAAACTAAAGACTTTCCACACTTGTCAGTTTAAAAAAATTAAGACAATATAATTCAAAAGACTTTCCCTACCCTCTTAGTACTCTGATTTTTGTTCTTATCCACAGAAATATTTACTCACCATTGCAGCTGATGAAAATCATCACAAACACCACTATCCACCCAACTTCTCTCATTCTCTCAGAACTGCAGGTCTGTCTTCCTTTCTGTGAGAGACCCCCACCCTCCTGGGACCAGACTGCAAGTGAAGAACACTTCCCTTTCTTCTGTCCTTTGTCATCTAGGATCCTCTTTCTGAAACATCACGAGTCCATTTCATTGCTGGGTTAGGTGAAGGGTAATGGAAGGAGAAAGGCTGTATGGATCTCTCCAGTCCCATTCCTTGTCCCCGTCCACTTCTCTTGATGCAGCCCAGGTCGCAGTTGGCTTTCTGGGCTGCAAGTGCCCATTGCTGGGTCGTGTTGAATATCACAGACTACCTAAGCACACATTTCTACTACAATAGTCCAGTTTGTGGGCAAAAGTCATCATGTTTCATGCTCTGCGGGCTCACATCATGTTTGCCAAGGGGGTGACTTATGACTGGTGGCCAAGGGACTTTAATCCAGGGGCCATTCTGAATGTGCTCTGTAGGGTACCTTTAAAAGTACTTCCAAGATTTGCCAATAGGTGTGATGCACAGGATTAATATTGGCTTGCTAATTACTACCAAAAGAAGGATTTACAGTTGATGAGAATCATGTATAAAAGCAGATCTACTGACCTAGTGAATTCTGTTGTAGGTGTTTAACCAGTCATTAGAGCAACTTTTGGAATTTTATTCAATAGCCATGATTTTGCATAAGGTTGTGACAACTGCACCAGGAGAACAGTATCTTTGAGCAGGAGGCAAATGTGTCTGAAGGACAAAGAGCCATTTTCTGCTGGAGCTGAGAGGGAAAGGTAAATGGGGTGGTTTTGCCACAGCCTTGTCCCGTCACAACAGATACCTGTTTGCTTGGGCTGAAGTGTTTACCTTGCATCTGAGCTCGGACCCATCTCTGGAAGTGCTGCTGTCTGTCAGTGATGGCTTGTTCCCTCTATGTTAGGGCAATGAGAGCTGGAGTTTATCTTCATTTCGCCAAAGTCAGTAAGCTGATGAGAACTGTAGGGATCTCATTTCAGTCCCAGGTGGAGGCATGCCCACCCAGGGGGCACTTGCCCGGTGACTGGGGCTGAGCCCTGCTGATTGCTACAGTGGAACTTGCCTGGGGCGAGCAGAGGCCACCTGGAGCAAAAAGCTGAATGTGGTGTGGCAAGACCTGGTGCAACAGATTCGTCCAAAGCTCCAGGCTGAGAGTCACCACCTGCTGCCATCCAGCCAAGGAAGAGGACAGAGGCAGTAGCACCTGTTCTTGCAGAACAAGTCTATGTAAGACATGGAAACTGGATTTTTGCTGACTTTTCTTGACATCTCTGCTGCAACTACCAGTGTGGTACCAGCACACATAGCTTCTATCTGTCTACCCATGCTGCCTCTGAGGAGCCTTTAGTGACGTTTGAGTCCTGCCTAAAAGCAAACAAGCAGACAAAAAAGCACTTGTTAAAATTCAAGCTATGTCAGTCAAAGAGGGAATATGAATCCATTTTCATAGAGATGATTTAAAACAAACCTTTTCCACACCCTGGCTATGACAGAGAAACAGTCTGCTACACAAAAGACTTTAAAAGAAGCTAGATTTTGGGGAACATGCCCTGGAACAAGCTGAAAACCCAAGCTAAAACTGCTGATAGGACTACTTTCTGAACTGGACATGCAAGACTTCCTGAGGCTATAATTATACAGGATAAAAAAAAAAGAAGACTATTTAACTAAAATAGACATGAAGTACTGCAGTTCCTCAAATATGATGTACATGACGTCTTTCTCTCTCTGGACAGAGACACAGCTGCTAGTCTTCCCCCTGAGTCACACAGTCAGCCCATTTCTTCTTTACTGGAGGGACTCCTTATAGTTTTGAATCTGAACATATGAAGAAAAAGCCTTCAATGTCTCAGACATTATGGCCAGCTACCCAGTTTATTAAAATGCAGTATTTTCCTCCAGTGTCTCTTCTGTGGGTTGAACATGCTGCTCTCTCCCACGCAGCACCACGGGTAAGGCACCCTGTCCCCCAGGCATCCACCTTATTCCCAACACACAGGAGTTCAGGACACTCTTCCAGGCATCATTTCTTCAAGTATCACAGTTCAGGCACTCTTTATTCTGTAATTTTTGCTACTCCATCTCAGGCTAATTAGAGGTGACACAGTAAAGTCCTTGTGTCCCCAAACTTGAGCACAGATGGGCCCTCAGACCCTGCTCATAGGGACCAGCTCTGCTGAGCCTGCATTTTACTCTCAAGTTCTGACAAAGTCTGCCAGAAGCTAGAGAAGTTTGCTACCATTTTTCCAGTGATGAAATAAGATTCTTAGCATCCAAGGGGGTGAAATTCAGTACATGGCTTTGAGCAAATCACCAAAAGTAGGTAACTAAAAAAGAAAGATCTGAAAGTGCTCTTTTTGAACCATATGCACTCAAAAAAAGAAGAAATTTTTACGTGAGACATTCTTGTTTGGTCCAGCCATAGCCAACTCACAGATCTGACTGTGATTTACTAAGTACTTTCTGGATGTCCTACAGAGGCTGATTGTGTGAGCACCCCCAGCCATTCACCCCACAGCTCTCACACACACCAGGCAGTTGGGCAGTCAGTCATGAAAACATAACCTTGTTCTACCTAAAGGAACAGAATTTAGTGTAAATGAGCATTTCCCCTCAAGGCCTGAGTGACAGAAACATGATGTACAAGTACTCAGTCTGAAAAAATTCCCTTCCCTTCCTAGGAATTCCAAGGTCAATGACATCAGTTCTGGGTTACCCATTAGCTTGGCCAAATCCTTGTAAACACCTCCTGACACCAGAAAGGGACCCATATATATGATGTCCTTTGAGTACTCATTTCCTACTGGTGCCACAGGTGGGTTGCACACACACAGCTGTCAGAGCAATTCAGATGTGCCTTTACCTGCAGTTGCCACATGTACCAGCTGCTGGTTCTCTCGACAGTCGCATCACTATAGTGATGCTGGCTCCTTGCAGGCTGTCCAGCTCCTCCTCCTGGGGCGCCATGGCTGAGCTCTAGGTTTGGTAAACACAAGTGCTGGTCTGGGATGATCTGCTGTGACCTCAGCTCATCCTCTGGCTGTTGAAGTGCTGCCCAGGGACACCCCAGGCCAAATCAGGATCAGGACCTTGTCCAGCTGTCCCACAGTGCATGCAGACACAAAACACATGGAGACCATATTTCATGGATTTCTTTCCAGTTTCATGAGCTTGCCCTACAACAGCTGTATTTAACATCACCAGCTCCTGGTGCTGGCTCTCCAGCCAGGATAACACTGCTGTTTATCCACGTTGGTGGGGCTGCACTGTCCATGGCTTTGCAGCACAGCTGGAATGGAGTGATTTTGTGGCAAGCTGTGGGACTCCTGACACCCATCACCTGTGGAGTGTCAGTGGTGAGAGTGCCCTGTGTGTGCAGACCACAGTGTGACCACTCTGTCCCTCAGGGGAAAGCCCTTTGTCTCCACACCTTTACCTTACCTCAGTGCTCCCTTCTCCTCAGGTTGGAGCTCTGGCCACGTCATGACACCTCAAAGAACACTGCAGGTCATTTCAGGTGCCCACAGCCATGTCCCTGCTTGGGGGACTGTCCCTGCAGTCAGGTTGAGCTCAGACGGGCGTGCTGTGCTCTAGCACCAGCTACATATCCTTCCCACCTCCTCTGACCTAACACATGCCCAAACACACAGTCACACCTATTTTAAAAACCTTTTTTAAAAGAAAGAGAACATTACTGCAGGGCTCCAAAGCCTACAGCCTCATCTCCAGTTAAAGAAAAAACAGACAATTTATCAGAGACTTTCAACACTGTTGATTTACCATCACATTAATGCTGAGCCAGGTGTGAGTTTTTTGCTGTTTTCTGGAAAACCCTTTCACTGAAAATTCTGTACCTTGCAATACTATTGCAACAGTTTTCTTCTCGTACTCACCTAACTGCTGAGAAAGAGACTGCCAGTCTCCTCAGGCTTTTTACACTCTCCATGACAGAACTCATTTGCTTTCACACCTCAAACATTCCATTTCATTAGCTCAGAACCTTACATTGGACTTATCAGCAACTCTCCCATTCCTTGAACTGTGGCTGACTGCAGGCTACAAACCTCACATGACACAACATGGAGAACATAGCCCAAACTCCAGCAGATTCTCTGGAATTCCTCTGCAGAGAGACCTCCACACTCCTGGGAGCATCATTCCTGGACACATACAGGTGCTCACACACACACCAACCCCTCTCCCACCACCTTTATAGGCAAAACAAAGATAAGTTTAACAAAATCTGCAAACTTTGCAGTCCTGAAGTTTAATGATTTGCATTTGCTTCTCCACACCTGCAGTAAGCTGCAGATACATGCTGGCAGTTTTCTCCATGACACCAGTGGCTGTGTGTTCCTCTTTTTCTGTTTGGAAATCAAGGTTTCCCAGCACTTGATTTTTAAGTACATTCTGAACAAAGAGAAATAAAACTTGTGGTGCAAGAAATGCAGGGAGAAAGTATAAGGTCACTGATAAGTGCCTGGAAAGTGTTTGTGGCAGTGAGTGCATTTTGATGAATTTTTATATCATTCCTTCCTCTAATTTTCCATTGGACCTCTGGGTCTCTCAGCCCAGAGTGAGCAGCACTGTGTTCCACACTTACTTCTGTGTTGCATACAAGAAGTACTTTTCCTTGCCTTTTAAAAGTGCTACCAGACAATTTGCACTAATTTCTGCATCCTTTTCAGAGAAGTTGTAGCCAAACATTCCCTTCACCTTCTTGGCACTGGTCACCATGAGCACGCTTTGCTCATTTGTTCCTTTTTCTCTTTTTTCCAAGCTGACCAAAAGACTGCATTTGCACAGCTGTGGTTTTGTGCTAATAATTACCCTTTATAATATTTTTCAGTAACTTTTCTTGCTCTGCTAAGCTGCTCCAAGATGAAACCAATATGCATACATAAGGTGGCAGCATTCCATGGTGGGTTTTACAGTATTGCAATGCTGGTTTTTGGCTGGAATGCCTTTCCATTAGCACCTCACACTCTCTTGGAATGCTGGTGAGTTTTCAACCTATGTTCACAGAGACCTGCAGGTGCAGGTCCAAGTGTGAGCAGCACATCTGGGGCCCCACTCATCCTGTGCCTCTGTCACCAGTGTTCCCCTCACATTACGCCTTCTGTTTTACACATGTCCACATGACTTTTAATAGGACACAAGATTGCTCTGTTCATTATAAAAAGGTTCTTCCAGAACTGCAGCACCCACATTATAGATTTACTCAGGGCAGTAGAAATTATTCATAACTTACCCTTCAGGCCCTTTAAGGTGGGGGAAAAGTGCTTCCTGAGTATCTACGGAGGAGCTGTGAGTGCTTGCTGGCATTTAAAGATGAGCTGGTTGTGCAGAATTATGCACATCAAAGTATGTGAGGCATGTGTAAACAATCTGATCCCAAACTTACAGAAAAGTATCTAATTTCTTTCAAATATAAAACATGCATTTAAAGAGAGACCAGAGAAGGTGAGCTCAGAAAGAATGTGCTTGGTTGCAGTATCAGAACTGTCCAGAGCTATGGCCAGTGTCTGTACTTCCGTGCTGTGGAGGGAGATCGAGGGCAGCTCAGAGGCTGAGCAGGAATGTTCCAACTTCTTGCACTGCTGCTCCTGGTGTGGCAGGTTCCTGGTTTTCTCCTAGCTTTAATCTGCCTTTCAGTGTTTCTCTAAGGGCTCTCTTGCATGAAAGGACATTCTTCCATCTGTGCAGCATCGTGTGGGCAGGAGGAGAACCATCAATTCCCAGGCCAGCTGCATCCTGCCCTGCTCACCCCCAGGGATGGGGATGATGAGCAGCCCTTGGTGCTGGCTCTGCTCCCACCACATGAAGACTGGGAATGCTGGTCCTTTTGGCCATATAAAGCAGTAAGTTTAGCACAGTGCTCCCAGCCTGGGACCTGAATTCCCCAGCTTTCAAAGGGTTTCTTGGGCAGATCTGATGAAAGGGAACCAAGGAAAGCAAAATCAGAAGTTCTATACAGCAGTCTGTAACTGAAGTTCCTGAAGAGGTGTGCATTTTCACTGCAGGGATTGTGAAGGAAGAGCAACCACTGCTTGTCCAACCTATATTTCAGAGGCAAAGGTAAAAGAAAGATAAATTTTGCCTGGGTAAAGGTGCTCTTCAGGACTGGTACCTACAGAGCACTGTTGGCTCTTAGGAAGAGTCCCCTACTTCATACTCATGTTCCTGGGAGTTTCCAGCACAGTCAGACGTGTTCTTATTTCCTTCAGCACTTTTGTTTCCCATGGGCTCCGTCACGTAGTTGTTTTCAGTGAAGGAGATGGGTTCCTCATAGTGCCCTGTGCTTTCATGCCTTGAAGAGGCTGCTGCTCTCGAGTTATGGCTGAAATCAAAATGCAATACGAAAGAAGAATAGCAGCCAGAGTAGACAAAGCATCTCCCAAGCCATCAGGATTTTGAGCAATAATGTGGTCTGACTCAAACCCATGTAAACCTGAGCCATTGGATTATGGCAGTATTCTGAAGGAGAGAATTTTGTCCTTTGCTTTCAGGTGGCAGGAGAACCTTGGGCATTGTAGCAGCATTGCTTCCAACCCAGAGAGAGTTTCCAGAGAGAGGCAGCAAAAGGTGTGTAAGCAATGCAAGGGTTACCACTATTTCTTGGAATGCCGTAACCAGACAGCTGCTCTTTGCAAGAAAAATATACATATATCTATATAATTATAAAAAGTGTTGGAGGAATAGTAAAATGAGAACTGAAAGCAGCCCACATCCACCTGGTGGCTTATGATATCTAATATTTTTAAAATGAAGATAAGTCCTCTGAGGAGAAATACCATCACAGCATTTGTTCAGTTGCTCAGGGTTCAGCTGTTACTTAAACTGCTGTCTTACACACTGCTGGGGAAGCCCAGCACCGGGGCAGACGCTGCTGGCACATCCCGCTGTGGCACTCAAGTTAGAGCACTTTAATTTATACCTAGGGAAGTGGTTCTCCTTGTGTGTTTTGACTGGATTATCAGGCTTTTCAGTATAACTCCCACAGGTTACAAGTAGATCAGGATGTGAACCCCAAATTTAGAAATAGCCATAACTTCCTGCCACAGATAAGGTTAAGAAGAAGCAAGTTCAGCCAAGGATACTTTGGGGATAAATCGGGGTATAAGTAGAGCATCAGGAGCCTCTGCTCTCTTGTTCCTGTTCTTTGCTTTTGAAAAAGCACTGGGAATTTATCCTTGACAATCATCTTCAGTAGCCCTCATTGGGCTGAGGAGTTAATAAAGAGCTCTTGCTCACTTTTACAATTCTGATATTGCTAACAAAAAGATCTTTCTTCCCACATTCTATGTTGCTGTGGAAAGCCTGTGGGCCATCCTATGTGACTGGAACCTCTTCACCCTGGTTGCTTAAGGGGCTTTTCATTCTGTCAGCTAATAGCAGTGCTTTTTATTTCTGCTCTGATACAGCCCCCCCGGGATTCATCAGTGTGTCAGATAAAGAGTTATACTCACAATTTTACGTCATAGACTTGAGCTGGAAAAGAATAATCAAATTTGTGTCAATAATTTGCATTCACATTCTTAAAAAAAATTTCTACATTTATCTTCTTGATATAAGAAAATTACCTCCTAAGACAGAATAAAAATAACAACTTTGGAGGTCATGTCAGGTGGGTGATGACTCTAATTCTCAGGAATCAGTCCAAGAAAATGAAAACAACCCATATCCCAGCTGTTGCACAACTGGATTAAAATAACTAGCCCAAGGTCAAAGGTAAAGCTGAGTTTAGAAACTAAAAGTTCCCGGTTCCCCCCAGTTTCCCTGTTCATTAGAAGTTCAATAAAGGACAGTTTTGAAAGAGGTTATTCTGATTCCTTAAAAAAAAAAAAAAAAGGTAAAAATAAGAAAAAAAAGCAAAGACTTTAAAGGTTTGGAATGATGAGCTTGGCTGAGTAGGCAAGTCTGAGCTGTGGGATGTCTGTGAGGAACAGCGAGAAACAGCCACCCCCAGTCACTGTGGCAGAGCAGCCGTGCACTGCGGGGGGGGCCTGGGGCAGGGACTGAGCTGCCCCAGAGCCAGGCTGGGATGGGGGAAACCACTCGGGAGCACCAGGGCAACTGCTGCCCTGAGCCCTGCAGCCAGTGCCTGGCAAACCCTTCTGAATGTGGGGACTTCTCTGCCTCTTTGGATCTTCCACCACCTATGTCAACCCGCTCATGTTGTCACCCACTGTGTGTACGATGCAGATGCCAGAGCTGCAGCTGGTGGCTGTGAGCACAGCCCTAGCCCCCCAAGACCCCTCAAAGGTAAAACCATGCTGGACATGCACAAAACATTTGGGTTTTCCAGAACATTCTACTCACCATCTTTGGGCTTTCTAATGCAAATGATAAAAGAGATGACGAGGAAAACCACAGCACCGCACACCACAGCAATCAGGATGACCAGATACAGGGACAGGCCAGTCCTCTGGAAATCTAAAGCAACACAGCAGAGGACTTTCAGGCAGAGGAGCCCTCCTGAGTGACAGCAGCAGCAGTTAGGTGACACTGACCCTGTCCCTGAGGACGGCAGCAGCCAGACTGCCTGGCACACAGGGCTGTGTCCCTGCACGGCCCCGTCCCCACAGCCCCTGCCTCCCGTGGCTCTGGGCTGTGCTGTGTGACCCAGCACTGTGTGTACCCTCGCCAAGGGACCATGGCCAGACACACAGCACCCATCTCCTAATGCTGAGGCACCAGGGGTGCGAGCAGGGCAGAATTATTGCACTGCACATCGTGAAACAAAGGGTCTCAGCTTTCCTTTCAAGGGTGCTGCTCAGTTGTATCTGGAAAGTGTTTAAACCTGTCACAACGCTGCAAAGCTGGTGAACGTGCAGGAGATCTGCTTGAGGTGCACACTGAGGCTTTTCTGCTATTCCAGCTTGGACACTCAAAGATAAAAACAGACCAGCTGCTCAGGAACACAGGAACAACTCTGTGTGCCCCACCTATGAGCGTTTTTTTCTTTCATTCCCCCCTAAAAACATTCAGAGTCTTTCGAAGAGTCAACATGAATCATCTAGGTTCCTTGAGAACAGCTGTTAATTCAATTTGCAGCCAGCTGAAAGGCAGAACACAAATTTTGATGCTGAAGTTGCTGACTACAGAGCATCTGTTTTGGGTCCCTAATCTTCTTTGCAGCTTGGTTTTGCTCTCGCTTACCCTGAGTTGTATAATTCCTCTCTGGATATCCCACACCACTCTCGGAAGTCACTGCAGTCACTGTTATGGGCAGATCTGCAAAACAAACAGGAGTGAAAGGCTAACGCTGCATTTCCAACCCTCATTTTAGCACCAGGAGACCTGGGATTAGAGCTGTGGAATCAGAAGAGGATGCCTCCATCCCCTTTACAAGGCAGTGAAAATAGGCAAACTACAGAAATGAGTACTGTGGATACACTATATTATAGAGAGAGTATATGCAGTATACACTGAAGAGATACTATATGAAGTGTATATATACTATATATACTATGTATACACAAACTACATACATACACACACTAGGTGTGGATATATATTTGTATTTCTGTACACACACACCTGTAGTAGTGATGGAGCCCCATGGAGTCCAGGAGATTCCTGAGGTACCTCTGAACAACAGCTCTGTTTGGTTTTTTTCTGCAAGAACAGTCAACACCTGTCAGCATCTTCCCTGAGTCACCAATGCCAGTTTCCACAGCCCCCATGTGATTGCTTGGGCATAAGTCCAAATGAAACATAACCCAAGCACAGAAAGAGTCCACAAGCAGACCTACTCTAGCCCAGGCTTGAATTCCCACATCCCACAAAACTAAACTGGAAATCACCAGCCCTCCTTCAGAACTGCTGTGCTTGGTTAGGTACATGTTATCAATCAGGTCTGAAGCAGCTTTTGCATCCCTTGTATCTGCCACTGGAAACACCAGCTCTGCCTACCCTCAGTGCTTCCATTCAAAGAACAAGCAAAAAAAGCCCTTTAGAAAAGAACTGAACCCAGAATATCCCATACACTCTTCAAGTTAGGAAATGGCATTTCCAGCAGCACTAAGACAGGTAGTCTCTCCTACAGAGACCCAACCTCCCTACAAGCAAGCAAACAGCCCTCTGCAGGCTGAAGACTGAAGGAAGGAGGATGTTCCACCTTCAGAAACATCAGGATTAAAAACTGAGGCATATGGACTAAAGTTCAATACTCTCAAGAGTCCGTTTGCCAGCAGTAAAACCCACTGCCAACTGTTGGTGCCACACCCTGCCCCAACACCCATTCCTTGCCATCAGCTGTCACCGCTCTCACCCTGACCTGTGGTTAGGTGGTGTCTCCCTGGGGTTCCCACATCCCTCCACGAGGCTGCTGTTGTTGTGGGCAGATCTGCAAGGTGAAGGGGAGGGAGAGGCTTACACAGGGGTTTGACCATGATGGTGATGCTGGTGTGATACAGATCTCTCCACAGGCGGGACAGGAGCAGGAGGAACCAGCCCCATGCAGTGGACAGGAGGGGGATGCCATGGCAGCAGTGTCAGCCGGCATGGCCAGCATTCATCCCGGTTCCCGTGCTCTTTGCTCCAAGGTGCGACTGCTGTGAAAACCACCACGGTGTTTCAGGCAGAGCTTCGTCACCTGGGAGCTCAGCAAGCTTTGCCTCTTTCACAGGCCAGTGTGTGGTACTTGTGCTTGGCTGTGCCATCGTGGGCTTCACAGCTCTGCTGGTCGACTTACCAGCCAAAGAGAGCTGTAAGTTTTCCACCACGCATCCATCATGGAATTGTTTAGGTTGAAAAAGACCCCTGAGGCCATCGAGTCCACCCTATCATGCAGCGTTGTGTGGAGCCTGGACGAGTCAGATCATGGCGTGTGTGAAGTGCGGCACGTCTGCCTGTCCGGCAAAGGCCAGTTTAGTTTGTTCCCCCACTGAATTCCCACTCACTTGTTCCTCCTGACTCCTTGTCTAAATTTGCTGAACTGCAGTGGGCAGCGTTACAGAGGCAGTGAGAACTTCAAAAAACCCACAGAGGAATCAGTAAGTGCTTGAAATACAAACCCTCTTTTGCATCAGGAAAGAGCAGTTCCTCAAAGAGGAGGAGGAAATCGAATACAGGAAATAAAGAAGGACACAAGCTGGAGCCAGCGACAAGGAGTACTAAAGGTGTTTGGTGCTTCCTTCTTTCAGGGCAGGGAAATAGGGCTGTTCCTCTGCCCTGCTGAAGGGCCCCAGATGTTCTGTGCTGTGGCTCTGGGCACTCACCTGTCACTGTCAGCTGCACGGTGTCGCTCTGCTGGGCCGCTCCGCCGCCAGCCCTGTTTGCTGCCTCGCAGAAATACATCCCGCTGTCGGAGGGCCGCAGACTGTCCCACGCCAGCTCGGCCCCGCTGCTCCGGAGCAGGACTTTCCCCCCTGGGGTGCTCCGGAACCAGCGGTAGCTGATGGGGGGGGACCCGCTGGCCTCGCACGTCAGGCTGGTGCTGGCTCCGGCCGGGACCGTCAGCCCCAGCTCGCCGGCCCTGATGATGGGCTTGGTGGTTGCCACTGGAAGACAAAGCAGAGAGGCCCAGGTCACGCTGCCCTGGCTGTGTTGGGGAAGGTCTCTCCACCACGGCAGTTCTCGCTCTGGCCGTCAGTGCCTTCTCAGGATGAAGTGGTTCTCGCATCACCTCCCTGCATAGGCTGAGCTCAGCTGTGCCTACATCAGCTGTGCCACCCATGGCACTACACACGGGGTCCTGTTCTGTTGGACTGATGCTGTCTTTGTGCCTCTATAAACCACCTCTGCCTGGACAGAGGGAGGTCAGGCATGTGCTGGTGAAATTTAGCCAAAGAACAGCCATACTGTATCCCAGGGACTTCCCTGCCAGTGCATGCTCCTGGAAAAGACTGAACCATTGGATACAGCCAGACCCAGGGACAAACTGATAAGTGAGGAACCACAGATCCTCCCCAGATTACAGGCTGCTTTGTCTTGGGCAGAATTTCACTCCCTGACCTATTTGCTGCTTCTTGCTGGAGCCTGACACTCCCCAGCAAAAAGGTTTTGCATGGAAGCATGTGGTCACTCCACCTGCCTGCTCTACCCAATTCCCAAAAGCCTTCCCAAGCCAAGCCTTCCCCTCCCACACAGCCTCCTTCTTGGGTTTACCTTTAACAACCTCCATTTTTGTCACGATCTCCTTTGCTATCAGGCTGTTGTTGCTGGCTCTCCAGGTGACCTGGCAAGTGTAGGTTCCCCTATCAGAGACCTCCAGGTTCAGGATGACAAGAGACACATTCCCTGGGGTGTCCTTCGGGACACTGACCCTGTCCCTGTACTCAGACAGGAGCACATGGTCCCCAGAGCCATCTCTCCGAAAGATGGTGCCTGAGCTCTGGTCATGTACCACAGACCAGGTGAGGGTTTGCTGCACAAGGTCCTCCACAGGGACATAGGCACATGGCAGAGTGATAGATCCCTTCCATACAGCTTTAATCTCACTGGGGCCACTCAGATCCAAAAATGCTGCAAAAAGAAAGTAGGAAGAAAAATAAGCCACAAAACAGCCAGGGTGAAACAGCTGCTAAGTGGTGAAGCCGTGGCTGGTGAGAGCATTGGCAAGGAGAATCCACTCGATGAGAAGCACAAGCGGTCAGTGTGTATGATGAGGCATGGTCTGCTCAGGGGTGGGTTAACCAAAAGCATGATATGAGGCAGAGGGACAGGAGGCAGCTGATGGCCAGGGGCACTGACTCCTGCCACATGTGCAGCTTGGCTCTCTTGCTCTGTCTGGTGCTTACCTGCCACCACTGCCCCTGGGCAGAGCACAGCACCAGAGGACCAGGCTTGAGGGAAGGAGTCTGTCTTAAGCCCAAGTTGCAGCTCCCTGGTCTCAGCCAATGTCTGCTCCAGATGTCACCCTTTGGGCTTCCAAGGAATAGCAAAGCCCTGTTTTTGTGAACTCTCCTCTACTACTCATTTGTTTTTCTGGAAGACAGTGCTCTCTCAGCCTAAACCAAACATGAGCAACTTAAACCATGGGGCAAAGAAGTTTAAAACTCTTTAAATTTTCCTGTAAATATGAGGACCACTGCCTTTGTTCCAATACGTTTCTGTCACTCTAAGGGCTGAATCTAAGCTTCCATAGACAGTTCTTTACCCTTTTCTGCTGGTTTCCAAACCTCCCCTTTCCTGAGAACACAAGTGCTGATCAGACCCTTCGCGTTGCATAAAATAACCACCACAACACGTGTGGGATCTCTGTGCTCTCAGTCCATTGGCAGGGTTTCCATGGCATCATGCACTGCTGCATTTCGCTGCCACTGGATCTGAAACACCTGAACCTTGAGCCAGCAGCATGCAGACTTGGCCTTTTTACCATATTTCTCTTCCCAAAACAGAGCCATCCCCGCCAAGCACAAGCGGACACCCCAGCGTAGGGCAGAGGCTGCCCTGGGCAGGGGACCTGTGCCCAGACTCACCACTGCAGAGGAGAAGGGAACTCAGGAGCACGGCTGCTCGTAGCAGCATTCCCATCCTTTCCAGGCTGCGGCCACTCCCTTCTCCAGCTGGACTGACCTGCACTCCCCAAGCTGGAGTAAATCAGGAGCACTTCCCTGCCCTTGCTCACTCTGTCACAAACGTCCAGGACAACGGCTGGTGTTTTTTCCTTCCTCTTTTTCAGAAAACAAGTGTCATCTCAGTGCCCACTGTCAGAGGTGTGGGCAGACAACGGAAGCTCTAAGGGAGGGTCAGAAGAGGAAAGTTCAAAAATTACTTCTCCTCTATTTCATATTTCCTGCTGAGTATGCTTTACCCCCCCTTCTGTTTTTTAAGTTATTTTTTAAAATGTTTTCCTTTGTTTCTTTTTATTCCTAAGCAACTATTTCTTTCTCTTTTCCTCCTTGCATTGCTTTCTGGCGAATAAGCTTTAGCAGGCACGTTACACACACTCAGGTCTGAGAGAGAGCTCATAAGGAGCTGAACCACCAAGGTCCTCACAATTCACTTTCTCACCAGCTTCTCTGGGACACCCACCACTGTGTTTTAAGTTAAAATTCATGAAGCAGCCTAAATGCACAGGGTGCCACATCTGTCTGACACTGCAGCTGATCTAGGCTGTTCCTTGTTTCCATCTGGTATCTCCAGTAAATGTTTTAATCCATACCTTATGGAGCTGAGGGCCTTTCCTAGTGGAGTCTGTGGAGAACATGTGCACAGGTGCACTACATCTGCTGTATCTCTTAGCACACACAGTATTTTGAGCTTTCAAATCACCCCCTTTGAAAAACCAGTCCCAGGTGCCCTCCCTGTGCTCAGGAAAACAGGCAACAGGCTATCCTCAGCATCCTAGTTATTTCTGAACCAGCAGCAGCTGCATTGAGAGATGAGCACAATAGCTCTTAGTTTTGGAAAAATCAGTGAACAGGTTTGGGAACTGTTGGCACATAGAGAAAACACACACAAAGAATGTACAGGAAACATAGTAATGGTTTTGCAATTCTTGCATTTAATTACTTCAGCATGTGGGTTTTTCTTGGTATTCAGCCTTCTCCTTTCCACTGCAATCTTTCGTAGGAAACTTGCATAAATAAACACTTTTCCCAGACCGGTACATAAACCAGATACACAGATGCACAAGCTTTTTTTTTTTTTTTACAGTTTTCTTAAGCCTTGGTTTCTTAACTTCTTAGGAGAGAAAGTGTAGTAAGAACCCATGATGCACTCAGACCCAACCCCCGAGGGTGAGATGCGCTCAAGGGAGAGGACTCCATGACGGAAGAACATGACACCAACCCTTTACAGAAACTACCATCCAACTTGGGCAGGAAGTGAGAGGCACAGAGCAGCCTCCCAAAGAACTCTGCTGTCTGCATGGTGTTGTCAAACAGCACACCAGAAAGGTCTGATTTTTACTGTTTCACTCTTGGCAAAATTGTGGCCTTTGGAGAGGAATCAACAAACCAAACCAGACCTGGGACAGATGTAACTTGCTCACCACCCCCCACTCCCTTCAGCTCACGAAAACTTGAGACTATTCAGCCCTTGGCCTCAAGTCAGTGAAAGACTGTGAAAGGCTCGAATAATACAAATTTGACAAAAGGCAATTCAAAAGATGGAAACACGAAGGGTAACGAGGTAAGAACAGGTAAAAACACGGGAATAAATGACACTGAAGGCGTTACACAGACACACACATTCAGGAGCAGGACCTTCCTCTGCAGCTCATAGATTTGACAGTGAAGCACAAATCCAACGAAGTCAGGCCAGCACAGGTAACATGCATTATTATCTAGCAGGCTTCAGGATGTCTAATTACTTTGTATTCTTGAATATAAAAGAGCTCAAAACTTATTAGTTCAGGAACTTCAGAGAGAACAAAACCTGTAGGTAGCCTGAATTCCCCAAACTGGAAAAAAATTTCAAGTAATTGTGCTGGTAGGAAATATCAGGTGACATTATTCAAGGGGGTTTCTACCTGCATCCAGGCCTCTTGCAGCCCCAGCAGTTCTGTGTTGCTTCAGCACACAGCAGGTTTGTGTGGGCTCGTGTAACTGCGACACACTCGGTACCAGCACAGGGGAACAGCAGGGCTGGGCTCCACAGTGCAGCTGCTCACAGAACTTGGGAAAACAGTGCAGAAAGAAATTCTGGGGAGAGACTTTTTGATGAAGCAGACACTACATTTTGTAATTTGCTATCAAAGGACTCAGATGCATCTGGTTAATTTGGCTTTAAGATTCCACAGGCAGAAACTGCAGCACAAAGCCCCAGGGCTCCCCTTCTCATTTTAGGGGCAGCTGCTGGCCCTTCCTAGACATGAATCAGTCCTACTGACCATCTCCAAGGACACATGACCTGTGAGCTGGGGGCAGGTTACCCCAGAACTGCCATGCAATGTGCATGAGAAATCAGCTATGCAGGGGGCAAGCACTTCCTACCACAACTCCTACAGTCTGGGGCAATGGATGTGTGCTAGCATGTTAAAAGTAATACTCCACAGTTAAAATGTCATTTTCCATAGGAAAAATGTTCCCTATACCTAGGAGCAGATCTAGGAGTACGAAAGATATCTAAGCAGATGCAAACAATTGTAGCCACAAACCATCAAAAAAAGAAATCTCAAATTAAAAATGAAATTTAAAACCAACTTAATTCCAAACAGTAGACAAGCCACCTATTGAAGCAGGCTCTCCAAAGAGTAAACCCAGGTTTAAAATATTACACACCACATTACTATCCAGCTAACAAAAACAAACAGCATCCCCCCCAACAAAAAAAACCCAGCCAAACTTTACAAACAGGATACAAACAGATTTCCTCTTGCAATAAGGATACTGGATAAAAAGTTATGGAATACACTGTGGTATGTTTACAGGGAGGTTGTTATTCCCTTCTCCTAGTGCCTTCGCTCCACCAGCTTTTGTTCTGAGCTTGTGTTCAGTTCTCCCAGATGTGCTCCTTGCTTGGAGCAAGAGAACTTCCATTTGTCTGTGCAGAACAGGGTCTCCAGTAAGCAGGTGAGGACAAAGCTCACACTTCTTGCTGCTCCAGTCCTGTGGTGGCTATTCCACAGCACTAAGCCAGTTACAGATATTCTGAGTTCAAGAAGTTTCTATCTCAGAGGCCTCATCTATGAAGTTAGCAACAGGACTAAGGAGCAGGAGTGGAAACAGTTTATACTCTCCATTCCCATCCTCTGGGAGGAGAGGTGGATCACCCATTCCCAGGGTGTCCAGAGACTCAGCCTGGCTTGCTGGAGCTGTGAGTGGCACAATGGTTCCACTGCCTGATGGAGACTGGAGAGCAGGTTTCTCCTCCAGGGGAGGCAGCAGAAAGTCTTTTGGATCCTCCATCTTTCCTGCAACTTCACCTGAGGGTTGTTCTTCAAATAAGGAAAGCAGAGGGTTGGCCCTGTACTGGATCAGCTGCATATCTGAGGGAAAACAAACAGTTCAAAGTGTTTCACTAAGTGAAGGCTCTTATTCAAGGCAAGAAAACCTGGAGAGGCTGCTTCAGACGTGGTGCACTACAGGAAAGCCTCAAGATGGGCTTGGAAAGCCCCTACACCCATGGCTGCCAGAGTTGAGCCAAGGCCCTGTGTCTGCAAACATCAGGGTCTGAAGCCCACTCTAAGCCCCTGATTCCCATGGCATGGCAGCACTGCAGTGGCAACCCAGCAGCACTGCCCCTGGGGGGGTCACAGCACTGCCCTTGAGGGGGGCTCACAGCACTGCCCCTGGGGGGTCACAGCAATGCCCTTGAGGGGGGGTCACAGCAATGCCCTTGAGGGGGGGTCACAGCACTGCTCCTGGGGGGGTCACAGCAATGCCCTTGAGGGGGGGTCACAGCAATGCCCCTGGGGGGTCACAGCAATGCCCCTGGGGGGGGGTCACAGCACTGCTCCTGGGGGGGGGTCACAGCACTGCTCCTGGGGGGGGGGGGGTCACAGCACTGCTCCTGGGGGGGGTCACAGCACTGCTCCTGGGGGGGGTCACAGCAATGCCCCTGGGGGGTCACAGCACTGCCCTTGAGGGGGGGTCACAGCACTGCCCCTGGGGGGGGTCACAGCACTGCCCTTGAGGGGGGGTCACAGCACTGCCCTTGAGGTGTCACAGCACTGCCCCTGGGGGGTCACAGCACTGCCCCTGGGGGGTCACAGCCTGCATAGGAGATACTGCCACAAGGACATTTGCAGTTCTGCTCCCCATTGTGGAACTTGTGTCATGTTTCTGTGTGAAAAAGGAAACAGTCAGCACCACCACAGGGCACAGGATGGGCCTCTTGAGACTGAGGCACAGCTTCAAGATCAGTGAAACACCCCAGTCTTCACAAAAATTTTAAACTCAAAGAACGAGATAAACCATATTACAGGCTACAAAAATTCAATTTCAATACCAAGTTTTGGAAGAGCTGTCATAGTGCTCAGTGTTCCTTCCTACCCACCTTTGCTTCCTGCTGTTTCCCTCTCACTCGCTCCCAGACCTTCAGTGCTCTCTGTCAAGTTTTCCATCTGAAGCAAAGCAGACAGAGAGTTAAGACAGAATGTTTAACAACAACAAAATTGAAGTCTTTACTGACTGGTTAACAGAATTAGAGGTGAAAGAGAAGGGAAGAGAGATGGAGCAGCTGAGGAATGAGTCCATTGTTGCACACGAGGGCCTGCACACTGCTCTCAGAAGGACACACAGTGAAATACAGACAAACTTAACTTACTAGGTCAAAAAAGCTTCTGACTAGCAAATATTTGTTTTACCTTCCAAACCAGAAACTTTATTATAATCTGTCTTGTTGGGATAACAGTAAAACATGATTTCATTATGCAATTAAATTTTGCGGGCACCGCTTAAACACAGCTGCATTTTACATCAGTTGTAGTATAAACTCTTCTGAGTGGGAAGTCCTATTTTAAATATTATTTCAGGACTACAAAAAAAATAACACTTACAAGAGGTTTTTTTAATAGTATGATTCAATTTTAGGAATTGGACTAAGAGAAGTTTGTGCTGAGCTTCTGTATGTCCTCTAAGGAAATCCCATACAGCCACATGCAGAACAAATATGGTGTATTGCATTACAATTTTCATTTAATACTTTTCTTTCAGTCTTCAGACAGGCATTTCAAGTGTGTGACTACACTAGGAATGCAGGGTTGGAAATTATCTTGAGATCCTTGTTAAATTCCTACATGCCAACACTGATAACTGACACCCTGGGGTCAGCCAGAAAGGATGAACTGGCAGTTTCAGGCTGTGCCCCAGCCCCACCCTCAGGCTGCATCCCACAAGATTCAGCTCCCAGAATTCGCCTTTCCCACCAAAGAAGCAAATGTTACTCTTACATTTTCCATACCAGGCGGTGTTTCCATCAAGTTCATATCCAGGGCTGGCAGCTCGGGATTAAATGTCTGAAAATAAAACCAGACCATATGTCAACTGATAAAGTTCTTGAAACAAAACTGCAGAGACTCCTGAAGGGATGGTAGGAACAGCGTGCTGCTCCGTCCACTGAAGCACAGGAACAGTGGCTCCTCCACGGGCCTCCAGCCAGGTGCTTCAACCTGTGGCAGTAAACTGAGGTGACAGGAGAAGAAAAAGTCACCGTATTTCCCAGTGATTCCAGGAATACAGCTGAGTTTCACTCCATATCATAAAGCATAATCAAACACACAGTCAGGATGTGATGATATGTGACTGAGGATTATGAAGGACAAGCAAGGCTTCCCCCTTGAGTTACATAGAACAGAAATCCTGCATGACCTGGGAAAGGCTTCCAATGTTACCCTGAACACTGTAAAAGCCTACGAATCATACTATCTGTAACTATTTGCTTCTCAGGATGTTCCCCCTCCTTACCCATTACAACATGGAATAAACCAGTAACATTTTATGATGCAACTTGAGCAGTATTTTTCAGAAATCATAACAGTGAGAAGACACTCACATCGCTGAATGCTTCGGCACCGAAGTTGTACTGCTTCCCTGACAGCATTGCTTGGAGCTCTTCAAGGCTGGCATCAATGCAGTTCAGAAAATCCTGAATTTCTTCTCTAAAAAACCAAAATGACATAGTACTGTAAGGCACAGTTAGCAAGCATGTTGCTTACAATCCAGAATAACCCAACAGATGAAACCGCATTCCCGCATCACCTTTCACTCCAGCTTTGAGGTACAGGCGCAAGGAAGACCACGTGAACAGCAAGCACAGCGACAGCTAGCGGGTGAAAAAGCAGTTCCTCCCTCCACACCTACTTCCTCCCTCATTTTAATATCTGGTGAATGTTCTCAAATCCCAGCCTGTACACCAGTATGTGTTTAAACTAAGGTCTGATGGTTTTCCCCTGAACAATAAATGACAAGCAAAGGGATGGAAGTAATCTGGGCCTGAAGGAACTCTACCTACTTTGAAACATCAGCTTGTTGCCAAATTGGACATGTTTCCAGGGACAGTGGGCAGGAATTGAAGGACAGTGAAGGAAGTGAAAAGATGGCTGCAGGCACAGTGCCCATACCAAGTGTCTTGCTGTGCCATCAGCTCCTCCTGTATTGAATTCTCAGCTGTGAGGAACAGGCAGCTCCCAGTGCCCAGGAGGGAAGGTACTGCAGGGCCTTCAGATTACACAAGTGCTGGGACACCATCCCAGACCTTCCTACCTGCCACTGACCACAGCAGGAGAGCTGTAGGAGCAAGAATCAAAGCAGGTTCCTCGATCCAGCTCTCCTACAGCCGCAGTGACGGTGCTGGCAAAGCTCAGGGGCTGAAGCAGAGCTGGGAGCTGCACACAGGTGGTGTGGAGTGGGAACCCACAGCCTGCATCCCTCATCCAGGGGGGTCTGATCTGACAGGGCACCTGGGAACACCTCTGCACGAATGAGGGGTAGAGAAAGGAAAGAACACTGAGCTGACACCCACTGGCCACTGGGACAATCCACGTCCAGGTCCCAGGAACAAAATGGCCACAGTGCATGCCCGAGATCAGTGCCCTTCACCTGCTGCTTGGCAGCTCCTGGCAGTGCCAGCAGTGGGCTGATGGGACAGACTGACCTTCACAGGCCCTAGGATGAACACACCAGCAGTCAGGCACACTAGTTACCACAGAAGTGACAGGGGAACTTGCCCTTTTACAGTGTGTGATGCCAAGCCTTGGCTTTTTCAAGCCCTGCTAACAGAGGCACAGGGAATTCACTTCATCAATGACAATTCAAAAGCTGATTCCCTACATTCTGCCAAACACATCCTCCAAAACTCCAACAAGACCCCACAAGATGATGACAGTGTAACAGTTTTCAGAAACAAGTTAATACCTGTCCAGCAAAGGATCATTTTGATTTCCAGAGGTGTTCTCATTCAAGATGGAGTCAATCACTGACACGGGGTCCTCTGGAGCATTTGGTTGTGCAGTATGGAGTTCCACAGCAGCACTGCCTATTTCACTGGATTTGCTGACATCATTTACAGGAACTGGTGGGACAGGTTCTGCACAATTTAACTCACTTGGCTGTGATACTTGACAAAGAGGTAAGCCGGGATCCACAGCTGCCTGTGGCTCTCTGAAATGTAACCCCAAGAGAAACAACATGCAGGAGAATTCATCCAACTGCATTACTATTCATTTCAGCTTTAGCATCCTGAACCTTAATAACACCAAGCCAGTTGAGAGTTCAAACAATGAACTGGTTTTTAGAAAAAGCAGCAAAGTGTCTTCCTAAAGGCAGATGAAGAATTTCTTATGACAGCTTATACAGAGAGTACATATCAGGGCAAAACACTCCATTTTCCCAGGCTAAAAGCAGCAAAATAATACATGGAAATTAGGCAGGAGGGAAACTCCTAACAGACAGACTCTCAAAAGAAAAGATTCCAAATTGGTCCATATTTCACTCTGGGTGTTATAAACTAAATGGGTTTTCACTAGAATCTGCTGCCACACAGAGGATGTCTTCCCTAGGCTATGCTTAGTGAGAGAAGTACTGAGACTGGAGATAAAACTATACATCTTGATTTGTCTGTCAGCAACCTATATACATTTTGGATTGTTTATTAATCACCTCTATATGCATTCAGGTCCCTGTTCAGTCGAAAAGTCAAGTATGTGCTTATTTGTTGAACAGGCAGAAAAGCCTCAGCAAATCAAACCTGAAGTGCCCATCAGCCTGACAGGCCTCTAGGCACTCCTGAAGAGACACAAGCTCTGACCATGACCAGTGGTACATGCTGTAAAAAGGAGAGCCCACAACAGGCCTGTCATGCACAGACGGTGTGAACATTCAGAGAGGCTATTTCCCAGAATCCACATGGAATCGCCAACGTTAACATAACTACCAGTTAACAACCCAAGCATAAACGTGTGCTTTGGACATACCTGGCTCTGCCACTCGTGTGTGCCACAGCGAGGAGGCCATCAGTGGCATTTTCCAGGGTGTCAGTGATATCTCGGATGATGAGACCTGTGCCATTTCCATCCTCTTCATCTGCACTATGTTCGGAAAAAGCCATCTGCAGATACAGCACAGAATGAGTAAACCACAGGCTCTGACCTTTTCTTTTTTTATTTTGAAGCCCCATTCTTCTTGCAGCTTCTCTTTCCTGTTCAGATTTTATCTGTGACCAGTTGTACTGATTTGCACAATTTTACAGCCAGAGCAATGCTCTAAAGCTGCCCATTGCAAAAGGGAGAGCATTTGATTACAAGATTAGTGTATTTGTAGCTACAGGGTAGACTGGTATCCCCAGGTATCATTCTGTTCAACCCACTGCCTCTTTCCCTGGGGACACTTACAGCCTGGCCACTCTCCACAGGTATGCGGACGTACTGACGGCTGTACTTGGAGGGTGAAGCACCTGCAGCATCTGTGAGAGACCTGAGAAAACCAACAGCTTTAGTACATTGTTAGTTCCACAGGAAGGAGCTGCAGCAGTGCCAAATACATGCAGTAGTAGTAAGGACAATCATTCTTTCCCTCCTAAGAAGCCTGGCTCTTGGGAATGTGTGTCAGGAAGGGCACTGCAGGCAGTCTGCACTACACACACGCTGCGTTTGGAAGAAGTCAGTCACATGTGCATGTTTTGAGAGTTACCACTTCTGATAACTGTGCCCTTTGGAACTGAGTATGTATAGAATATTCTCTCCCCGCCTATTTTTTTTAGTGGTAAGGAGGAAAATCTTTATTTTGTGCTTGATTCAACTTCCATCAGCTTTGTCAAGTTTGAATATACAAGTAATAAAAATATACTTCATACACTAGAAGCCAATTTATGCCTATAATTCACATCTGACACGGATCTGGGACCTATAAAGTAATTACCTTTTTCTTTTGACCCCAACAATGTAATTTCCTCGCATCAAACTTAGTATAAATTGAAGAATCTAAAAAGGAAAAACAAGGGAAAAAAACCAAAACCAAGTGGTCAGCATAGCAATCCTAATATCCTATTTAGATTTTACTATAAAATGATGCAGTTATGTGACTGAAATTAACAGGTAAATTAAAAATCCATTTGCAATTGTATCTTAAGAACCAAAACAGGAGTTACAAACCGCATAGAACTTATCCCACTTCCACAGTTGGGTTTTTTTTTTGAAATGCAATATAACAGCACAAGTCACTAGAGGATTCCAGACCAGAAACAGCTGAGGGATAAACCAGAGAAAATTTGTTCCAGTGCGCAAGCTCCTACAGTTTCCAGGTTCCATATTCACTTCACAAGTGGTCTAAGTGTGTCCTGGTCCAAGATCTTTCACAGACTCGGTTCCATGTGCCTGCAATCTTGTGTTCTGGGCTCCTGTTACCATGCACTGCCTCCACACACTGACATCCTACTATGACTTTTCCTTAGTGCTTTGCTCGTGGTTCTTTACTGTGCTACTTCTGGGACACTCAGGAACTGTGAACATTTTCTTTCTGCTGTATCAATACAGCCTGTTCAGCTCTGTGTCATTTGTCATTCTACATAAGCAAAGAATGCCATGAAGTATCACAGAGGCAGGAATAAGGATGGTAGCACTGAAGATGCTGCAATGGTACCTTAGACAGCAGCTTCTGTTGTTGACTGTGCTTCTGCCTTAGAACTGCCACTTCTTTCCACAGGGCCTTATTTTCTCTGCAATGCAGAATAAATCAGAAGACAGAGGATGAACAGAGTTTACTTTATATGCTCTAGTTTTACAGCTTTCAAACTTTCACAGTACCTTGCAGGACTAACGACAACATTCCCTCTATGGATAACTAACTCAGGTAATCCAATCCACTAGCATAAACTCTGGGTTAATTTAACTCCATTTTCCATCAGGCAGGACCAAACGCTCAATAAGTGCACCCTCATCCTCTGCTACTCCACCAATAATCTCAATCTGAGGTATTCCTTCAAAGCCTCAAAGCTGTCAAATAAAGACTGTGTGTTACACTCAGCCTGTTTCCAAGCACCGACAGCCTCAGGACAGGCTCAAAAGTGGTGTTCAAGGTGGTGTTGGGTTTTTTTAAAGAAACAGAGGGAGTAAGGTATCTCCTGAACTATGGTTGATACCTGCTGGCATACCAATGACCTAAATGAATTACCAGTGCCTATATGAAGAAGATCTGTGGGAACAGAGATGAGGATGTGCAAAGTCCACTTCCAATTAGAAAGAAAACCAAACACTAATTGTCCCTCACTGCATCTAACCCTGTTTGTGTTCAGAAAAGGAAATGTTTTGATTGCCCTAAAAAGCTGCTGGCAACCAAAGTGAAATCTCAAGACAGTCAACAAACTCCCAGTCTTAATCTCCAGTCTGTAACTGAATTATAAAAACAAACAAGATTCAGAATGTTGTGTGGGGTGGAATGGGCATTCTTAGGAAAAAATACAGTTTCACCTGTTTCCAGTCCAAATGAAACCCATATTTAGCCAAGCTCCACCAGATATAAGCCACATTTAATGTATAAGCGCCTCCGAAACAGCTGAGTCTACCTCTTCATATTAGCCAGCCTGACATCCATGTTGTTCTGCTGCTCTCTCATCTCCTGCACCTCGGACAGGACTTTGTGCAAATCCTCCGTGCAGACCTTGAGATCCTCGGTTCTCACTGCAGACACCTAAAATAGGTACACATGCTTTACTACAAACAGTGCCTTGCATACTCCTTGCTGCAGGGAGAGTGCAGTCAGTCTGCAGAACAGGTACAGGCTCTGCTACGACACCAGGTAACACTGTAATTCTTACATGTCACAAAACACCACAACTGCTATATGTTACAGTCCTTAGGACAGTCTGCACTGTATGAAAAAAACAAGCTGTCAATGAAAAGATGAGATTACCACTTTGTACCTAAAGACAGTAGATTCATGACTATAATTCATGATAAAAACCACTGATTCAAGGGGCTTTCCCCGGGGGCTCTCTGCCCTCTAGTGTCACAGGCAAACACCAGCCAAAAGCAAAACACAATTGACAGTGGAAGAAGAACAAGATGATCATATTCCTTCTGGGTGTGAGTACATCTGCCAGCAGAGGAGTAACAAATTTCCATTAAGTTCCTGGAGGATGAAGGTGTCAAGTTAGATGCATCCTACTTGATCTGAAAATTTGTCCCACACCAGCTGAATTGCAGATTCCTATATTGGTGTTTCCTCTATTACCTCTCTGCTCAGCGATATTCCAAAGGTACAGAGACTTGTCTCCAGAAAGAAGAGTCCAATCTGCTCTTCTGCCCACAGCAGAATCCGTGAATGTTGCCACTTCAAATGATGGTGGAAGAGCCACCAGAAAGCAAAAAGCTCACCACCTCCTTCCTGCACTTCTATGTTAAACATTTTCTGGTTCCTTCAGGAACTCTCTCTGCAGTGGGAGCATTGTTACCTATGATACAATTCAGGATTTTCAAAAAGACAGGTCTAGTGCATCACAGCTCGGAATGACACATCCAGGTTTTGTGGGCATCATTTTAAACATCATTTTGCCAAATACTGACTATGATGGAACCAAACAGAGTTGCACCAGATATCCCTCCTAACCTACAGCATACTGGGAGTTTTCTTCTTATTCTACTAAATTCCAAGCGGGAGGTGAAAGCATCTGGGATTGGCCTGCTGAGGTGTAAGATAACTTCCACACAGGTTGGCTAACAGATCCCGTCTTCCAAAGGGCAAGAGGATGGTCAGAAGCAGACCTATGGTGTTATAAACCAACATCCCACTCCTTCATGCTGGAACAGAACACAGCTGTTGTGCAATTACTCCTCAGACATGACTAACTATTTTCTTAACACAATCCTGTGATGCAAAGGATGGACTGAAGGGTCTGACAGTTCTCCTCCCTGTCTGCAGCTTAGAAGCTTCACTGTTTGTTGCAGGTAATAACTTATGCTAATGTACCCAGGGTGCATCCCAAACGGAATTCATGGCTGTCTGATTTCTTTTCAACACACCATGTCTCCATGGGGAAGATGCATGGAGCAGGTGGGAATTTCAAATGCGGCCAGCCTCTAAAAAAAGGCTCCAACTAAAACATTCTGCCCAAGTGCATGGAACTGCTCTTCAGTCTCCAACTGGCTAATAAGGGTGGTGAGGCCCTGGCACAGCCTGTCCAGAGAAGCTGCAGCTGCCCCATCCCTGGGAGTGTACGAAGTCAGGCTGGACAGGGCTTAGAGCAACGTGGCAAGTGGGAGGTGTGTGTGCCCACAGCAAGGGGGTGGAATGAGATGAGTTTTTAAGGACCCTTCCAACTCAAACCATTCTGGGATTCTATGAAGACACACGGGGTGTCTGCACACCAGCAGAGCTAACAGTGAAAGGAAGTAAGTAAAGCAAGTCCTGCATTCAAACCTGCATTCCTGACAGAGACTTGAAATCCAGTTTATAGCCAATACTGGAATATGGCTCCATTCCAGGCAGTAAAATAGCAAGAAAAATAATAACTGTTTTGCAAAAAAATCATTAATATTTCCTGTGCAACAAAGAAAATGTTTCACCAACCTATTCAATACTTTACATGGATGTCCTTGGCATTAAGCAGAGCTTTTGTCTTTTCATCTAGAACACTCCACCCAGTGCCCCACCCCTGGGACACACAGAGCCACACCTGTTGTCACTGGCTGCCTGCCCCAACACGTGTGGTGCTGGGACACACGTGGTGCTGGGACACACGTGGTGCTGGACATGGGCAGTGCTGGGACACACGTGGTCTGGGACATGGGCGGTGCTGGGACACGCGCTGCTCACACGGGGGGAGCACTGGCCTGAGCCAGCACCGGGGAATCGATTCCGGCTCCGAGCAGGGGCAGCTCAGCGAGGAATCGATCCAAACACAATTGCGGCTCTCCAGCCTACCCTGGGCTTTTATTACCCTGGGCAATGCAGCCACACCTGACGACAGCCTAAAGAAAAGATTCTGCCGTTCACATGTCAACATGATGTATCATGATACTCTCTTCCTTAGGATATTATGGGCAGTAACGTGTCAAGAGAAGATGAATATCTGTGCAGAAACAGGTCAGACAAGGCCTGAACATACAAAAGAAAACCAGAAAGTGCTCATAAAGATGTAGCTTAGTGGCAACATAGTTTTGGAGGAACACTATAATTTATGCAAACTCACCCAAATGAAATGATTACTGATGCCCTTGCTAATTTTTAATGAGTGCCAAATGAAAATGTATTTCTTTTGCTTCTTTCACTTTGTGCCTCTCTCCGAGTTGGAGACACTGACAGAACTGTAGACTGTGATAAGGTGCAATCAGGGATATGAGCTATGTGGAAAGGGCTCTTGTTTGATGGAGATGCAGAATGTGGTCCTATCCCAGTGCATTGCCAACAGCAGGGTGGGTTTTGTCTAAGCGCTGGCACGAGGAGGCCCAGCTAAGCACCAGCATGGCATTGTGAAGGAGTTACTAAGGCTTGCGTCAGGATATACAACCTTGTTTCCCATGGCAGTTGCTGGCTCTGAAACACCCATACATGCTGTTAATAAGCCACTTTTCATGACACAGGGAAGTAAACATTGTGCTTAGACTGTACCTTGCGCTTGATGTTTTCCAGTAAATGTGCCTTCCCTTGCTTGAAGAAAGGGTGCTGGAATTCAATGACTGAGCTCTTCTCTGCTGTAATGATACCATTCTCCAGAGCAATCACCTTCCTGAAACCATCTGTGGAGAGGAATCAGCAAAGGCATTTCTTCCAGTACAAAGCTAACTGTTACAACATACAGCTAAAGAAAACTCCAAGGCTACCAAAATATCCAAAGCACCACAGTTACTAGGAGCAGAAACTATGAAAAACAGCCAAAGCAGCTTTTGCTGGTGCTCAGTGATTTCACTGCTTTGATCTTCACAGCTAGAGAACGTGTCCACAGTACCATGGAATGCCCTGGCAGGCTGCACACACAGCTGTGTGGTAGAGGTCACCAAGTGTCCATGGGCAAGACAGTCATGTCCAAAACACCACAGCAGTTAGTTAGAAATGAGATTTGTTATGACATCTTACACAGAATCTTGTCCCAGTGCAAGCAGAGGAATGGTACACCTTCCCCTTTCATCCCTGACAACTACATATCAAAGCAAATGCTGTCATGCACCACCATGGTCTACAGAATAAAGCAAGATAGGGAAATTAGTTCCCTGCCTGTGCAAATACCTGCAGCAGAGCACCTTCTCCAAGTATGGAGAACTGTCTGCACAAAGTGAGACATTGCTAGCTCTATTTCCATCACTGTTTAAGCACCACAGGGTAGAAGCAGGACAGAGCTGACAGACCAATCCACCTCTCTCCTCGCTCAAGTTTTTAACACAGTTAATGCATTCCAGCTTCACTGTGCCCCAACAGTGTTGGCGTTACAGAGCCAGGATAGGTCCACCAGGAAAAGGAGGCTGCCACTGCATTGCATGTCTTCATAGGAATATTTGCATTTTCACACTTACCCTGGCTACAAAGGAAGTGACAATTGTTTCTTTGGATTACCCTTTGTCACTCAAGGAACAGGGTCACAGAAACGGCAGCACATGACACAAAGAACTGCATCTACCCTCTGTCCAAACACTAAACAGGTGTGCTTTCTCTCACATCTGACAAAATCTATACAAGCATTAGCTAGAGAGACCAGGCAAACTACTGGACATGGACAGAGAGCTCCTCCCTCTCACTCCCAATGAAATTCTAACTAAGGCAGCATCTCCTGTGCACTTTGCCCCTCCACTGGGCCCAGAAGCTTCTGCAGCTATTCCTGCTGGGTGCTGCAGTCTCTCTCTCACAGCATCCCTTTGCCTGGCTACGCTGTACATGTGCTATAAAATGCTGCCACGTGACGCTCACAGGCACAGAAAATGTAACGAGAAACATAGTCCAGCTCAGCCCATCAGCAGGACTGATCAGGCTCCAACACAGCAATGCAAGCAAAAGCAATGGCAGCCCCAAATCCAAGCAATTTTTTTCACATTCTAGGAGTATGGGTGTATACACAGCCTTTGCTCCCCAGGGTACACATATGTTTGCTGCTACATTAACAGCACCTCTGGAGCCCAGGGAACCCCACCCTGGGGGGTTCTTACATATTCTTACAGCTGTTGCTCTAAAGGACTTGGAGCAGAAACACAAAAACCAAAAACCAAGCTCTACCATCAGTGTTTTCTTTTGCAAAGCAAACTCAAGGCCAGAACCCAGGTTTTCAGGGATGAGACTTGCCAAGTCCACTTGCTTGTTTAAAGAAATCCAAAATGAAGCCAAGGAGCAATGAACTTGGCAGAGAGAACACGTAGCAACAGCTGATGCTTACACATGTTGAGCTGCCGTATGAAGCTGGAGATATTGTTGTGTTTGAAGTACTTAGGGAGCAGCTCCTTGGCAAACCTCTGCTCATCCAGAATGCAGAAATTCTCGCCATTCTAGGAAATAAACAGGAGTAACAGTTAATGAACAAGCACAGCTTTCCTAAGATGTTGCTCTTAAGTGAAGACCATAAATCAGCAGAGACGAACAAAACACTTCACCAAGGGAACTGCCTGTGGGAATACTTCTCAGTACTTGGGACTGGACTAAAAAATTTTAATACAGAGACACAGTTACATGGACCACTTCTATTGAATAGGGATTTTCTTAAAGCCCTGATGCTTTGATCTTAATCCAAAGCAAAATTTTTCTAAAAACCTGCTCTCCTTGTCCACAGGAAACATAAGCATTGCTCAAACACAATGGAATTCACACCACTAGAGAGATTTCATCTCCCTTCATCAGTCTGACCAGCTCCTGACAAGATTATTCCATTGTACGTGCTACGTCATCACTAAAAATAACCAAGTAACGTTGCCGTTAGTTGTCTGAACCAAAAGTTCAGACAACACAACCCAGCGGTGACCAGGGGTAAGTGAGACACCAGCAGTCCCAGATTTATCATATGCTCAAGATCAAACTTCCTGGAAGCGGCCAGAGGTTTTTTGCATCACTTTTAATGCTATTCACAAAGAGAACAAAAACATTGTGCTTCTTTTTATCTTTTCCTTGTAGAGGACAAACGGCTAAAAACAAAGGAGAAAATCCCGCGGATTTAAAAATGACAGGGACAAAAATAAACACGGTGCTTGTCTGGGGTGTGTGGTCTGTGTGCCCGTGCCCTGTGCCCGCGGGGCGCATCTGCCTCCGCTCCGCAAAGAAAACTAACAGTTAATGACTCCTTTCCCCACCCGATGCCGGTGACCGGGAATTCGGGACCGGCCCCCGGGCCGCACCGGGGCTGCGCGGGCAGCGCGGCGTCCCGGGCACAGCCGCGGGGCTGCCTCACCGGGCTCGGGGCGCTCCGGGCAGCCGGGGATCCTCCTCCTCCCTCGCCGCCGCCGCCGCCCGGCCCGCAGGGCCCCGCACTCCCCACCACCCCGAGCCCTCCGCGCAGGCCTCCCCGGGCCGGGCCCGCGCGGCCGCCTCACCCTGCTCCAGCAGATGACGTCGTCGCTGTCCGGGTCCTCCAGCAGCGCCCAGAGCTTGGCGAGAAAGCCGGGGACGGGCGCGGGGCCGGAGCCGGGGCCGGGGCCAGGGCCGGAGCCGGGGCCGGGCGCGGCGGGGCCGCGGGGCAGCGCGGGCGCCTCCCGCATCCTGGGGCCGGGCCGGGCCGGGTCGGGCCGCGGGGCCGCTGCGCGCACTGCGGGGCGGGGCCGGCGCGCGGGGCGAGCGCTCATTGGCGGGGACCGCCCGGCCCCGCCCCGCGGCCGCGAGCGTGGCTCTTGTTGTGCTCCCAGGGGAGCGCGCGGCCGCGTGACGTCACCGCGCGCATTTAAAGGGGCCCCCCAGCCCGGCCCCCCCCGGCACCGCCCGCCGACTGCCCGGGGCTGTCCGGCCCTGCCCGGGGCTGTCCGGCCCTGCCCGGGGCTGCTCGGGCCTCCCCGCACCGGCGGACGAGCCCTGGGCGGGGCGGGCAGGTGCGAGCGCGGACAGCGCTCCGCGCGTGCGGCCGGGGCGCTCCCGCAGGTGCGGGGCGGGGCAGCCCGGCCCCCACGGTGGGCGGACGGTGCGGGAGCGGGCGGTGCTGCGGGGCGGGGACTGCCGGGGCGGGGTGGGCTCGGTCCGCCCGCGGAGGCAGCGCCCCTTTGTCCCGCCCGGGTTCGTCCCCGCCGGTGCTCCCGCGTCCCGCTCCGCAGCCCCGTCGAGCCGCGTCCCGCCCGCACGTAAGGGACGAGCCGCCCCCTGCCTTCCCTCGGTGCTTTCCCCTCGCTCTCGGACAGGAGTTTTCCTGCAGTCAGGTGTTGGGGAACGGCCCCGCAGCGCCCACGCGGATCAGATGGGAGCTGCGTCCCACCAGCCCCACTGGAGTCTCATTTCCGTTCGTTCGCAATCCCTGTGCTGCTGGGGACCCGGCAAAGGGCAGTCCTGGGGGGAGGGTTCTGCTGCAAAATGCAAGGTTCAGGGATGAACGTAATACAAAGTTTGGGTTGGTTTTGGTTTTGTTTCCTTTTTTGTTTTTTTTTTTTTTTCCTTAATCAAGGCATATATTATTATCAAAGAAAAATTGAAAAAATATTTTGAAAAGAATTAAAGGTTTTGGACCACCTTCACCTTGCACTAGTCGAGTAAATGGTGATTAGCCACTGGGAGGGGAATGTGAGCACAGACTCGGTCTCAGTTTTTGCATCTGCATTCAGGGATGTTTTTTGCTGTACCGTAGAATTGCCTCAGAGGTGAGTGCAGTGTCGTGGTTAAGGTCTAGCCAGAGCCCAGGTGGGACTCTTTTAAAGAATCAGTAGGACTGTCTCACAGACTTGCCCTTGACTATTTTCAGTGCCAGAGAACTTCTGGCCGTTTAATGGGTGCTGTGGTGCTGCTGCACGGAGCAGGGGCTGTGCCATGCAGGAATAGTGGGCTGGTGCAGGGGGTTTGTCTCCATCCCCATTTTTCACAACCAGCTTCGAGAGCTGCTGTTCACCCTGTTGTAAGGTCTGAGCTCTGCCCTTTCCTGGGGTGTGGTACTGCCTGCATAAACCATTGAGGTGGGAGAACACAAAGACCAGTCCGCACTGGCTCCCTGGGCTCGGTGGCTCCCAGGCCTTGAGGAGGCCACCCCGTGTACTTTGCCCTGCACTGACACGAAGGCCACAGCTTGGGCTGATGAGTCAGGAGCATCCCCTGCCCTTCCCTCGGGCGTGTGCCGGCGGGGGGGCAGGTTCCGGGCTGAGGGCTGGCAATGCTGGCTGTTTCCTTCTGCGCTGCCTTTTGCTGGTCTGCCGTGTGAAACAGCACAGGTACAGCTTTCTGAAGCCCTTCCTTTGAATCCTCCTTATTGGCACAGAGTGGATCAGAGCAAGTATTTCACCTCCCCATGATCAGTGGTGGGTCCTGGAGCAGCAGTAGCAGGGTATAATAAGGATAGTGTGTGGCAGTGGGGCTGAGCCAGTGATGCCGTTGTCCCCACACTGCTGGGGCCACGGGGAAGGGGCTGCTCTGTATCTGAGCTTCTTAGATGTGTGACTAGGAGTTTCAGAAAGGGAGTGGCTGGTGGAGCCACTGGAGCAGAGCTATACTGTGTTGATGAATCAAAACCATTTCTGATTTAGAGATCCCTACAACCCCCTTCCGAGAAAGGTAGGAAAGAAGGCGTTTCCAAATTGAGAGTTGCTTTGTCTCAACTTCTCAATTTAATGACTATCTGGAATCAGCAATACTTGATTATCATTAGCTTCTGAGAACAGCACAGCACGTTTGAAAATCAGAAATGAAGCTTTGAAAGCTGTCTAGTCCATTGCTGTGCGCTGTGGTTGAATCCTGTCTGTTGAGTATCAGATGTGGTAAGAGGTTTCAAAGCTGCTATGTGCTAGGCTGGCTGAAAGCTTACAGAATATCCAGCTTTGCTGCAGATAAACCTGATATATTCATGTTGCTGTTACAAAGATGGGGAGAATAAGTAATGACAGTCTCTTTATGAAAAAACCTTTGTTTGCTATGATGTTGCGTCACTATCCCCTTCTGTATGAAATTAAGGAAAACTGAGTCCTTTGAGCTTTCTTGTTAGGTCATGTTTCTCATTGTCTTGCTTTCTGTTTCTCTCTGCTGAACATGCTCTGAGTTGCTGTTATGTGTCTGAAGAGCTGAACATCTGGTTTAGGTACAGTTTGATTGCTGGTTACATCCAGCTTTGTTTAGGGTATCACTGGATAAGACCTTTCTTAAGCATTTCATCTGTTCTAACCCTTCCTTATCCTTTGGTGTAATTCTACTGTCCCATATTGCATCAGCTTCTCCTTATACAGGTGGCTTTTTGAACCTGTATTGGCAGAACTGTATTTTGATGATTTCAGACAGTTTCCCCAACTTTTCCCCAAATCTCTTCAGAGTATTTCTGGTGCTTGATCACACCAAGCTTGATGTCAATTGGAAGTATTATGAATAAGCTGCTTTGTGGTCATAATCGTGGAGAAAACATTTAATGGAACAAAAAGCAAAAAGCCTTGTGCAGCCTGTTTTGAGATGTACTCCTGGGTTACAGAGAACTGCTCTGTAAGATCCATCTTTAACGAAGTTAAAATTTAAAATTACTTCATAGTGACTAAGCTGTACTTCCTCAGGTGACTTAGAATAGAGAGATCTTGGCGAGAGTTTAAAATATACAGATATGTACTCAGGACTCTTTCCCTGAGCTTTGTATGTGGACCTGTAAGATGATTTGGAACATCAGCAGCAGTGAAAAGAGGGTTAATCAAACTATTATGAGAGCAGCATATTTGGAACTGGGGGCTCGTTAGCAAGGCAAGATCTCTACCCACCTTGTGCATTAATTCTGTTATGGAGTGATTTCCTTCTTGGATATTTGAAAAACAATCCCAATAGGACTTACACCTGATTTCTTCATGCCCTCTCAAAATGTCCAGTACCTTCAACCTAGGTGATCATATTCTGTTTCATTGTCTTTGTTTTCCCAAAACAGGTGAAACCTCCAAAAGCACTTTCCCTTCAGGCTGTGATGGGATTGGTCTGGTGGTTGCTGCTCTGTGTCCCCACGCTGTCACCCATAATTGCTGAGGGTGTGACACGAGTCTATTACCTGGGGATCCACGAGGTGGACTGGAACTATGCTCCCACAGGGAGGAATGTGCTCGCTAACCAGAGTGTTGCTCATAACAGGTATGTTTGGCTCTAAGAGAATTTAATCTGGGACTGGCTTCAAATTGTCATTTGATGTGTAATTTTTTGCAAGTATTTTGGGGCATCTGAGCAAGCAAGAGATTTACTGATAGATTCTGATCTTTATGAGCTTAATGTTTAACTAGTTTTGTCATAGGAGCATAGAACCTGTGTCAGTGGGAAAAGGAATGGCCAGTCTGAAGCATCCAGAGCCCGTGCACTGGAGGGAAGTGTACTGAAAACAAACACGGAACAGAACATAGAGCAGTTTGTTCTAAAATAGTGCAGATTGTGCAATGCTCTGCCCTGAGGTTTCATTTTGCTTAGTTCCAGCTGGTGATCAGCTTATGTATTCTGAGGCAGGATGACTTTTCATCATGATGTAAATGACTTCACAGAGACAGCTTTTTTGTTTCAATGGAATTTCAAGCCTTAGACTTAATGGAACTTCCTGCATGAGATTTTGTTTGAAAAATATTTTTGTTTTTCTTGCAAAAGTAAATCTGGAAACTGCTATAATTACTTTGAGTCATTACAAAAACAGGTTTCGGTTTTATTTTTCAAGGCACCAAACTTTTTTCTTTGGTGGGTGGTTTTTTTTTTTGTGTGTGGTTTGTTTTGTTGTTTAATAGCTTTCCAAAGAATTTTGAAGGCAATTGTGCTTTTTCTGCCACCCTCATTTTCTGTGGCGAATAGCCGGTATTTCTTGACCTGCTCTCAGTCCTTAACCCCATCATAATAACTACCACTTGGGTTTATCTTTCAGAACCAGCACAGCAGGAAGAGGAGGGGTTCACAGAAACATGAGAGTCTGTCAGTTTAGCTTGGAAAAGTCTCTGTTCTCTGGAGATGCTGTATAGATGTAAATTAGTTTACAGGAAAACCCCAAAAATTCAGGGTTAATAAAGATGTTATCACTGATTCCTGAAGTGATAGTAAATGCAGTGGTTTTTGTTTGCTTTCTCTCATAACACATGAAGAAAAGGAAATGAAATTCAAGGCTGTTGAACTTAAAAGGAATTTAAAAGCTGTTCTGTCGCTGCAAACAATTAGCTTCTTTATACAGTGATTGCAGAAATGAAATTGCTGCCAATTAGAAAGGGATGTGATGTCAATATGAACAACAGAGGTAGTAAAATATTTGAAGAAATGTTGTTGGGAAGAAATGGACTGTGTGGGGAAAGACTCAGATCTGCAAAATGAATTGTGAATTAACTTAAACTCTTTGCAGATGATGGCTGCAGGGCTGACTTGGCAAAGGGCTCAGCTCTGGATTGTGTAGCTGCAGCCCAGCCCTGCACCTTTTTGAATGAAAAGGGCTATGCTTAATATCTCGGTCTCAACTGTTCATGCTCTGAGACATGTGTTAGAGTTTGCCTCCCTTCCAGGGCTGTTCTACTGCTGTGGTGATTGATCCAAAGGGGGAAGTTGGGGGAGTGACCTCAGCTCTCATTTAGGCTGGTTCCACTAATACCTGTACCATGATTCATCTCTTATCTATTAAGAATTAGCCATAAAGAGCAAATATGCTCATGAGTTGAACTTTAGTACCTGTATGAGGTTTTAACTCTGGAAGCTGGTTACGTGCTGGGTACGTACCTGCCTGACTCATCTGTCATTCTGCAAGGAATTCAGAATCTGTTAAGTAGAAAATAATCTTTCAGACTATCAATTTTGGCCAGAGAGCTCAGGAAACTTCCTCCCCGCTTTGGGATTTAGCTGCAAAGGCCAAAAAGGAATTGAAGTGAGTTTCTCAGAGCCCAGTGAAGGCTGAAGCAGGCATGAGAAAGGTCCTTCCTGCAACCCCACATGGGATTGTCAGGGAATCACCACCCTTCCTGTTCCTTGTTCGTAGGGCACAGTTCAGGGGTGCACTTTGTGTCCATCGGTGAAAGCTGAGGTTGAGGTCGTGGCCACGCAGAGGTGGCTTAGAGCATCCCAGGGTCCTCTAATGCCCAAGTTTTCAGCTGTACCTGGGAAAGTGGAGTGGCAGCATCACTGTACTGTGTTATCAACCAGCTGTTGGATATAACGATGCCTTTCCCTTTGAATTTAACAGCCAGGCCGCAGCATTCCTCCAGCCTGGGAAAGACAGGGTGGGAAGCACGTACAAGAAATCTGTCTATAAGCAATACACGGACTCCACGTACACCACTGAGATCCCCAAGCCTGGCTGGCTGGGGTTCCTTGGGCCTGTCATCCGAGCAGAAGTGGGGGATACCCTTAAAGTACACCTAAAAAATTTTGCTACTCGACCGTATACAATCCATCCTCATGGTGTTTTCTACGAAAAGGACTCCGAAGGTAAATGAGCCACTGCCATCACGGAGACAGATTTTACTCACTGGGAACTTAGGAGTATGTGTGGAGGAGAGCTGTCTGTAAAGCCCCAGCTGGAAAGCAACTGCACTTGGTTGGTGTTGGGTTAGCAGGGTCAGGGGACTGTGAGTAGTTTCCTGACTTGCACATTACAGCACACGGTCCAGGCTTCTTGGTTTTAGAAGAACTTCCAAAACACTGATTTACCCTAGAGATTGTAAAGAGGCTACTGTGGGGGCACAGTGCAGAATTGAAGGCAAAGTAGCACTAGGCAGAATGGAAATAATCTTGCTGACTCTGTGCTGCCCATTTACTGGGCAAGTTGCCTTACAGTGGCTCTGTGCCTCAGTGTCTTTTGGGGGAGTGATGATTAAACACTATTTCAGCCTTGGAATGGTGAGTCTCACTTTGAAATCTGCTACCCAAGTACATACATCCAGGTCTGTTGAGTGAGGGTGGCTCGGTAGAAGGTTACACGTGTGGGCATCTCAGCTCTTCTTGAATGGATGTTGTGATTGCTCAATTGTTCCAGGATCCCTGTATCCCGATATGTCCCCCCAGGATCAGAAGAAGGATGATGCTGTTTTCCCAGGAGGGAATTACACCTATACTTGGACTGTCCCTGAAGATCACAGCCCAACTGCTGATGACCCAAACTGCTTGACCTGGATCTACCACTCTCATATTGACGCACCAAGGGACATTGCGTCTGGATTGATTGGGCCATTACTTACATGTAAAAAAGGTAAAAAAAAAACATGAAAAAGCAGCTGAGGGCTGCAGTTTTGTAGTGTAAAGGTTTTGTGGTGACATGAATAAGGATAGGTTGTGAAGATACTCTGGTGGGCATCTCCCAGCTTCAGGGGGAAATCAGCTTGGTTAGAGAAGACAGTACTTGTGTTCTAGCAGGGTCCTGGTCATCGTGTTGTCTTTATCCATTACTGGCAGGGCAGATGAGCTTGCAGGCCTCTTGATCTAAGAGAGCTGCTTGAATCCATGTTAAATGCAAGACTCTTGTCCAAGATACAGTTTATGTATTAAAAATATGGTGACTGATTTCAGCAGGATTGAGAAGACTGAAGGTGTTGCAGTGGAGCCATGCAGTGGCAGAGCCGCTTGGGAGAGAGAATTGTATTGGCAGGGGTATATTGGAAAAGGGTGAGGATGGTGGAAAAGCACCTGCCTCCAATTCATGTAACAAGTGTGTCTCTGCTATTGCTGTTTTAATCTCTTGCCTGATGTATGATTTTTCTGCATTCATTCCTCTCTCCTTTTCCCTCAGGAATACTGACTGGCAGCTCTCAAAGGCGCCAGGATGTGGATGTTGATTTCTTTCTGATGTTCAGTGTGGTGGATGAGAACCTAAGCTGGTACCTGGATGAGAACATAGCATCATTCTGCATAGATCCTGGCTCTGTAGACAAAGAAGATGAGGAGTTCCAGGAGAGCAACAAAATGCATGGTCAGTGTCAGCTTTGTGAGGCCATTGACTCTGCCAAGATACTCAAGGGTGTCAGTGCTCTGGGATCTGCTCTGAGATCATGTGCTGAACAAATGTCACAGGGATGGGGCAACGACTCCAGAAAAAGGAAGTATTGTTTTGATTTAATCTTTGGCTTGAGTGAGCTTTTATACCCTTCATTTTAGGAATGAGCTGTGGAGCTAGGCTCTCCAAAACAGAAGAGGAGGATGAGTTCTGGTTAGGTGCATCCTCCCATTATGTCTGTGCTGTGACCTGCTGATAGGAGCTTTGAAAGCCCCTTTTCTGCTCTCTGATTCTGGCTTGTTTGGTTTTGCAGCTATTAATGGTTATGTGTTTGGCAACCTGCCTGAGCTGACGATGTGTGCTGGGGATGATGTTTCATGGCACCTCTTTGGGATGGGAAATGAAATTGATGTTCATACAGCCTTCTTCCATGGAGCAACACTCAATATCCGAGGCCACAGGACAGACGTGGCCAGCCTCTTCCCAGCCACTTTTGTTACAGCAGACATGATCCCCAGTAACCCTGGGAGATGGCTGCTGAGCTGCCAGGTCAATGATCACATACAAGGTAAGGCAGAAGGTGGAATATGACCTGGACTCTGTGTCACCTGTTTTTTCTGTCAGTGTGGTCCTGTGATGTACGGTGTAGCTGGGGACAGTGCCTTGAGCATGACAACATCCCCAGATAAGTGGGTTATTCCTTGTCTTGTATAAATTGGAGTGGGCTGATTATTAATGTGCAGGGCAGCCTTGGTGAGGGTGATTTGTACCAGAGTATGATGTTCCACATTTGGTACAGCTGAAAGCTGAGATGAGGCAGTGCCTTAAGAGCTCTGGTCCCTGTAAGGGGTGCTTGCATGGTAGAGCTGAGGGCAGCAGAAGGCTCCAGTCACTCTCTATATATGCTTCCATAGTGTCCAATACCTAAGGTTGGAAGCTCTGCTCACTGACAAACTCCTTGCTGTGGGAACTACCTACTCTCCTTCCCCCCTCCACGTGCCTTTTGGAACAGCAGAGGGAAGGAGTCCAGTTGGTGGTGGGAAGGTGGGACTGTGTCCATTGGCCATCGGAGAGGGGCTGAGGGGGCTGAGTGTGCATGTCCTCCATGTCTTGGACAGCTGGAATGGGAGCACTCTATGAAGTCCGGCCCTGTTCTCGGCAAGCTCTGCCATCCACCCTGGAAGGGAGAGTTCGGAAGTACTACATAGCTGCCAAGGAAGTGCAGTGGGACTACGGACCCTCAGGGCTCGAGCAGAGCAGTGGGAAGCGGCTGAGTGAGGCAGGCAGGTAAGCGAGAGGCTGATGGGTTTGGGCAGTGTTTAGGGGCTCTGGCCTGTGTCAGGAAGCCTGTTCAGGAAAACGTGGAATTTTTTTCTTTTCAAAATACATGCCTGCAATTCACATGAAGTACATTTCCTGGGAAGGCAGATCACCCTGTCTGGAAAGGGAGGCTGCTGTAGCCAGACCACACTGAGCAGTACAGATACCTCGGGTCTTCCCGTGGGCATGCTGTGTGGCACAGCCATACCCACAGGCAGCAGGAGTCCTAGCAGATGTACAACATGAGCTGTCATGTTTGCCTCTGGGCTTCATTTCTGCTTGCTGTGCCTGACCTAGGAACAGATCTTTGTATTTAAGGAATGGTTCAAAAAGCCCCTGATGCAGCTGACGGAGGTGGCGGAGCTGGCCTGTGGATGGGCCTCAGGGTGGCCTTGCTGCAGGAAGCAGTTTCTAGGAAATCAAATGCAGGGACCTGGGTGGCAGCCCTCTATTCCATGATCAAGTGGCTGTGATAGCAGTTGGTGAGAGGTTTCCCCTTCAGGCTTTGGCTAACTGAAACAGAAATTCCTCTCCCTCCGCTCCCTTCCCTGGGAAGCTGCTGGAGAGGATATACTTCATTCAGATGGAGAAGGAGAAATGCAGAGCAGTTAATTATTTACCCAGTGCTGTGCAGCAACTTTGCAGACCTTAGAACTGAAAGCTCTTTAGACCTGTGAGCTGACATTGTAACTGTGCTGCCTCTCCTGCAAGGCTTGCTATGTCTGTGTTTGGCGAGGGAGTTGGCAGAGGAAATAAATCACTTTACAGCTGTTTATTTTAGCTATGATTGTGGCCGTCCCCTGGGCTGTCTACGACCTCTAAAGAGCTTGGTCTTTTAGCACTGCCTTCCCACTGACTCCTTTACACATCCTATGTAGAAGTGCTGATCACAGCTGTGCCTCCGAACCTGGCAGGTTCAGCTGGAAGAGGGCTGTGTGCCACAGGTGCTCTCTGAACATGCAAGTGGACAAGTCTCTAGGGATAAAAAAGCTTTGAAGAGTCGAGGGTGTGCTGGTTCCAAACTACAGGTGCTGTCCGTGTCTGAAATGCTGCTTGATTTGGAGATGTTGCTGGTCTTGCCAGAGGGAGGGGGAGGGGGAGCAGGGGAACACGACTGAATTTTTTTTTTTCCTATGAAATAACCTGACATTTGTTTTTTGCATTTAGCCCTGCTGAGCAGTATTTCAAGCGTAGCCTCTACCGCATTGGGGGTGTCTACTGGAAGGCAAAGTATGTAGAGTACACTGATGAGAGCTTCCGTGAGGAAAAGCAGCAATCAGAAGAAGAGAAACACCTTGGAATACTCGGTGAGAATCATCCAGGAACGCAAATCCTCTGTCAGTGTTGGTGAGAAGGGTGCTGATGCTGGGAGTGCCAGTTAGCTATACCTGCCCTCTTGTTTTGGGGGCACAGAGGTGCTTCACAACAGTCACATCTGAGAGCGAGTGGGACAGGCGAAGGTGGGAGGTGGCAGAACAGACAGAATCGCTTCAGAGCTGATTCTTAAGGTATCTGAGGGACACAGTGTAGTAAACAGTAAACAGGTCACAGCGGTAGCTCCTGTTAACATGTTTTTGACTGAGTCCCTTCAAGGCCTGCTGCAAACCCCATGTTCTCACAGAGACCTCTCCTGAGTGGTGCTCTCTGTCACAGCCAAGTGTGCACATAGAGGCAGCCTGGCTCCTCAGCCCCTTCTGTGTCCTTGGGATGCTCTGTGGACCCAGGTCAGGTCAGGGGCTGGTGGGGACAGGCATGGTAAAGGCTTGGTGTTCCTCTCTGGCTGGCTGGGGCAGGGGCTCACAGACTGTGGTGAGTTTGGAGCATCTCACATCTCTGAGGCACACGTGTTGGGAGGCTGAGGGGCCTTGTGCAGTGGGAGAGAGACCTGGGCCTCTCCCGAAGGCATTCCAGCGCATCTGGCTGTTCTGTTACTCCCCCTGTGAAGGCCTGACACCTCTGAGTTCTCCCACAGACCCAAAGTGCTTTCAGATGACCCTTGCCAGTCCCTGCTCCCACTGAGCTCCCTTCAGCAGCCAGGGCACCCACCAGCTCTCCTCCTTAGCCCCTGCAGCCTGGGGGAAGGTGCCATGGCTGCTTTGGTTTGCCTGGTGGCCTGGGGAGGTGCTCTATTGCTGATCTGTTCTCTCTGCTGTTTTCTAGGTCCAGTGATCAAAGCTGAAGTTGGAGACACCATCCTCGTGACGTTTTTTAACAAAGCTTCCTGGCCCTTCAGCATCCAGCCACACGGAGTGTCCTACGGAAAGGCGTGGGAAGGGATGTGGTACCATGACGGTTGGTGGATCCCTTTTCTTGAGTACACCCACATCACCCTTCAGAGGTGCTGGGTGTTTTGGTGACGTGAACAAAGTAAAGCCTGCTATGAATGTAGCTGGTGAGAAGGTGTAACTGAGGTTTTGCAGGGACCTCAGGAATAATCCTGTAATCCCTGTTTTAAAGGCCTGTCCCAGAATGGGATGTCTGTGGCGCCACTGCACAACTTCACATACCGCTGGACTGTGCCCAGGCATGTGGGGCCCACGGCCAGCGACCCTCCCTGCCTCACCTGGATGTACAGCTCAGCTGTGAACCCTGTCAAAGACTCCAGCTCGGGCTTAGTGGGGCCTCTGCTCATCTGCCAGCCAGGCACTTTGGATGACAACAACAAACAGGTAAAGGGATTTATCTGCCCTGCTCCTACCAGATTCTTTGCTTTCATGTAGAGAAAGAAAGTGTCAGCAAAACACTAGGGAACGTAATGAAAACAAATATGCAATAGTGAAAGTCCAGGAGAGTCAAATCAAAGCCATGGGTCAGGTTAATGCTGGGACAGCTGGTGCCGAGGTCTAGCCTGGGAAAGGCCAGTAGTGTTCTGGGCTCCCAGGGGCTGCCCTCAAAATGGTTTCTGAGCTCTGCTTTAAGTTCATAGATGAACTTGGCTAAACAATTGTAACAGTTACCTTATAGGTAACTCTTGTCCTGGGGCTTGCGTAGCAGGCTGCTTTCAGAGGGATGTGGAATACTCATTGCAATCCCAGAAACATTGACAAGACATTTTCACTTACAGGTGTTTTGCTTGGGTGATACAATGCTTTGTTTGATACAGTGCTTTGTTTGGATGAGCCTTGTTTATTCTGCAAGAGAAGTTCATTTTCAAGCAGAGCTGACCACAAAAAAGCATGTGGAAATCCATGTCAGTCTTTATGCTTTTGATGAAGGAGGGGTGAAATCTGAAGGGCAAACAGAACTTCCTCTTGGAATTTCACTCAGGGATAGTCCATTCCTGGAAATAAGTCTGGGGAAGATAGTAAATTGATATCTGGGGGAGATGCCAGACAGATGAGCAGAGGGAGAGCCTTGTTGTGAAAGAAGCAGGCAGCAGATAAACCAGCACTGCCGTCCTGCGGCAGCAGGGAGCGGGGACGGGTCTGGGGACAGCTGCCCACGGAGCCTCCTGGGGGGAGTTCACATGCAGTGGGGGCACCATGGGACTAAATTAGGAATGCAGAAGAGATCAGCACACTACCCAGGGTGGAATGTGGATCTGCTGAGCAGAGAGATCGGGAATACGTGCAGCCCATGTGGGCAGGTATTGGAAGGGTGTAAGCAAAACAGGGATGGACCTGTTTGTAAAGATAGGACAGAGAAAAATCACCTGGGGTGGCAATTCTGGCTCCACAATCTTAGGCAACTCCTTAATGAATGCTTAATTGTGGAAGGTGCATGGCCACTCCCCTGCACCTGTGTGCCGCAGTCTGGGAATTGCTTCACCTTCTTGGCAGGCCAGGTGCCTTAGTACTGCTGGGAACAGTGACACCAGAGTGAGAGTCTGGACACCACCAGGATGTTCTTTTAGTGAGGAAACACCATGTTTTGGAGTGCATTTTGTAGGAGAATTAACACTTGAAAGGATTTAGGGTAATTAAAAAAAGCCCTAATTCCGGCCTGTGGTAGGAGGCAGGAAGGGTCGAGTGTGTTCATCAGCCAGCCTCGTGTCTGGGCTCTGGTCTCAGGACTGGTTTGCACTGACACCTAAATTTACAGCTGAGGGGGAAGGGGGCAATGACTTCATGCCCTTGGCTGAGTTTTGATCAGTTTATTCATGGAAGTGTCATGGAAATTGCAAAAGTGGTGCCTTTTGTGAAATAAAAGAGGAACATTCAACATGAATAAAGGGACAGAGTCCTGGCCCTCAATGAGCCAGGTTTTAAGGTAAAGGGGGACACAAGAGCCAAGCAAGACAGCTTTAACTCTAAGGGTAGTTAATTGGTGTGTTTTAAAAATTAACAGCCATCATTGTAATTATAGAAAGGGATCGACAGAGAATTTTACCTTCTCTTCAGTGTGTTTGATGAGAACCTCAGCTGGTATTTAAATGCCAACATAAAGTACTACTTGAGAATGGAAGAGACATCTGTAAAGAAGGATGATGGCTTCAAGGAATCCAACAGGATGCATGGTATGGTTGGATGCTGCTCTGTGGCAGCAGGGATGAACTTGCAAAGCACTGGGTGATGCTCACCTAAAGGCTGAGCTGGGGGCTGGAGGGGCTGTGTGGTCTTGGCCTGGAATCAAACCAGCCTGGAGGCAGCAGGTGGGGTGTGGACAAGCAGCCCAGCTGTCTGGGGAAGTGTGTGTTGAGTGTACTCAGGGGTGAATTGCAAATAAACTACCCTTCCTTCCCATGCCAGGCCTGTTCTTTGTATGCACAAAATGAACCTCCTGGCTGATACCTGCCTGCAGAGAGTTAATCGCTTTCTCCTTTGCAGCCATCAATGGATTTATGTTTGGTAACTTGCCTGGGCTGGATATGTGTGATGGAGACAAAGTGTCCTGGCACCTCCTGGGCTTGGGCAGCGAAGCGGATGTGCATGGAGCTGTGTTTCAGGGAAACACCCTGCAGATGAACGGCATGCGGAGAGATTCAGCCAATCTGTTCCCCCACACGTTTGCCACTGCCTTCATGCAGCCAGATAACAGCGGTGAGTGCTTGCACAGCTGCCCAGGCAGATGGAAGGGTCTCCCATTGTGGTATTTGCCCCTGTGGCAGATTCTCTAGCATAGTGTCAACTCTTACAGGGTGAGCTGTGCTTCACGTGATTATTGGGTAAGAAAGCTTCCTGCAATGATTTTTGTGTAGGACTTTGTCGTGCCATTCCTTCTTGGTTTCTCTAGTGACTCCTTTTAACCTTGGCCTGTGGCAACCAAGCTCCCTAAACACCACACAGATACACCCAGCACATACTGACACTGGCTGGCAAAGCACCTGTTTCCTGGAATCTTCAAAAGCAACTGATTTCTTTGCTCATCCTGCCTCCCTCAGGGACTTTTGAGATCTACTGCCAGACGAGCAATCACTACCAGTATGGGATGAGGGAACAGTATGTCGTTTCCAAGTGTGGAAAGAGGGACCCTGCTTCTTCCCGTCGGTACACGGGAGTGCGGACGTACTACCTGGCGGCGGAGGAGGTGGTGTGGGACTACGCGCCCGACCGGAGCTGGGAGAGGGAGCGGCACAACCACTCTGAAGAGAGGTAGAGCCCAGCTTTTGGGGAAACCTGTGGCAGTATCCCAGCAGACCCTGATGGGGCCTGTTGGGTGTCTTGGCCAACTTGTGACCTGGTGCATGTGCTGGTGGTGCTGCCGATGGGAGCGCAGCCGTCCGAGTCATTGTGCTCTCCATTGCAGCCAAAGCTGGCTCTGGGAAATCCCTTCAGCTGTGGACCCCCTGCCACAGCTTAGTTGCTTACTCCCTGTGAGGTTTTGTGTATTCAGCACTCGTTCTGCGTTTCTCAGCTACGCCGACGTGTTTCTGAGCAACGAGAACGGACTGCTCGGCTCCAGGTACAAGAAAGCGGTTTACAGGGAGTACATGGATGGCACTTTCCAGACCCCCAAGGCCAGGAAAAGTGGTGACGAACACCTAGGGATCCTGGGTAAGGATGTGTGTAGAGGGTACACCTTCTGCTCACACAGCAATGGGACTGGGGCTCTAGAGCTGCAGTGGCTCAGGGCAGTAATCTGAGAGCCCATTGAATATTTAGGCATCTGCTGTGTATGCAAGTGAGGAGAAATTGGGACTGTCTCCTACCCACGTCTGCTAGCTTTGGAGACAACAGTTAGAAGGGTCCTAAGCACAGCTTGTAGGAAAGCCTAGGCTCTCCTGCCTGCCTTTGCACCAGCATTCTCTCATGGCTCAGGCAAAGCATGTTTCACAGCTGCCTTTCTCTGACTGGGGGACAGAAACAACCACTGACTTCTGGAGAGGGGACTGAGACATGGAGGGGAAAATTTGTAGCTGTGAGAAATGCAGGACAAGGCAGGACAAGGCAAATGCACTTCCCAAGGCAGCCTTGGGAAGTGGAGGAGCTGGTTGCAGTGACTAATCAAAGTCTGCAGAGACCCAGTTCTGTTTTTATTGTGTTACAAACCCAAGGCTGTAAGTGGTGGTAGGGCAGCCAGGCTGAGGCAGCAGCTGCCACTCAAAATAGGCTGCAGCTCTGATTTGTGACATTGTCAGGCCAGGTTGAATATTACCACATTTTTTTGAAACCAACAGCAAGGGATGATCAACATGTTGCGACGCTTAGCACAACAGTATTCAGAAATCAAGCCTTAGTTGTGCTGGGCCCAGTTAGGATGTGTAACCACCTTCATTGCCCTCATTGTGAAACTCAGTCCAGTTTCCTAAGACTTGGATTGGGACTGACGTCCAGTTCTCTTTTTGGGAAGTAGAGAAGAGGGAGGGGAACATCATAAATGTTATAAGGTATCTCCGGGGAGATGTTGAGGTGGGAGTGTCCTGGGAGATGTGCTGATGGATTTTGCTGGTCTCAGCCTATGTTCTTGCTGTCTCAAGGTCCTTTTCTGTGGGCGGAAGTGGGCGAGATTCTCAACGTGGTGTTCAAGAACAACGCCTCGCGGCCCTACTCCGTGCACGCACACGGGGTGCTGGAGCCGCACGCAGGGCAGCCCCAAGTGGCAAACCCCGGTAGGTCTCTGCCTCCAGTTTTCCTCTGTGGGCTGGCACAGCTGATTTTAGCCCAGAGCCTAACTGGCTTACTTAAGCAGCCTCAGATGTCCTGATTTTCTTATGACAGAGAACTGGAACTGAACAGTAACTGGTCTTTCAGGTCCAGCATGGTTCTGGTGGTACTATTTGTGTGGGAATGACAGCCTTGGGAGTTCACATTCTGCTCAGACTTCTAGGATAAGTGTATGACAGAGTTCTGTGTGCAGCTTTATTCCCCCACACTGAGTGTGGTCTGTCTGGGAGAAGGGGAAGGTGGTGGTGGGTGACAGCTTAGCCAGTCCTTAGTAGCCATGGCATGGGGGAAGCCTGCTCTTCTTCTTTGGGGGATATATGAGCACAATAGTATGAAAAAGCAGAAATGCACAATTGTTTGCCAGGATCAGACTGAAATTGCCACTTTGTTTCATGATACAGATGCCAATGTGTGTAATTTTTGATCCCCTCCAACTTGCCCAAGCTGTTCAAGCCACAGCCAGGCTGTTGGCTGGGTCATGTCTTTCTGCAATGGATTACTAATGTGCAAAAGAGTAATTTTAAAAACCAATTTGAACAAGCATCATAAATACACTTCAAGAATAGGAAAGATCACCTCAAGCCCCATCTGAATGAAAAGAGGTGGAATTTCCATGGCCAGGTCCAGTCTCAAAGGCAGCAGATAAACCTGAGTTGTGCTGGTACCAGACAGTGTGTGCATCCTGTGACCCCTCTGCCTTTCTGCAAGAGGGGAGCTTCTACTCTGCTTTCAGTGTTTGGGGAAGGAAAATGAAATATCTGAAAAACAGAATTGAATTTGGACTTTGGAGGCAGGATTTTCTTTTTCTATCTTACTTTCCTGTTGCTCAGTGAGTGGGTGTGTCACCTGGTGTGATGTGCTGCTCTGTCCCTCAGGTGACATTGTGACATACCGGTGGGAAGTTCCTGAGAGATCTGGTCCAGGGCCAAATGATTCAGCCTGTGTTCCTTGGATCTACTACTCTGCGGTGGACACAGTAAAGGTAAAATAGAAGTTAGAGCCAGAAAAGCCCAATTAGACCAGTTTTTTACCCCATCTAGAAAACAATGTGAGTTGGGTACAATTTAGAGATTGGTCCAAACTGAGGTCTCATGGATAAAGCAGGAAGATTTGACCGTTGCTAGAATTGATTGTCATAGTACTGATTCCACAGGAGATAAAACCTGGAGGATCCTGCAATAAACCATCACATTCAACCCAGAAGTAATGGCCTTTTTATCTCAAATTGCAGATGTCTTTGCAGTCGCAGAGTGGAGAATGTCTTGATACCATTCGTGTTTACGACTTTTAGATTTACACTTGTAAGAGCATCAATGGTTCCTGTGTTTCGGTGGCTGATGCTCTCCAACAAGGCTGCTTGCACGGCAGCACCAGTTTTTTTAAGTGGGGTGATGCAGGAACAGAAAATGATTGTTGAAAGGCAAAGAACTGCATACAAAAGAGGGTGAGAAGGTCCTTGCCTCAGAGATTTCTCCTTCCTTCTGATTAGGATATGTACAGTGGGCTGATCGGGCCCCTGAAGGTCTGCCGGAGAGGGGCCCTGCGGGCTGATGGCACCAGGAAGGATGTAAAGAGGGAGTTTGCTCTGCTGTTCCTGGTTTTTGATGAAAATCAGTCCTGGTACTTGGAGGAGAATGTGGAACATTACAGTAAGGGCAATCACAAGGAGATCAGCCTGATGGATGAGAAATTTGTGGAAAGCAACAAAATGCACGGTAATGGCAGTCGGTGTTAACTCTGCAGCCTCTCTAAGTAGTCAGCCACCCAAAACCCAGGAGCCTGACTCCTGGTGAATGTCCTCATCCTTTTCCCTAATCAGTCGCACAAACAGAATTAAACTGTCTGTTCTCAATATTGTAGCACATCTACAGCCCAAATCTTTGATCTGCAGTGAGGGCTGATCATTGTGGCTGTCCCTGTCAGGAGGAATACAACATCCAGGCCAGAGAGGTTAATCTCCGATGTGTCTGAGTGACTCAGGAAAGGAAATAAAATCAAACATGAAATTAACTTATCAGACTAATTTAATTCTGTTTGTCTCAGGGACCATCAGAATGTTAGATTTCAAATTAATTTTCTGAGCTATGTGGCTGCAATACATGGCTCAGTTGTGTTAGCTAATTATCAAAAAGCTATTTCTACCATGACAGGATGAACATATTTTTCTAAATTAGCATGTTATTTATGTTAGGGTTTTTTTGATATTATATCTGGATCTATCTATTCTCAGCAGAACAGGTCCCTTAGCAGTTGTGGAGATAAGAGTAGTGAGGAGTGGCATTATGTGTGCTGACATTACTGCTGGTTTTGTATGGCTGAGATAAAGACTCTCCAAATACACGTGTCCGTGAAGGTGTAATTGTTAACCCAGTATTACAGCTAGCAGAACCAGCAGGCTGAAGTTGGATGCTTGTTTGAGGCTACACAAAGTGCCTGTGGGAGATCTGGGAGTAAAACCCTGGTGCTCTGCCCTTAGACCCTGTCTCTTTCCATCCTGTTCCCTCTGTTGTCATCTGAGCATGAAAATGGAAGTCTGTGTGTGCCATGGCAGTCAGCTAACTCACTGTTTGGATCCCTTTCCTGCGTGCGCAGTCACAGCAGGATTCCTTCCAGCTGTGCTACTTGAGAGATAAAGTCCTGCCATGCAGGGATTTTACAAGTGGTTGGAGTGTGACATGTGTGGCCAGGCTGAGGCACAGCACCCCAGGGCTGCCCACTGGCAGGATTTACCCTTTGTCATTGTTCACCAAGGGAGGTGCTCAGGCATTTGGGAGTATGTAGGTATATACATGTTTCTCCATCACTGGGCTAAGGAGGCCATTTTTATGCATCTTGACTTCTAGAGGCAACCACTTCTGCTGGCTGACTGCAGGTTTACACCAAGAGGTAGTTTTTGAGATTTATTTGAGCTGAGCTACAGCATGGCCTTGGGTGTGAGTCACTTTTCCTGGCTATAAGCAGAGTGGAGAAGTAGCTGAGCTGGGGAGAGACTGCCAAACTCTTGGGGGACTGTCATGTGGGGAACACTAACTGCTGATGCACTGGTGGCTTTATGAGCTTTGTTGCCTGTAACTTGCCCTGCATGTTCTTCCTCTGAGGTGGTGCAGCACCTTTACCATTTCACTAACAGCCTTTTCCCCTTTGTGTTATTTACTGCACAGCAATCAATGGCAGGCTCTATGCCAACTTGCCTGGGCTGACCATGTACCAGGGAGAGCGGGTGAACTGGTACTTGCTGGGGATGGGTCAGGAGATTGATGTCCACACAGTCCATTTTCATGCTGAGACCTTCATATACAAGGTAAGAATATCTGCTGACAGTAAAGCTGATATCAGCACTTTTGCTTTACTCTGGACTTGAATTTTTTGAATGACTCCACAGCAGTTTCACCCAGCTAGGAAAGAGATGTGGTTTTACACATCGCAATCTGACTCCCTGAACCTCTGTGTTGTGCTGAGATGTCCAGCTTAATTCTTGTTAGGGTTAGGCATTACCAGATTGTGTTTGCTTCCCCAGCTGCAGCCCTGGAGCTGCTTTCTGAAAGCTTTTTTTTTTTTTTTTTTGAGCTTTAAAAAGCTGAAGAAGTCCCTAGTGACACTGGCAGAGTTTTCCTCCTGAGAAGATGCAGAGAGCACTGCAGCTAATGGCCTCTCTTCTCTGACAGAATGGCAAAAGCTATAGAGCAGATGTTGTAGATCTGTTCCCTGGGACCTTTGAAATGGTGGAGATGCTGGTTGGGAACCCTGGGACGTGGCTGCTTCACTGTCATGTGTCTGACCATATCCATGCTGGGATGGAGATCCTCTTCACCGTCCTGCCTAGAGCAGGTAGGGAGCTTTCACTGTTACTGTAAAACATCCAGCAGCACTTTCTGCTACAGCTGCAAAATTCTGAGTGTTTGCATCACATGTACAATGCCCTTACATACCATAAGCAGCCAGGTAATGGAGCAGTTAATTACTTAAGTATAGTTAATTTAGGATGTTCCCTTTGAATATCCTAATACCTGGAGCTGGAGTTAATAACAAATTGTTTTCTGGATTTTACATTGCCTGTGTTGTTATTGTGAGTTTGATTTTTAGCTTGTATCAGACATGCAACGTTCAGCCCTCAGCCAGTAATTGTTCTAAGAGCTGGAAGGTGCTCAGAGGTGAGTGTCACTCAGTACTGGGTTTGGCTGTGACGGAGTCCACATGGTGATGTGGTTTTAGATTTGTTAACAATCTAAAGAGCTGTGAAGGCTCCGGTGGTTCAGCTGTGGGTGACCAGTGCCTGCCCAGTGTCAGTGTCATCTGTGTTTCTTCCTCAGCACTTTTCTTTCAAAGGCTGGGAAGGGCTGCAGGACGGGGGCTGCCTCTGAAGCAGGCGATACATGTTCTTGTCTCATGTGAAGAGGGAAAACACTGACAGGAGAAAAGAAAACCTGCAAACCCTGGAAACCAGGCTGCCTCTAGATCTGATCCTCACCAGATGTGCCCTGTTCTGAGCTCTGCCTGCTCAGCCCAACACCTTCTAACCCTCCTTTTGTTTCCTTTCAGAGTCAGAGCTGGAAGTCGAGAGCGTTACTGCAGGTATGGTGTGAACAGCGCTGCCAAGCCCTGTCTGTGCAAGGGGGAGAGGCAGATTCCTCAGCAGCACAGAGCTTTGGATGGTGCAGGGGGAGGGAGGAGCACACACAGCACCCACAGCCTCTGCTCTGCCAACCTGGCAGCACCTCAGCCCAAGGCCTGGCTGCGATGGATAGCGGGGAGAGCTCCAGGCTGCTTTGTTTATCTGCCTGCCAAATGTCTGTGCCCTGGAATAGAATTAAGGAAGTTGGGCTGGTTAGGCTTGTTTGTTGGTGTTAGGTGGAAAAGTTTAGAGGCCCTGCCCCCTGTTGTGCCTGCTGTGTGTGGATTCAGCTTCGTAGGAGAGTGTGAGCTTAGGAACTGGCAGAGACTCAGAGAGTGTTGAAGGAGAGTGCCTGAGTTACCCACCTGTCTTGGACTCTCAGTGACTCTGTGGTTTAGGGAAGTTTCACCATCGCCACTACAAGTTGAAGGGATGGAGTCAGCATGAAACAAGCACATTTGCCTTCTGCTCTGATATTCCCCTGAGAAAAGAGCCCAAGCAGGTGCCTGGGTTTTTTTGGGTGTTGTAAAGGACAGATGTGAGAAGACATTTGAGCAGCACCAGCAGTAGATACAATCCCTTTGAAATTTTCTGTGTAAAAGTCTGAGTAGTTTAGGGTGGTGGTTTATTTTCCTGATTTTTCGTATTTCTTCACAACCCATTGATAATATCTTATTGTTTGTCTCTCAGGGTTGCCATATGAGGATGAGGATGAGTTCCAGAAGATCACGCTTTTTGGATCTAAGGTGGCCCAAGGGCAGATAGAGGCCACAGTCATCGCTCTGGCTGTTGTAGGGATCCTGCTGCTCTTGGCCACCAGCATCCTCCTGGGAGCTGTCATCCATCTCGAGAGGCAAAAGAGGTTACGACGCAATCGGAGATCCATCCTGGATGACGGATTCAAACTCATGTCTCAAAAGAATCCGGGGCTCTAAAAGCCACATACAAACATTGGGCTGTGTGATTGGAGCAGGGGCTGGATCCTTGTCCACAGAAAAGATTTTGGGGCATCATTTCAATTGTGCACTGTACTTCTAGAAGCTGAGGTGGGGAAGCTGGAACCCTGACTTCTTCATATTCTTTACAGAGAGGGTAATCAGGCATTGGAATGGGCTGCCCAGAGAAGTGGTGGATTCTCCATCCCTGGAGGTTTTTAAGATGAGACTGGATGTGGCATCAGTGCCATGGTCTGGGAGCCACGGTGGTAGTGGATCAAGGGTTGGACTCTGATCTCAGAGGTCTCTTCCAACTCGGCTCATTCTATGATTCTATGATATATCCTTCTCAGCCCTTTGTAAAGAAAATGTCTGCCCAGGAGGCATCCAAGGACCCTTTGAACTGACTGAAGACAAGTAACGAGTGAAAAAGGTCCTTCTTAAATACTCCTCTTCCCCAAGAAAGAAGGGAGACATTTTCTTCTCTCCAGAACAACTCCACTTGGTCTTTCCTAGCAGACTAGCTCAGGCCCCATTCCAGTCTTGCTCCATTGCCAGAACTGAGTTGGGAATTGTCTCCCAAGAAACTGTGAGCCATTAAAGTAATTAATGTACAGGGGGGGAGGTAATATTTTCAGTTTTGTGAATCAATTAAGAATACAGAAGAGAAATTGTTAATTTAGAGTTGGATTGCTGTTTTTTGATGAGCAAGTGGGCCAACACAAATTCAGGGTAGTGCACGTCACGGTGAGTGCCCCATCAAGGACCATGACAAGAGCTGTGCCTCACTGTCAGCCTTGCTGTGACATGTCCTTCAGCCTCCCTGCAAACCCTGGGGTGCCTTTGGATTGGGGTCAGGCACCTCCTACTCCCTATTCTCTCTGCCACAACTGCCTGCCAGGGGCCAGGGTGGGTGGTGGGACTAACCTCTGTGGCCCACCCCATGGGCTGTGGTAGCCATCCTCCAGTGGCAGCCACGCCCACTTACATCACTGTCACATCACCCTGTGGGCCAAGAACTGAGCAGTTCCCTATGCAACATTTGTCTTTGGCTCACTCCCCTGAATTCCCACTATCAAAATGGATGCAGGTTAGTGCTTACATATTTCTGTGCCTGGTTTTAAAGTGGAAAGAGCATAAAAAATCTGAGTGGCTTTCAGAGGCAATTAAAGCAGCTAAATGGCTGTAATGACAAGGGACTTCTGGGGGCTCTTTAGGTATAACAACACTGTTTTCTTCAGAACAATAGTTATCACATATTTAATCATGTTCAATTCATACTGGATCCCTGCATATTTCCAGCTGCCTTTTCCTTTGGCAGTGAGGACAAAGCTCATTAATTTTCTTTCATTACACTTCATTAAACCTGGTGAGAGGCTGGATGGCTGTTGAGCATCCATATTCAGAGCATTCTTTGCTCAGATTCAGGCCTGGTTCAGCTGCTGCTGCAAAACAGAGATTTCCAAGCCCATCAGTCCATGGAGAATTTAGAAGCTATGGCATCAGAAATAAGAACCGAGAAGGAAGCCTTTATTTTATTTTTTTCACCATGGACTTGTTAAAAAATAGATCAAAAAGGTTTGGAGCCTGCACTGAGACAGAGGAGTGAGTGTAAATGTATTCCCTTGCTTCAGGGCAGCAGAACGGGGGAGTTGCCCTTCCTGCAGCTCTGCAGCCCGTGCCCAGCCTGGGGTTTGGGTGCTGGCCCCAAGCAGGGTAGCACAGGGCCAGGAGCTGGATTTCACACATGTTTGATATCATGCTGCTATAAACCTGTGTACAGATGTTCATGGCCACACACACATTTCTGCACCAGCCCAGTGCAGAGTGCTTTATTCTAAGAGTTACAGCCACACGGGAGGGGCCTCATGTGTGGTACAGCTGTGCAGGAGGGGCCTCGTTTCCCACTGCCAGCCCTGGGCTGGTGGCCAGCTCCTGTCCTGCACCAAGGACTTGCCACACTCTTACACATGCAGGTCCGTGTAAAGCTGAGCAGCTGGGACCATTTCCCACTTCTCAAGGCATGTCATGCCTTTAAGCTGTAATCTCTTGTTGTTTCACAAGGAAAAAACCAAGGAACATTTCCTGACTGAAAGGTTTTGCTTCAATAAAGCTGAAAAGCTGAAACAGGCACTCCAGCTCTGCTTTCTGAAAACCTGAGGGAGATTTATGCCAAAACTCCCCGCTTTCTTTCAAAAGGCCTTCACAATGGGAAATAGAAATTATCTCTTAGTTCACAAAGGTGTTTTGATGCGACCAGAATGATTAGTTTGATTTTCACAAGGTATCACTGAAACTATTAAAAAATTAGTTACCATTGTTTTATGCTGGGACTAGAGCCTACAGCAACTGGAATCTGAGTTTGTCCCTTTCTCCGGCCATTGGCACAGACCCAAGGCAGCTGTCTGGGAAGCACCAATGAATGTCCTGAAGCAAAGCTGCCGCCCAAGAACACGGCTGTCCTCTCCTCCTCAGTCGTGCTCCCCCCTCTGCCTCCCTGCCCATCCTCACTCCCTCTGAAGGTCTGGCTGCAAGTCTTGTATCGAAAGATACAAGCTCTCGGTTTTCTCTCTACAGTCTTTAGAGATCCTCAGCTTGGGGGTGTTTCTTGATTTAGGCAGGAAGAACCATCCAGGATTCCTTGGCATTGCTAATTGCCAGTCTGAGAAGCCCAGTGGGTGATGAACCACCTCTGCGTGTTGTAGTCATGACTTTTATGCCTTTGCTAATATTCCAGATGCACAGCTCAGAAATGGATCCTCATGGTACCTGTTCTCAACCTCAGTGACTGGGACCCACAGACTCATGGCAGAACTGCAAATTTTAGGTGTAAAAGTAACAGGTTTCACGGTTGCTTTATGAGGAATCTTCTGGGAAATTGATTGGTGGTGCCTTGGCTCAGTTATGTGATTTCCCTTGGGTGAAGCTCTACAAAGGTTTGATAAAACTGATTGCAGTGTTTCATTAGCCAGCAAATTCCCAAAAGGTTGATCATCAATCAGAGTATCAAATCACTGTCTACAGTGACTCAGGCTGGGAGACAAGGCCACATCTTTTACCTCTTTGAGAAACTCATATAAATCACTGTCAAGGTAAGTCATCATCTTCAGTCATGTTGAGAGCCTGAAGACTTGTTACAAGTGGAGGGGCTGTGGGGAAATGAGTCTGGAATGCTTCAGCTCAGCCACAGTAACACAGCGTGGAAATGCCCAGGGACACCAATTAACGTAGTGGTTGATGATTACATGCTGTGACCTCAGGGACTGTAAGGAAGCAGCTGGCATCTTGAGAGCTTATACAAGGCTTTGGGAATAAATTGATGCTGCTTCTTTATTGCCTAAGAATTTAAATACCAGGAGGTGACACTGGCATTTCACACCGTGTTACAGACAGCAATTTTATTCTTACCCAGGGGAACATCAGTATTGCTGAAACACAAACTATATCCTAATTTGGGGGATTTTGAATAGTCAGGTGAAATGGAACCAAGATTCAAAATTCTTCTCATTCCATTTTGCCCAAATATAACCCAATCAACTCAAAGAGCTTCTCAGGCCTTGCCTATATTCAATCAGGAATCATCAAATCCCTGCGTCTAGAGCCACATGGCTGCTGCACCTGGTCTGTCACCTCTGTCAGCTCTTTAGTTACACAGTCACACTCCATTAGGATTTCCCTGTGAATCCTTTTCTTTAGGCTGCTTTCTGCTGATTTATTTATCCACCCCTCTATAACCTCACTGCCTCAATAGTGTTTCGTGACAGTGGCTGCTTTATGGGTTCCATCCCTAACTACCCCCCAGGATCTGTCCCACTGACCACCTCTCTCAGGGTCTCCTGGTGCTCTAAATGCTCCGTTGAACAGTTCTTTGGGTCATCTGCAACATCCAGCTTTACTGCTGCTTCTCTCTAAATGGAGACTCTTAGAAAACCAGCAAATTCGTTTTACAAGTGTGTTGCCATGGCAACGCCACATCTGGATCTTCTGCCTGTTTGTACCTGGACAGCTTCCTGTAACTGAGAGTCTGGAGTCAGAAGGCAGATGATGATTTTGATGGAATAGGACATTAAGTTATAAAGCACATTCTGAACATGTCCTGCAACTGTCTGGTTCTGTCCCTGGCCTGCCAGCTGACAGGCATGGCCCAGCTTTCTGTAGGCTAAAGACACATAAACTACTAAACTGAATGGAGGAGAGTCGGTGGATTCCTGCATGGCTTGTCCCAGAGTGATGGCAAATAAATGTCACCCTGTGGACTGGAAAGGCAACAAGTGTTGACTGGGTTCATGCCCAGCACAAGAAACTCCTGAGCACAGGGCACGACCCTGTGAGTGCCAGAGCTCAGCTGGGCTTCTCTGGGCTTGTGGTTTGCTTCGTGTGATAAAAAAGAATCTTTTCAGCAGGCCACCCACCTGTTGCACTCGGCATTGTGATGCCAAACCTCTGTGAAGACAGAAGTAATTTGTTCTGTTCCCGGGTGTGTGTCACGGTGACATTGGCTGTGCAAACGTGACCAGCTGAGTCTGTGGAGCACAGTGTGGAGAGGCAGAATGTGGGAATTGACCGAGGGAAAGTCTGTGGGGCTTTGGAAGAAAGGAAGCTCCCGAAGGAGCCTTAGTCAGGAATGGGAACTGCAGTTTGTGTGCATGGCTGCTGCCCTGGCAGCATCAACCTCCTCTTAATTTGGGGTTGGAGGCTGATTGCCCCAGCCCAGTGCTGTGGGTTCCAGGCCCGGGTTACCCCTCCCAGTCCTTGCCAATACACTGTCAGCACATCTGGGTTTGCACTGATGCTCCTCACCAGCACCTGAGGCAAGTTTTCACTGCTGTCAGAGCACTTAGCACACCTTCCACACCCTGTGTGTCAGCTCTGGGAATCTGGCTGCACAGAAAACAGGGAAAAAGTCATATTGTCCAAGATGCTGATTAGTAACAGATGGAGCAAGGTGGTGGCTAGAGATTTCAGGGTTGCTTTTGCCTTCACTTGGCCTGCTTTTCTGTGGCAAAAAGGTGCTACGACAAACAAAAAGTCCAAATCAAATGGTTATACAGAAATAGTTTCTTTGATTTTTGTTTTACACACATGCATATCTTTTCAGTGCTGTTGAAAATTTGTCCAGCTGCCTATACTTAAAAGTGCTTTGCCCTCCAGCAGCTCCAGCTGCTCACCACTGGCTCCAGAAGTCCCTGCCCAGCACAAGTCAAGGCAGCACCATGGATCAGGGGACAGAAAGGCATCCTTTGTGCAGGACTGCTTGTTCTGCTTCAGGTTGACTCACACAAATGTTCCAATGACTCAAAAAGAGCTGATGTGTGGTTATGGAGACATTCTGTGCTAGGTCTGAGGTTCAGCAATTCAGGTGCTGTTGTTGATAATAAAGCCTTTTCACTAATAGCCACTTCCACTCACGGCTCTCAAGGGTTTTGAGCATTATTCTGTTAAGTTGGCTGCTGAAGGGGTTTGTAAAACTGCCAACCACAAAACCCTCTGCCCAGTCTGGGAGAAGTTTGGATGTAATCCAGGACTACTTTGCCTCAGACTGACTATTAAATTAAAATTTTGCAATACCTTCTGGAGGTGAGATTTATGTGCAAATCAGGTACACCCTGGTGTCCAGCCGCATAAAACCTTTTTTGGCCAGCGTTAGAGGGGCTGTTGTTTTAAGGGTATGAAAGGAGACAGCCTGTTCCCAAACAGATTATTATTTTTGATCTTTCATGGGGCTAAATTCTGGGAAATTTTCAGAAAACACAAAAATTAAGAATGTCATTAATTTCAAAGGGATCAGGATTAGAGCTAAAGACAGGAATAGCAGTGTTCACCGCTAAGCTACTTTTGTAAAATTAGGTGCATTTCTCTGTGTTTTGGCTCAGTCCTTGGTCAGCACCTTTGGAAGTGCTGGGATATTGTTTAGACTTGGGCTTCCAAACAGCTTTCAACCCAGCTGAGCTGAAGGACAGCAGTACAAGACAGCAAGTACCCAAATCACCTTCCCCCAGGGGATCCTCCTGCTCCCAGGAGGGTGTCCTGGGTGCCCACATCAGCGGGGTGGTGAAGCTGATGCCCTCCCCCCGCATCCCACGGTGCCGGGTGAGGCAGGGCAGGGCTGGTCCGGGTAGAGCCTCGTTCTTCCTAACCCCACCCGGCCGTGCCAGGGCTGCCCCTCCTGCTGGCGGCCGTGTAACCACAGCTGTTCCTCGTCTAAACAGTGCAGGGAGTCCCAGGTGCTCGTTTTACAGAGAGGAATAATTAATTGGCAATTCCATGAAAGAAGCCTTGCTTGATAGCAAGCAGCTCCTCGAGTGCCCTGCCTGCAGAAAACCCTTTCAGAATAAATCATGTGGTTCCTCTTTGTTTGGAAGAAAATTCTTCTATTTTCCATGAGCACAGAGAGACTTGGAGCCTGAGAGCATCCCCGGAATGTGAGTAGCCTGTGACTGTGGCCAGCTCTGCCCTTGTTTCTCCCTTGTTCTCCAGGGTACTGACTCCGGAGTGTAGTCAAACAAATAACTGAAAAGTGAATGGGGAGAAACATTTCTGACTTAGATTATTTGACTCCCCAAATTGCATCTTTCCCCCAGTTGGTTTCTGGACAGCTGCAATTGCAGCTGTGATCTATTAATGACCAGAGGAGACATTAGCCCTCAGAGAAGCTGTCTGTGTTTGGTTAATGCCTGAGTCTGTCCAGCCTGAGGAGAAGGTCCTTAATTTAAGTAACCAGAAGCAGAAAAGAAAAAAATGTAGGAATTTGAAACCTCTCAGGTAGGAAACCTCCCACAGAATCTTGTATTTCTTTTCAAATTTTGACTGTTAGAAAAGAGGTAATACAGCCTCAAACTTTATTTCTTTCTCTTCCGCATTTCTTCCAAGCTGAGAGCCTTATAAATTCCCAGACACAATTGTAGTCTTTGGAGGAAACTAGTTATGATGGTGACATCTTTCCTCGTTGAGATTCACCAGTATTAAAGAAATTAAAGACATTACCTTAAAAAATATGTTCTGGAGGCATGTGAGGTCTCATCAGGCTGTGTCATCAAGCAAAGCCTTTAGGATTAGAGTAGTTTGACTCAGGCACTTTTTTCTTTCTGGATCACACGCTTCCCTGCACCAAGAGACTCCTGTTCTCAGTGATTCAGTCCTTTGGAATGGCTTTATCTGTCTTTCAGAACATATTTCCCTTTATTGTTACAATTGTTGCTTCCAGGACAGTGAATTGTTCAGCACTTACTAATGGGTCTGGCTGAATCGTGTTCCTTCAGTTGAAGAGGGAACATGACATAGGGATATTCTTCTTGTCCCTTGATTATTTTAGCTGGGTGAGGTACAAGGGAACCTCTTTGGGGGTTTTGACTTCCCCCCCATCCTCATTCTTGCCGATCATGTTGCACAGAAATAAAGAAGCACAAAGGCTCCCTCATTATCTTTTCACTGCCAAGTAACTTTTCTGGAATACTTGTGTGCTGGGGAGAAAACAAGACCAAATAATTTCTACTCTGCTGATCACTGGTAACTTACAAGAAATTTAAAATACCAGTTACTTGGAATTAAAAAAGTTTCAGGAAAGGTTTTGTGGCAGTTGTTGTGGTGCTGCAGAGGGAGTGGGGGGGTGTTTGCTGTCCCCTGTCCCCAGGGGTGCATGGGAAATACCTGATTCTGCTCTCACCTGGGAAGAACTGCTTTGAGAGCACCTCCTGCCACAGTACCCAAAGCCAAACCCAAGGAACAGTCTGGGCTCTGCATTTCCCTGAGCTGACTGCTGATGTGACCCACCTGGCTTCCCTCAGAGCCAGGAAACAGGCAAAGAGGAAGAAGGCTGGGATGCTACGGAGAGAAGGCAGCAGCTGTGTGATTTTACATAACAGCACAATCTGGGGAGGTTTCAGCTGATTGTACCACAGTAACAGCTGGTTTTGTGGGCTGATGGAGCTGCAGTTGGTTGGTGCTCAGAAACACACCAGTGTGAGGAACGGGCTGTTAGAGCCATCACCCTTCCAGAGGGGCAGGAGTAAAGCTGTGGGTCTTACTTTGTGTCCTGCTCTTGGTTTCCATTTCCATGAGGAGATGCTGAGGCACAGGGTGGTAGAATTTAGCTGGGAAATGGTCAACAACCCCTTAAAGCCAGCCGTGCCCTTGCTGCAGGTGGGCATCAAGCAGACATCCTGCCAAGCTTTTCTCCAGCTACAGCCCTTGTTTGGTGCTCAGTTTTGAGCACTGACATCATGTTTGCAGCTTGCCAAGGAGCCTTTTGGAGCCCAGAGAGTCAGGAGAGCTCTCAGGATGCTCTCAGCCCTCGTCTCGGGTATGTCGGTGTGACAGAGGGGGTTTGCTTTTGGGCAGGTTTGCCTCTGTCCCTGAAATTTTGGATGTTGAAAAGAGATGTGGGAATTCATAGATCATCCAAGAATGTGAATGTGGCATCTGGTGGCTAAAGGAAATAGTAGATGTAAATGTTTTTTTCTCTTGCAAACCAGGAATTGTAATGAGTGCAGCTGGGGCTGTGGTAGTGCTGTAAGGAGAGAAAACAAAGCAATGGCTAATTCTACTTTTCCTAGAGCGGTTGGATAAAGGGCAGTTGAAAAGAGAGAAAGGATCTGAATGCAAGAAATGTTTTTCATACTATGAATGCAAACTAATCCAAGCTGGAATAGTCATCAGTGTTTCCAAAACTTAGCCCTGGAAACACTGAAACATTCGAAGAAATGAAACATTACAAACAAAATTCCAGAATGAGTAAGAGGCACTGAAAGAGACTGAATACTTTAAGGGCAAAAGAATCCCAGTGGGAGATGCCGGGGTTGGTGGGGCTGTGAAGGGCACTGTGGAGGAGGTGAGGGGTGGTCTCCTGGGGTGAGCTGCTCCCAGAGCCGACCTCCCCACACCTGAGAGAAGGCCAGTTTCTGCTTCTCACTGTCAATCTACCACCACTCTCATCCCTGAAGGATGTCCTCCCTGCACAGGGCCGTGTCACTCAGAGGCATTTGCCTCCTCCACCTCTGTACCAAGACCCAACTCAGTAACTGAAGTCTGGGTTGAGAGACTGAAGCTGGAAATTTTGTTATTGCAGAAAAATACTTGCTTCTGAAGGAAAGCAATTTTTTTAAATTATAGTTTTAATTGAATAGGGTAAAATTGATCGTCCATAGCTAAAACTTCAGATTGTTTTTGATGATGTTTATGTCCTCGTTTTCATTCAGATTTTCAGTGAAAAAACAGTGTTTTCAGAACACAAATGCAACGTGCAGAACCCTGCCTGCAGAATCCATTTCACTCTCTGAAAAAGAAAGCTGTTGTTCACAAGCAGGTTTCGTAACTGTGTGTTCAAGGCTCACAGCATATCTGTCTTCAGTAGTCTTTTCTTTCAAATCTTTATCTTCTGTATCACTTATTCAAGTACCAGGGCTCTTGATCACTGTTTGAACGTTTGTAGCTGCTAGTAAAGTCCAGCTGGGAGTTTTTTGGTTGTTTTTCAGAAACTTCAAAGCAGTTTTTAGTCTACTCCATCCTCCCATAGGAGTTTCCTTCAAACTAAGGAAAAAAGACATGACAGAAGCTTCCACAGCAACTCCCTTCTCTCTACCAGTGTGACCTGGCTGCTGAACAGCCTGTCTGGCTTTTCCTCCTGATATTGAATCATCTGGGAAGCAAAAAACCCCAGCACATTGCCTGAACCTGGCAGTGCTTGAATCCATCTCCTGATGAACCTTGGCTGGCAGCTGCCGTGTCACCACCTCTGTACATCCTGTCTCTGCTGTATCCATTAAGCCTTCTTTGCCAAGAGCCAACCTTCTGGATTAGTGCATCTCAACTTCCATGTCCTGAGCTGATAGAGTCCCTTGGTTTTACTTTACAGCCGTTTATAGTCGTAGGGAGTAATGTGACATTTTAGAATATAACTTTGTCCTTTCTTGCTGTTGGGGGTGACGTGTCTCTACCTGCCTCGAGCACTTTGCTGTGAGTGACCTGCATGGGCTACAGCTGGTCTCCACTGTGTGTCTGGCACATGGATTCACAAATAACTGCAGGTATGTTAGAGAAGTCACAGAAAACCTGTCAGGTATGTTGTACTGAGCTTCATAATGGCAATGGCCGGGAACTGACTCTGGGGAGTTCTCCCTTGCCAGATGAGGGACAGTCAGCTAATCCAGGCTGCTCTCTAGGAAAGGACACGGTCTATAACAATACAGCATTTAGATCCAAGGTCATACAGCTTCTCTCCCATGTTCCAGTTCACTGTGATTAATTTATGTCAGGCTTCGCTGCAGAAAGGCTGGTCCAGCGTATTCAGTCATTTCCAGCTCCTAACTCAACCATCAGTGCCCTGGTATCCCACATGTGTCCTCCATTGTCTGTCCCTTCCCTCTGTCAGTGCCCTGGTATCCCACATGTGTCCTCCATTGTCTGTCCCTTCCCTCTGTCTGCAGCTTGAGAATCCAATTACTCTGCCTTCAGGAAAGCTCTGAGAATAAAAGCTCAAATATTCTTTCAAGGGGATGTAATTCAGTATCTGGCAGAGACAGCCTGTGCCCAGCACCTTCCTCCCACATTTTATCCCACAAAGAGGGATTTTATCTCTGTGAAAAAAATAAAAGCCATTGAGATTGGTAAATTTACCACATCGGGAGTGGTAAATTTTATGATTTTGCCTAAAAGTCTGCCCTCAGTAAATGAGAACCTTTTGTAAAAGCTGGGTTATATCTGCAATGCTCTCACATACTGCGAGAGGAGTGTGAGAGGAAGCATGTGGTGAGTGATGTGAGTGGGATGTAAGAACATGCAGGTGACCTTCGTGCTGCTGCAGGCTGAATGGACCTGTCCCTCCCCAGGAGCCAAACTGCCCCAATGTTGCAGGTGAGGCCGCCCCAGGGCAGAGCAGAGCGGGACAATCCCCTCCCTGATGCCCCCAGGACAGGCTTGGCCCTCCTGGCTGCCAGGGCACTGCTGACTCAGGAACAACTGGCCACCCACCAGGACCCCCAGGGCCCTTTCCTGGCTCTGCTTTCCAGTCTCTCATTCCCAGTCTGTCCATACATCTGGGGTTGCCCCATCCCAGGGGCAGAATCTGGCCCTTGTTGAACTTCCCATGGTTGGTGATTCCCAGCCCTCTGATCTGTCCAGGTCTCTCTGCAGGGCCTCCCTGCCCTCAAGGGAGTCAACAGCTCCTCCCAGCTTTGTGTCATCTGCAAACTTCCTCAGTGTCCTTTCCAGTCCTGTGTCTGAATCACTGATGAAGACATTGAAGAGCACAGGGCCCAGGATGGAGCCCTGTGGGTCCCCACTAGTGACAGGTATCTGATGTCACCCCAGTCACTGTCACCCTCTGTGCCCTACCCGAGAGCCAACTGCTCACCCCCCACAGATGTGTTTATCCAGCTGTGGGCTGGACAGTTAGTCCAGAAGGATCCTGGGGGACACAGTATTGAAAGTTTTACTGAAATCCAAAAAGATCCCATCAGCTGGCTTTCCTTGATCAGCCAGGCGGGTCACCTTGTCATAGAGGGAAATCCGGTTTGATATAAGAATCTGCACGGACGTGTGGGGACAATTTTATTCAGTTTTCAAGCTCAATACTCCAGTAATGAAAGCATTTTCTGTATGTCTTCATGGGAGCAGGCAAGGACAAGCATTTGTATGTGTGTACCTGCTGAGCCCCTGGTAACAGCCTGGGCAAAAAGGCTGTATTGCTATTATGATTTGCCTCATCATTAAATTCTCTCCAATAACGGAGATGAATCATGTCTTTAGAAATAATTTCTTTAAAATTAGCCTAAATTCAGGTGCAACAGTGAGCAGCCTTGACTCTGAATGCTTTTACATGTTGTACAATGAGCGTGACTGCTGAATTATCTCATTTCTCTCTGTCAGGCAGGAAAAAGTCACTGCAGGGAAGTACATAAACCTGCCAAGCCCAGGGACTTGTCCTCAACAGCCTCCTTGGCCTGAACTGTGGCAATGACCTATGAAAATGCTTGAAATCTGATGTTTTAATGTTCCCAAAAATCTGAAATTTTATATTACAGCTCTGATTTCTCTGGCCCTCATCCACACTGGTCTGTTGATGAGATTACATTGGATCACACTAAATCTGTTCAGAAGATGGATCTGCATCTCAATTGACATTTCAGCAATTTCAAAAGAGCACCAGAAAGGAAAATCCTTGGATGTTCTCTGTCTGCTAAAAACTCTGGGATGGAGAGAAAGAGTGATACTGTGAAGTAGTAAAGATGCTTCACCCCATGTAGGTGTTGTGCTGGGTGCCCAGAAAGGAGAGAGCAGACAGGAGGGATCATGGCACATCCACTCTCTGTGTTTTGCTGCTCTCTAGATCTGCACGTCAGACTCTGCCGTTGCCCACGTGTGGGTTGTGATACACCTCAGGATAAACTGGGAAGAGATCTGCCATTGGCTCCTTCCCACACGGTGTGTCATCTGGCAGCTGTGCATATCACAGGGAACGCAGCGACCACGGCTGCTGAGCAAAGCTGCTTCACTGGATAGTCAGAGATACTTGGAGGGGAGAAAGCAATGGGAAAGGCAGCCCTTGCTTTTTTGATTCTGACAAGCTCTGAAAACTCTTGGGAAACAGAAACCTGATGGATGAAGGACTGTGTGGAGAACCAATAAAGCAGATTTCCAAGGATAAGTTGCAGATAGAAGAACAGTGTTCAAAAGGAAATATTCAGTAGGATTTCTTCATTGGTGCAGAGGGAAAGTGTTTGGGGATCTCTGATATTTCAGCCTCCGAATCAGCTTCCGTGTAGGGGACGTGTGGGACTTCAAAAGGACAGCAGAAGGAGAGCCCCTAGGGCGAAGCTGACATGTCCTCAGCACAGGGAGAAGGACCCAATTATCAATTCTTTTCTCTGGTTTGCAACCACGGGGCAGATTTTCAAAAGGCAGGTGTTCCCTCCTGCCTCCACCAGCTTCAGCAGCTGAGCTGGCAGAAGGTGCAGAGGAGCGTGACCAGTGCCAGGGCTCTGCTGCCCCAGCCATGAGCCGGCACACCTGGTTCCCCCTGCAGTACCTCCCCAAGCCCTTCTGGAGGGCGGAGAACAACAGCACAGCCAGCTTCTTCTCTGCACTGTATGGCTTCCCTAACCAATCCTTCTTGCACAATGACTTGGACCTGGAGGACCTGGGCGACTTTGACAGCGGGGTCAAGTATGAGGGTGAGTCCCAGAGCCGGATGGTGAAGGCACTGCTGATCATCGCCTACTCTGTGATCATCTGCATCTCGCTCTTCGGCAACATCCTGGTGTGCCACGTGGTGATCAAGAACAAGAGGATGCACTCTGCCACCAGCCTCTTCATCGTCAACCTCGCCATTGCCGATGTGATGATCACCATCCTGAACACCCCCTTCACGCTGGTGAGCCCCGGCCGTGTCTGCTGCTGTCTGTGTGTGCCTGTCAGCTGTGTGTGCCAGCTGCCTGTGTGTGCAGGAGGATTGAAGGGGCTGGGACCAGGCTGGGATCCAGAGTTTCTTTTGGCCCCCTTCCCCTTTTCCCTCCCAGAGAAGCTGCAGTTGTGCTTCCCCTCCCCAACAGCCCCTTAGCAAGTGGAGATGGGGGCTCGTGCTCCCACCTCACATTCCATAGCGGGGGTTGCTTCGCTGCAGGCCACCCCCTCTGCCCGGGCAGGGCACAGATGTTGGAGACCTCTTGTCTGTTGATGGGGAAGGAAGTGAGGACTAGTTTGATATGACAAAATCCAATTAATGGCCAGTTTCCTATGGAAACCCCGTGAACAAGGTCAGTCCCTGTGCAAGATCTCAGGGAAGTACTTGGGCTGTGCTGAGCTGGGTCAGCCAGCAAGTCCCTCCCTCAGCACTACAGACAGTGCTTCCTGGGGCTGATTGTCCTTTCTTTATTTGCAGTGACTAAAAAATACACAATATAAAAGAACATTAAAGAATAGGTGGGAAGAAGTAAAGATTAATTTCTTGCCCCACTATTACAGACTATAAACATCATATAACCAGGACTCTGCAGCTGGATTTGATCCAGAACTCTGATTCAAAAGCATGCAAATATTCCTAAATTCCACTGCTTCATCCCTGCTCAGCATTATCCAGTGTGTTCTTCTTCCTTCCAAAAGCAGATCCCAAATTAGCTATTTGAATTCATGCTGATCCTGTTTCTTTGGTGGGATTTCCCCACCTTGCTCTGATGGGATTTGCACTCTGTAATCTGTTCAGGGAGAGGCTGGTGCCCTCTTGCGTGTTCTCACACCAACAGCTACACACTAAGCACGAGTAATTAAATATCCATCAGCTCTCTCAGGAATGAGCTTTACATCAGCTCCAGAGAACCAGCACACTGCTCCAGTTCAGGGACAGTCAGTGCTGCAAGAATCATCCCTACAGGGAAATTAATTAGATTAATTGAAAACAGTCTTGACTAATTTTCTGCGTGGACGGATGCTTTGTAGTAAATGTGCTTTACTTCAAATTAGCTTAATTTGCTGCAGAATGACTTACATTAATTTGTAATTAATATTGTGCAGTCAGGAGTAATGAGGGAGTGAGGCAATTTGGCACAATCTTCTCTGCAGAAAAGTCATCATCAGCAACACCTCTCTAGGAACAGGATTTCTCTCTCTAAGTTTGGAGCCCATGCAGCTTTCAGCATCCACATGTTCAAAGGTGTAAATGTTTTCAAGGAGGCACCCAGTGTGCCCTTCAGAGCCTCACTGAGGACCAGAGCTAAGGTTTCTTTGCGTGTTCCTGAAGGGCCATGGTACATGGACACGTGCACACATGCACATGCAAACACATACACAGGGCGCTGCTCAGTCTCACCGCTGCTTCAAAGCCCCTTGCACAGTCATTGTTTCCACAGGAAAAACTGAGGATAAAGCACCTACAAAGCCTTGGGAAGCTGTATTAAAACATTTCCTCTGTACCATGTGCCTGGGAAGCCAGTTTGCTGCTCTTCAGGTACAGGTCCTGTTAATGCAACGTTGTCTGTTCTTCAGGTGCGGTTTGTGAGCAGCACCTGGGTTTTTGGAAAGCTGATGTGTCACATCAGCCGGTTTGTTCAGTACTGCTCTGTCCACGTGTCTGTGCTGACCCTTGCTGCCATCGCTCTGGACCGGCACCAGGTATGTCATATTCACCACCCCTATGTTTCAAAGAAAATAAGGGACTAAATACATGGTTGTTTCCCCCTCAAATCCCAGTACCTGGAAAGCTGCACTGACTTGGGACTCAGGGACTGGAGGGAAGAACTCCAGCTTTCATGGCGAAGACAAAACACCCATGTTTTTCACAGTGAGTGTGATAAACGAAGAGGCTGTGGAGTCCCTGTCCTTGGAGACGCTGAAAAGCCCAGGAGATCAGTGCTGGCAGCCTGCTCCCTTCCTTCTCTGCCTGGGCTCCTGGGCTCGTGGACTCCCTGCCCTTCTCAGCCCCACTGTGGAGCACAGCCCTGACAGCACGACAGGATCATGTGCTGCATGCAAACATCAGCCAGCCCACACGTTCTCTCCACATGGATTTCTGAGAGTCTGTTAGTTCTGAGGCTTGTCCCATTCCTTCAGGATGCCTAAGGCTGGAGGCAGCAAGAGCTGTGTTAGCCCATCCAGTTCAAGGCCAGGAAACCTTCCAGGCCAAGCAATGAGTGCAGATCAAAGAGCTTCCTTAAGTGTAACACAGTTTGCAATTTGTGCTTTAGCTGATGAATGCTGAGCACTACGAGGACAGATCCAGCACAGTGAGCTCTCAGGCAGACCTGGATTTCTTGCAGTGCTGGAGCCATTGAAACATTTGTTACTGAAAAGCAATGTCATGTGATATGGCTGGATGAAGTTCAAAACAAGAATGGGTTCCACTCGGGGATGGGCTCCATCTGGTGTCAGAGAATCACAGGGACTACTGGAGCACAGATCAGCCAATTCAGTCTTTTTTTACCATAAAGACTTTGACAGTCTGCCTGTTTCATGTGCAACATTACAGCTCCTGAAATCAAAGCATTTTGATAGTGGTTTAATTTTAATCAGTAGATCCTGGGTTGATTGCAAGGCACGGCTAGGCATCAAGAAGTGTTTGTTTAATTAAGGGCAAACACAATACCCATCCTTAAATTCAGTGGAGATGGTTCCTCAGAACTGGAATGAGCTAGTATGGCCCAAGGAGATAAAGACAGAAGTAAGGAGATGTCTCTCAGCAAGGGAAATCAACACTTGCCTCTAAAAATATTGCTAGTCCTGAGAGGTACCAGAGCAGACAGATGTTCCATGGAAGTTGTACTACTTCACTAAGTAGATATTTATAATGAGAAAAAATATGCATAAAATACCAAAGACTTCATCAACCAAGAGATCGTTTGGATGATATGATAGGTCTATTCTTAATTATTGTTTCATTGCCTAATGTAATTCCCCACAGTGCATGTAGCTCAACAGAGATCTCACCACCGTGGTCTCTGGAGTCACACTGATGGGTGTCACAGAGCATCAGACTCTGGGCCAGCAGCAGCACTCAATACGTGCACAACTCCATGCATTTCCCAGCCCTTGTACTCCCTGAAGTCCTGTAAAATAAGTTTCTCTGCCTTTTAACACCAGAGGCATGTGAAACTGCCACACTGTAATATGAGGCTCAAAGAGTAACCCAGATGCTGTAAATCCTCAGGAGTGGTTGTTTTCTGCAGGTGATCATGCACCCTCTCAAGCCACGCATGACCATGGTGAAAGGAGGGATTTGCATCATCATCATCTGGGTTATGGCCAGCTGCTTCTCGCTGCCTCACGCCATTTATCAGACTCTGACAAGGTTTTATATTGGGTAAGACATTTACATGGTGCTTTTTGTTATATGACGTTTGCAGCTGAATCAAAGCCCCACATATGCCAAGGCCACACCTCTTCATTCATCTTACTAGAAAGAGTGGTGAAACAGAGAAGTTGTCCTTCCCTTTGCCTGAGCACTGTGTCTCTCATGAAGGGACAATGACAATTGATGGAATTGCTTCCAGGCTGGTTCATTAGTTGTTTCGAACTCAGAGATTCAACCCTGTAATTTGGGGCAGGCACAGAGGAGAGGGACTACTTGTTAGTAGAGGGCACAGATGTCACTATGGATGATTTCTTTCTTTTCCTGGGGGTGTGTTTAAGATACCTTCACTGGGGCCAAAGGTCAAACCTAGAGAAAAATTTTCCACTGAGAGTGACACCTATCCATGATACCAAATGAGTTCTGCTACCTGTACCTGAACTGAAACTTGTTTGAATGTCTGAGGTGTTTGTCCTCAGATGTGTATAGCTGTAAGTGGAATTGAGATTTCTTTCTCTCTTTGATCTTCAGAAACAGAACCATCCGAATGGTCTGCCTCCCCAGCTTCCCTCCTCCTGCTGACCTTTTCTGGAAGTATTTGGACTTGACTACGTTTGTTCTCTTGTATGTCCTGCCCTTGCTTGTGATCTCCATCACGTACACCATGGTGGCCAAGAAGCTCTGGCTGAGGAATGCCATTGGGGACCTCACCATGGAGCAATACTACGCTCATCAGCGAAAGAAGAAGATGACGCTGAAGATGCTGATGGTGGTGGTGGTTGTGTTTGCTGTGTGCTGGTTCCCCCTGAACTGCTACGTGGTGCTGATCTCCTGCAGGGCCATCCACAGCAGCAACACTCTGTACTTTGCTTTTCACTGGTTTGCCATGAGCAGCACCTGCTACAACCCCTTCATCTACTGCTGGCTGAACGAGAGCTTCCGCGCGGAGCTCCGGGCGCTGCTGTGCGTGTGCCGGCGCAGGGCCACGGCCCAGGGCCATGCTCTGCAGTCCATCTCCCCCCCGTTCCAGCACGCCTGGGCTGAGAACTGCCGGGACAAAAGAGGCAGTGCCTGTCACAAGGCACAGACACCCTCTCAGAGGAACTCTGCAAAGACAGACATATCCAGTGTGCAGCCAATTGTGGCAGAAAGCTGAAGCCCTCACCTGACAGCTGGGCAGCATCATGTTCTGATTGCAGAATCATGGGGAAAATAGAGTTGGAAAGTTCTATGGAGACCATCTAGTCAGCCTTCCACCCAAGGCACAGGAACTCCAACCTTTGACTGGGTCATTCAGGACCTCATCCTGTCAGGTGTCAAAATTCTCCAGGGATGAACTGCCCGGTGTGGGCTCCAGAATGAGGGTTGTCAAATATATTTTTCATTGGAACAATCAGAAAAAAATTAAGAGACTTCTTTAACAGCACACAAAGCCTTTCATGATCTAAGCAAACATGAGGAAGCCACACTGGTTATATACACACCAGCTGTGCCCACTGTGGTTTGGCCGTTTGGGCTTTAACTTCATTAATTGACATTTCTTAACATAAAATCTAAATTTTTTCACTTTCAATAATACTTTATCTTTTATCAGTCCTCAAGAACTGCATCCTTAGTGGCTTCCCTGCCAGCCTGGCAGCCCTTCCCTGTCAGGTCAGTCTGTCTGTCTGTCCTGGAGTTATCCCATGGGCAGCAGCGGCAACCACTCGGCACCTGTGGAACTTGGGACCCGTCTTTGTCTGAGATAGAACCAATGTTGTGCTGAAACAGAGCTGCAGGTTTTCAACCCAAAAAGCAGGAAACAGGAGAAGTTGGCCCTGGATGAGAGAGCTCCTTTGTAAGCCTTCATGTACTCACCATTCAGTAAAACTGAGCATCTCAAAGTGCCACAGCCCCCTGTGTTCCGCTGCTGGGGTGGTGATGGAGCGCTGCCAGCAGCGCTGCTCCTGCTCCGAGTGGTGCCTCCTGAACCTAAGGGACAGCTGGAATCCCTGGGGATGTGAGTGCCAGGACAGTGGGTGCCGGCAGCTGCTGCTCTGGGGGCTCTGCAGAGCCAGCCCCTGTGTGTCAGAGCAGGTCACAGGTGAGAGAGACTCAGTGGGAACACGTGGCCAACTTCAACCTATGGCTGTGAAAATCCACCAAGGTTGTGTTTTTCTCTTTCTCAGAAAGAATAACCAGTTTCTTTGTGTCCATTCAGTCCTGGCTTGGCCTTTGTGATGGCAAAGGATTGAGCTTCAAAAGACGGTGAAAAGGAAATTAGCTTCATCCTTCCTATGCAAAATAATCCAAACTACACATCTACAGCTGGGCATTTCCATCCAGACTGGCACTGTGCCATAGCTGCAGACTTGGGTGAAAGGCTGCTTAAATTTGAAAATCAAGATGTTTTGATGGGTGAAAGAATATGTGACCTGAGAATGTATTGGCATTTCAAAAAGAAACTGTGAAGCTGAGGAAAGAATAAGAGCAACGAGAATCTTTCTTCTTTCTAAGCTAATTGTGGGAAGGGAAAGGACAACAGAGACAGGGACCTGGTGTGGCTCAGGACACTGCAAACCCCAGTGGCATTGCCAGCACTAAGGCTTCAGGTCAGGGCTCCCATATTACGCACAGTGCTCACTTGTCCTCTTCATCTGCAGGAATTAGTCTGCAGAAGATGTGCCTAGAGGGGAGGAAATGGAATTAGAAAACTCTCTTCAGAGAACAAGCACTCAAGGCTCGGGTGCCAGCTGGAATTCACCTGCAGGAAATGTGTTTTACAGACTTTTCCCTGTGGGCTTCACTGTGTGAGCCTTCACTTTGGTTCTGCTGGAGTGGAATCCTTCCTGGAGCTGCCACCACAGAGGCAGCACTGGAGCCTTTCATTTTGCGTTACAAGTAAATGACAGCATAAACCATATATTACTACTAAGTTTGGTGTTCTGCTTTCTGGAAAACTGGGAATTCATGCCACTGCAAATGGCATTTCCCTAATGTCACTATCTGGACGTTTTTACAAACAAGATGTTTCTTGTTAAGAAATCAAACCAATCACAAACCCAAAGAAATATTGTTATGGTGAGTAACTTAGTAAAACTTCTTCTCATTCCAATGTTCTTCTCTTTACATTGGAAAAAATCAATGAGATTAAATAATGCAGTTTGCATGTATTTCCCAACATGCCCCTAGAGAACTGCCAAACTCATTAGTCTGGGATAAATAAATCAGGCAGAGTCTATTCTTGCCACTCATCCTTTGGCAGGACAGCACATTGGGTCAGTGTCCCTGTGGAAGGACAGATGGTGTAGCCAAGCTCAAACCCACAGCTGCCTGTGTGACCTCTGCAGTGGGCAGACATTCCTCGCCTGGCCCAGGTTCTCCGAGGGACAGTTTGCTCCTGGAAGGAAAACTGACATTGTTTCCTCGCAGCACATGCAGTTTGGCAACATTGGGCTGCCTCATAAACATCGTTTCTTTGAGATGGTTGTTTTTGCAAGAGTCTGGCAAACTTCACCCTCATCACACACAACCTCTCTCTGGATGCTCTTGCTTTAATATGAACTCTGTCAAAATTTCTGTGCGGTTATAATACAACAAGATTTGATCCACTAGTGTTTTTTGGGAGCTGATAACAGTCAATAAAATACTGCTCCAGGATCCTCTCTCTCCTGTGGCTTTTGTGTAACTTTTGGGTTTTGAAAAGGAGATGCTATTCCCTCTTATGAGGGGATTAGCAAGAAAGCATAGAGTGCTGCTCCTGGCAGTCTCAAATCCACAACCAAAACTTCTGTCTCCATGTGTTTTGACGTCTTTCAGCATGAAAAGCTCTTTGCACAAAGCAGCGCTGTGATTACCCAGGCGAGGAGGCAGCTATGGATGTGCCCCGACTGCAAAGGCTGTTCCATTCCCATGCACTTCCCTGCAGCTTGTGCAGTCAATAGCTGGTCCTGGGAGCACTTTTTGCCTGGTGCCTCAGTCCAGGTAGGAGCATGGGCTTCTTTGAGGACAATTCCTTGAATTTAATACTTATTCTTCAATAAGCACTTCAATAAGCACAGCCTGATTGATTCCTTGTGCATTTCTCCCTGGTGCTCCTGCTGGGATCCTCAGCCATCCCCTGTCTCCCTTCCCCTCGCTGGGGACTTCCTGCTCTCCCTCACCTGCCCCCAAGCAGGAACAAAGCAGGAACCATGCACTGCTGAGGCTGCTACAGCTCTGCCTCTCTTGAAAACTGGTTATCAGTCGGATTTGTTTGGAAGGAGCTGCTTGGTAACAACATGTGCACTGTGACTGTGCAGGACCCAGGCTCGCTGGGCAAATCTGCAAGCAGGACAGCAAGGGCTTAGACAGGTAACCTGTCTGTTCCTCTCACTTTAACTGTGGCGAGAAGACCCTGTTGGGTTTGCTCATGGGGCACTCTGCTCCCCAACACAGTGATGAACACGCCAGAGGGGTCACCTGAACTGAGAGTCCGTTTGGGATTGTTGCTATTGCCGAAGAGCCCAGTGCTTGTTGTGCAGGAGATAAGCTTGCCAGTGAGTAATTATTAGCTAATTGGGTAACTATTAAGCTGGTAAAACCAATTTACTTGGTTTGCCACTTTTCTGCTACTGTGGACTTTGGCCTTTTTAAAATTTTTGATCCCTGACTCAGGTACAGGTATTGCTTCTTCTTGATGATTTTCCTTACAAGAAAGGTGTTAACTTGCACAGTGCCATCAATGGCACAGAGACTGGTCTGTGAGTTGAGGAACAAGGGGCCTGATGTCCTACACACCAAAATGAGAAGTTATTCTGTTTTTCATAGAAGAACAAACTCTCATCTGTACCATCAGCTCTGACCCTTAAACTGTCCCAGATTCATTTTCATTTTTAATATTCTCCTGACAAGATGTGGACAAGAGTAAATGGGATTTGTATTGATACTCACCTAGCAGGTAAAGTGTCCCACCAGCCTCAGAAACCCCCTGGGCTTTGTGTGGGCAAGTGTCTGGGCCTGGACAGGCACCACAAAAAGACGGGAGAGAGGCACCACAAAAAGATGGGAGAGAGGGACACTGCAGGGAGAGCAGGATGGAGCCTGGAGGGGAGCGAGCTGCTAGCAACTCCTGGGAGGGCCAAGGACCTGGAGGGGTACATGACATGGGCTGGGTCCCATCCCATCTTTCACCCACTGTAAATCAAAAGGCCAGGAAGAGCAGAGTCTATTTTTCAGCTGGAATGCATCACACTGAGGTCCTGGCATCATTGAAGGTCTTGTGATTCTTTACAAGCAGCATTGCCAACACAGCTTGTTTACTTCATTTATACACCTGTGCTGGCTTGGCTGTTTCACCTCTGCCTGTCCATGAAATACAGGGATTGATGTCTCTGGTGGTTTATTTATTCCTGGTGGTTTGCTTTGCTTTGTTCCAAAATGTTTCAGTCAGGTATGGAACTGACTTCTCACGTGAGAAAGTGCCCTGATCTCTGCCCACTCAAACACCCCTGACCCACTTGCTGTAACGGGGTGTGATTCTATGGGGTTTGCCCAGCAGATCCCAGCTCACTCGGCTCCTGGTGTTTCCAAGGAAGTGTTCAGTTAAATAAGCAGGAGAATACACAAGGCTTATCACCACAAGCGGTCTCGGGGAGCCCAGAGCTGAGGCGCCAATTACTAATGACCGGGGCTGACCGAGGGCCACCGATAAGAGCCAAAGCAGCGCCGTTAATTGGAGACAGTGACACGAGGGAGGGCACGGGGGGAGCGGGCTCGGCCCCGGGAGCCGCCGGCGGGAGCCGCCAGGGAGCGCTGGGACACCGGTCTGAGCTCAGTCACCCGCAGCAGGAGGCGAGAACGGGGCGGGATAAGGAGCGTGTGCCTGTGCCCACCTGTCCCTGGGGGTTCACCTGCAATTCCAGAGGCCCCAGGTGCTGATAAACCAGGCACCATCATCGCTCGGGGTGTGCCGCAGTGACACTGCTCGTGCTAGTGCAAGTGCTGGAGCTTTAGAGCTGTGCCAGTGCCTTGGCAGGGACCCCTCGAGCCTCGAACACAGCAACAGCTGAGGAGTTCGATGTCTCAGCCGACAGAACACAGCAAATAAATGAGATAAGGCAGCCTGAGCTCGAGCTCTGGTCACTGCCCTGAGCCTTGGGCTCCTGCAAAGGTGTCCCCAACACCTTCCTGACGGACCTGAGCTGCCAGCCTGGCAGGGTTCTGGGGGGGCTGTGCCAGGGCTGTGCCAGGGCTGCGGCAGTCACAGCCACAGAAACATCAATAGAAGGTGGAACTGTCTGGGCCGGGGCAGGACCTCAGTTTAGCACAGACCCCCCACTGGAACCACTCCCAGAGGGAGGTCCCGGGCAGAGATGTGACTCATGGCACACTCTGGGATGGAGAGCTCTGAGCAAATGAACAAATCAAGCCCTTGTGAATGAGCCCGGCTGAGTGCCACTGCCACATTCCTGTTGAGGCTCAGGACATTTCAGGATCCACTCCAAAATCCTTCTTTATTTGTGTGTCTAAAAATAGGTCTTGATGACTGGATTGCCGTGGTCAAACAGAGCAGAGTAGCCAAAATACCTCCAAACACTGAAATCTTTGGACTCCAGAAACAGCCAGGGAGGTGATAGATTTCCAATGAAGCTGAATCAAATGTTGAGGGTGTCGGTTTTTGTCCTCTGACATAACATCTCTCCTTTCCAGCTGATGATTTGTGAGTAATAATGTTGCACTTATTATACATGAAGGCCCACAACTGGAAAACTCTTGCCCTGGGGAGGTTAAAACAAACAGATGAATCCCACAGGTACTTTTCCCTGTCATTAATATGTCTCCCAGAATTTCATCAGTGCTCTGAAGACTGGTTTGAACAACGTCATCTTTTTTCTCCATTTCTTCCCATGAGTCAGCATCCTGTCTTTTGTCCACTTTTCTCGTGAATATCCTGAGGTGTCAGAATCAGTCTGTCAATAAATCACTATAAATCATTACTTGTTTCCATGGCTTTCAGGGAAACAATAAAACTTTTCCTTGCCTGTGTAACTGAGTTCATAGAGCCAGTTGTACCACAGCCAAGCAGAGGGCAGAGCAGGTTTTCTGGAGATGCCCCCGAGCCCCATGCAGCCCGTCAGCCTGGTGGGATCTGACACCCGAGGGCCCAGCCAGACCAGCAGGTGACTGGGTGTCACCCAGTCTGAGGGACTTTCAGCCCAATCCTGTAAAATATCATGCACTGGGTACCCTTGGCTGTGAACTAAAGATTATTGGCTGCATTATGGCCTACAGCATGTTACCTGATATTACCTATCAGGTCTGTTTGCCTTTGGGCAGAGTGCTTCCTTCTGGCGACTTGGTGCAAGTGGGAGTTTCATCATCACACTTTTTATGAAATTCTACAAAGTTTCCAGAAAGCATGTTGTAAAAGTGTTGCCCACATTCTCACTGGGCACTTCTTCTTTTATCCCCTTTATTATTTTAGATAGAAATATCAATCAGAGGCGTTATTAAAACACTTCGAGTCTGCCATCACCTCGAGCTGGAGGGATGCCCCTGACAGCTGCTTCATCACATGCTGCCAGCTCTGCCTTCAGGACTTGTGCAATTTCCAACATTTGCAGTCACTCAGGAAGGTCATCACAAAGTTAAAAGATGATAAACTCAGCAAAATACCAGCCAAAGGAGATTACTCACAGCCACTTATGCAGGCTGCACTCCTTGTGTTTGGAGAGATGCTCCAAGCTTAGAGGCAAAGCCATTGCTTTGCAGGAAGGAACAACTTTAGCTGATTCCCAGAACTGTTCCTCTTCTCCTGTCTCCAACACATTCTGAGTTAAAGTGGGTTCCTGGTGAAAGGCCACCCCAAAGATTTTTGTCCTGTGTTGGATGAGGCTGATGTGAGAGGACTGTGTGTTGCCTAAAGGTACCAAAACCTCCCTGTGGATCAGCAGGCTGGAGCAAGCCCCCAGCCCTACAGCAAGGGCTGAGGAAGGCTCCCCGCTGCAAAATTCAGGATGTTTTCCTCAGTATACATGTGCAGTTAGGTTATAAAATGCTGGCAGCTGATGGGGGTGTCACAGGAGATTGTGGGTGCTGCTGAACAATGTGAGAAAAGGAGTCAAAGCCCACTGAAGCTCATGACCCTGCCTGATGTGAGGGTGGTGATTCACGTGCTGGCTGTGGGTCCCTGCAGAGCTGCAGCTCATCCCCTCAGCACCCAGGTTTTGTTGCCAGGATCCTGCTCCCTACAGCTCCTCTGGCCCCAGTTCCTCAGCACTGGTGCTTGGCTCCCAGCACCCCCAGCAGCAGCCAGATCCATCCCTCCCAGAGACATTGAGCTGATTGCCACAGGGTGGCTCATTGTTTGGGGATTTTCTCCTCTGCCTCCTCCCAGTTCCCTGAGTTGTTCTCCTGCCCCGCAGCACAGACAATGATGAACTTGCCTTATGGAACTTTAGTGAATAGACATTAAGCTGGATTCCTCTGTGTCTCGTTATCACACTGTGTACCAAAAAGTGCTTTGGGAAACATCCTTGATTTAGAGAGAGCTGGGAACTGCAAAGTATAAGTCCGGGGGACAATTAGGTAAGTGAAATTCATGGACCATTTGCCTTCCCCCATGTCCCCAACAACTAGTCTCAGCCTGGGAGACTCACCCTGGAATTAGGGATGTGCTCTGTTGTCCTGCTGACAGCTGAGGAGAGCTGGCTGCCATCCCGGGGCTGGCTGCTGGGGCTGTAAGGTGACGTGATAATTTTGCTTCAGTTGTGGTTCCTCTTTTGAGCAGAAACCCCACCCCATCCTGCCCCAGAGTGTCTGTTCTCTCCTGGAAGTTATTTTCAACCTGTGTTTTAGCCTTTACTGTTTGGGTCCTAGTTGTGCCCTCAGTCATCCTTGTGCTGAAACACAACTTTGTTTTAATGGATCTTTTGGGCAGCAACAGCCAAATCCAGGGCCCCAGGACATGCAGTTTGTGAGTTGTTCAACCTAGGAAACTCCTCTGATGTGCTCATGTCCCTGGTAATTAGGGGATGTGTATACGTTGTCTTGTTTTTCTTGGTGATCAGGGTTTTTTAGATGAAATAAATTACCTCATTCTTTCCTGTGATAACAAATATCTGTCTGTCTGTTAAAACACTTTTTGTCCTCATTTCCTTGGCAATTTTCACCCTGGACTGCTAGACACTTCAGAAGTCTGGCATTGAAAATGCAGAAGGCTCTAATTTTTGTCCCCTGTATGAAAAAAAAAATTTGTATAAAGTTGAAAAAGGGAAGTTAGACCTTAGTAGGTGTGTTTAAAGAAAGCAAAAGTCACTTCAAATCTGAAGTGAAAACTTTCCTCTCTTTTTCTGAAAACAGGCAGTTTTCTTCAGCAGCTGTTTCTGATATTTCTAGAAATATTAAGTGAAAAATATAAACTTCTGCCTCCAGGTAAAGAAAGATTCTAACCATAAAATTTTTGTGAATTCTTTACTTGCCTTAAACCCAAGCAAATGCACAACAGAGAAGAACCCCCAAAAGCACTGGTCGAAAAGGAGAACCTTTAATGTGTGCCCTTCAGCAGACTGCTATTTTAGCATTGTCTGCTGGAGATGAAGATCTTGATCTGTAACTACCTCACGGGGTGAGGGAAGGGATCCCAGGGGTTCTGCTGCTGGGGGCTTTTGACCAGTTTCCCAAAATCTCTAGGACACAAGGAAAGAGATGAAAGGGATAAAAGAAGAGAGTCCCTGATGCCAATATGACAGCTGTCAGTCACACAAGGCTTCCAAGATGTTTTATGGAAAGGACCAGTTTCACAGGTGATCCAGCCAGCAAAAGGAGTTGCCAATTGCCATGGGAAAATCAAAATGTTCTACCCTAAAATATAAGCTTGCATTATCAATCTGAAATTGGAAAAAACTTGAGTGAAAAATATTTTCCTGCAGCAACTTAATAAAATTTCCTCTTTTACAATATTTTTCTATTACAGACAACTATCTGCCTGAAATGTTTTTGTATGGACATCTCCTGCTGCTGTTGGCACAGGTGTGTTTCTGTGGCTGGCTGGTGTGTTTCTGTCACTGGGACCGGACATCAAAGCAGGGGCACAAAAACAAGTCATTATTTTCTCTCCTCTCCCTGCTCTGACTGCCCCTGCCCAGGCTGCTGCCCCGGGCTCTGTGCTTTGGACCCACCCGCAGGCTCCCGTCACCGGCCCCACTGATCTGGGTTTCAGGGTTTCCTTATGCTGGTGAGCCCTGCTGGAAGACTTCCCTCTGCCTGGGAAGGTCCATGTTCCCTCGGCAGAGCTCTGCCCTGGAAGCTGCTTCCCCTGGGACTGCCTGTGTGCCCTGAGCAGTGCTGGCCCCATCCTGCTGCCACCCTGAGCAGTGCTGGCCCCATCCTGCTGCCACAGCCTGGACACTGGGAGTGGGGTTGGATACACTGCAGTGGGGCTCTAGTAGTTTTAAAACATTCAAGCTTGGTTTTAATACCTTTGCTAATGAGCCTGCCAACCAGTAACAGTGTGAGTCTCTTCATTCTTCCTCAGGGAGCTCTTGGTAATACAGTGTAAGCCACGGGAAACTCTGGAATGTGAAATATAGAAACAATGGGAAGAAAGAATTGTAAAACTAATGGGGAGGTTTTGCTAGGCCTGGAAGTTCATGAGAGGGTCCCAGTGGCTTTTTAATACTTGATTTTATGATTTCCTACCTGATTCTATGGTTCTGTGTTCTATGATTTTAAAGCCTATTGGAACAAATTGCAGTCAGCTCTGATCAGGGCTTTAAAATACCCTCTGAAACTTTTCTTGGCCCTGTGGGATCAGGGAAGAGGATTCACCTTCCCATGAGTGTCAGTGGGCATCAGAGGCTTCATTTTGACCAGGGCAGGCCAGAGTAATTCCCTGAGGAACCAGGTGTTAGGCCCTTCTCAGGGAGGGATGCTGCAGCAGTATGTCCATGTGAGGTTTGTAACTAAAATCAGTGGTGGACATGAGCCAAGTGAGGATTTACTCTCTTTTGTCAATGTATTTCATGGATTTACTTTCTCTTGTCAATGTATTCACTGATTTATCAGTCATAAAATTCTGGTATGAAGAAGTCAATGGTTTGAAGCAAGAATAAGTGGTGCCAGGGGCAGTGTGGTCCGTGGGGTCCTCAAACTTCTGAGCTGATGGGCCCATCTGCAAGACCAGGACTGACTGAGACTCTCAAGTCCTCAAATGACCAACCTCATTCCTAGTCCCAGTCTAGGAAGGGGTCTTGGTAGAGGAGAATGGGTTCAAGAACTTTGGAGAGGCTCCTGGGAGGGCAGAAAAAGGGTTTTTCAGAAGGATGGATTTCACCTGGAGTTCAGAATTTAAAGCTCTGTTCCAGACAGGGCATATGCCCTGTTTCCAAACAGGTAAAGCACATGCTTTACCTCGTCTGAGCAGAGCCAGAGTTTGGGTGGCACAAAGCCTGTGAGGAATAAATGGAAATGATGCCCTGAGCACGCCATCAGCATTCCTCTGTGGCTCCATCACTGCAGGACAGAGCATCTGGGAAGTGTCTGTCTTGGAACAGCCTCGTGTCTGCCTGACAGACAAACCCAGCACCTCATGGGCCCTTTAAACTGGGCTGAGTCCCTCCCTCTCTGTGCTCAGATAAAGTGTGAAGCAACATCAGCCTCCAGTTCCACAGTGCCAGGGAGCCTGGTTCCCCCTTCTTCACTCTTGAAAATGTGTGTATATACATTTCTCTGTGTGTGTGTGTGCATAAATATACAAGCTTCACCTGAAGCACAACCCTCTTCACAGATAATGTGAAGCACAGACCTTTCCTATCTTCACAAAAACTGGTGGAATTAGCCCACAAAAAAATTTGAGATCTTTGGAGGTTGGATCACATTTGGAAGCTGTTGCAAGTACCACCCTTCCAGGGGGTCTTGCAAATGAAGGTAAATATTCACTGAAGTGATGCTTCTGGGGCTTTTTCCTGCTCAGTCATACCCAGAGGCTCTTCTCTGATGTCACGAACTTTACTCCAGGGATAATCACAGGTTCTCTCGATTTCTAGAAACCGAGAGATGAAATCTGAGCCATGTCAAGGAACTTGTTCCTCAGCAGCTTCATCTACTGTTCTGATCTGTTAAACTGCTGTTCCTCCTGGGTAAACCACAGCTGGCAGAGAAGAGCAGAGGCACAGCCTGAGGCTGAGCATTGGGCACTGGTGGGATGGCAGCGGCCCTGGCAATAAGCACAACTCGTCAGGATCTGGGAGGGTGTGTGGCAGGGAAATCTGTCACAGGAGGTGACTGCAGCCTGCTCAGTCCAGGCTCTGAACTGCTCACGTCTTGGTACAGGATCATTCCTACTCTTTTTCCTGAGGCAGGCATAGGTTTAGCTCTTTTCTAAAATTTTCAGGTCTGGAGGTCTTGCAAGCATTTGTGTGCTGCTTCCCATCTATCCCATCCCTTGAAGTGCCTTTTCCATAGTGGCACCTACTTCCCCATGTCTTTGGTATGATGAAATCTTCTTCTCCAGCTCCTTCTCCCTCCTTCTTTTCTGGTGATGCTGAACTAGTGATTCTGGGCACAAAGCCATCAGGGAGGAGGGTGCAATGTTCTTGTGTGGTGATTAATGGGCAGTGTTCTTGGAGCAAAGAAGTGAACTGACTCTTTAAAATAACATTCTTCAAAGGGAAGAGCTTGCTGGTTGCTAATTTATGAGCGAGACTCAGTACCCTCCCTCTGTGGGCTGATAATCCGGAACTGACTCACTGACTAAAATTGTTTAAACCATCGTATTTCTGAAGTGTTTCATTTCAGACCAGGGCTTAAAGGGCCAGAAGCCCTTAGGTGTGTGTCACTGTCCATCTTGAGGGAACATTACAACCATAGGGGCGATGTGAAAAAGCTCTAGCTATCGAAGCTGCCTCTCCAGTTGCTCCCAATAACCCCAGTTTCTCTCTTTTCCCATAAAAGCCATGTTCTTTGGAAAGAGGCAATCTTCTTAGGAAGCTGGTAATTGGATAGGACACAGAAAAGAGATTCTTCCACCAGTATGCTTGAGGAACTTGGTCAGGCAGAGTCTCACAGGGAATGCCAGACACAGAACTGGAATGATTCTCACAGCTATGCATGCCTTGAAACTGTGTAACTAAATCCTTGCCCAGCAAGGGGAAGCCTTCTTCCTCGGTGGGAAAAGCTCTTCCTGAGCTGGAGGGGCTTTGGCCAGGGTACCTCCCTTCTCAGAGAACACCCTTGCCTGAAGCACAGGCTTTTTTCTGGAGGCCATTCTACTTCATCAGTGTGTGGAAATTAAAAATCATCTAAAACAAGAATTAGTTTCTCTGCAGTCCAGTAAGAATTGCTCAGCTCCCTTCACATCACCACTGAAGTAGGGCAAGATGCATCAGCTGTAGGTGGGGCTGAGCAGGCACCCAGAGCCCCAGGAGCATCCCCCCGGGAGGCACTGAGGGACAGAGGGAGCACTGAGAAGTGCAGGGCCCTGCACAGGAGTGTGCTCAGTACCACATGTCTGGGACCTTGGCAAGGACAAAAACTTGTTCCAAAACTTACTTTTCTAAGCTCAGCTCCAGAGGCCCTGTCCTGCTTGTCCCGAGTTGGTGGCTGGGCACTTGTCCAGGGGGAGGGAGGTGGAGGAGCAGGGGTCCAACACAGGACGATGCTTGTTGTGCTGACACCCTGTCCCTGTGTCCCCCCACTGTGCCCCAGCTGGGTATCCCTGGGACTGCTGACAGCCTGAGTGCTGCTGTTCAGACATGAACAAATCTCAAAGCAGTCAAAGAACGATCAGAAAAGCCTGTGTTCCTTGGAGTCTTACCCAGTTTTCTGCAAATTGCTTGACATGAGTTAAAGCGTTTGAAAATGACCCCAAAACTGCTATGAATTGTATGTTTGGGTTTCTCGGTAGCCTGGGAATGGAATAGCTGTTCTGCTATTATTAATGCTATTTTAACTTTCACCTCTTCAGTGGAAAAAGGATTTCATATCTTAAATACTTCTCCTTGCCCTGGTCATGCAGAAATCCTGAATATTGGTGATCTCATTAATTGTGTTCAGCCTTCAGCAATCAGTCAGGCAGCTGACATGGGCTTATGGCAGAAGGAGTTTTGGTGGTAGAGTCATACCTTGGGCTACAGACAAAATAATTCTTTTAAATAGACACATTTATTGGAAAACTAGACACATATCCAAAAGACTAGGCAAACTGCTGTAGGAAAGCAACAGTCTTCTCCAAAATAAAGAGCTCCAGCCATTGAAGGTGCCTCTGTGGTGGCTCCTAATAACTCCAGTTTCCTGTTTTCCTGTAAAAGCCACATGATTTTTTTGGAGAGAGAAAGAGAAAAGGAAAACACAGGGTCAGTCAAATAACTTTCCCCCCTCTCACAAGTCTCAAAAAGTATCTGAGGTACTAGTACCAGGAAAGTGTGTCCCCCGAACAAGTGCTTGGCTTTAGCTCTTGGTTCTGTTTGGGGAGTGCAGGATCCCATGTGTGCAGCAAAATCCATCTTCTCTATGAAAAGTTTTTCATAGGAATTGCATTTCACTGACTGAGCTCATCCAGAACTTCAAAAATATCTTTCCTGACACCTCTCCATGCTGAGATGGACTTTTGGGCGATCCAGGCTTCTGCCAGCTGAGATAGGAGTTTCCAGTATATGCAGCATTAAAAAGGGGGGAGGCTGTTTTGTGCCAGTGTCAAGTGCTGTCAGCACATTTGCTCCAACTCAGCCCTGTAACAGCTGGGACCAGATCACCTCTCCATGGGTCAGACATGTCACTTGGCAAAAATAAAACCAGCTGAGGAAGCCCTGCCTTTGGGGAACAGTGAGACCTGCTCCCTGTCACAGCTGGGGCGCTGGAGGGGCAGCACTGGGGTTTCACTCTGGCTGATCTGCAGGGTTGTGCCAGTGTGCTCCCGTGGGGTGTGCAGCAGTGCCCCTGGTGCATGGCAGTGGTGCCCTTCGTGCGTGTGGCAGTGCCTGTGGTGTGTGTGGAGGTGCCCACGGTGTGTGACAATGCCTGTGGTACGTGTGGCAGTGCCTGTGGTGTGTGTGGAGGTGCCCATGGTGTGTGTGACAATGCCTGTGGTACATGTGGCAGTGTCTGTGGTGTGTGTGGAGGTGCCCACAGTGTATGACAATGCCTGTGGTGTGTGTGGTGGTACCAGTGGTGCGTGTGGTGGTGCCTGCAGTCAGTGGGTTGGTGCCCGGGCTGTCAGTGCTGCCCCTGCAGTGGCTGCCAGTGCGAGGGCAAAGCCCAGCAACTGGCTCCAGGTGAGGGCTGGAGGGTGTTCTCCCTGCGAAGGGTCTTGGTGTCTTCATGAGGAAAAGGGACACTGGAGGCAGGGGGACTCTGAGGGGATGCTGCTGTGGGGCAGGTGCAGGAGAGAAGGCAGGGGAGGGAGGGAGGGCAGGATGGCTTCCCTTGTTCTAGCACCTGGGCAACTCCGGTGTTTATTGAACAAATTCCGTGGAACAAAACAAAAGAGCAGATGTGAGTGAAGCACCATAAAGGTCTCTGCTGGCCACCCAAAAAAGGATGCCTCACACTGGAAAGCTGAGGAGAGGGATGGCTCAGAGAAAGGACCTTTGAGCTCTTACACCCACGTTAATATTGATTCTCCCTCTTTGCCCTCAGCAAATCACTTCATTTCTCCACTCTTTCCTTTCCATAAAATGAGGTCAATGATAACAATTTTTCTGCTTCACAGGAGGGCTGGTATGAATACATATTTGCCAAATGAGACATAAAAGACAATATGGGATAAAATTATTGCAGAAGAAATGCAGTTTTTAAATTGTTGGGCTCTCAGGAGTGAAGTAGCTGGGCATGATGGGTCTAGACTGAGGAACACAAATTAATGTCAGAAAGATTTGGGAGTTCATGTGATCTGGAATGCCAGCAGCTGGCATGCTGAGAGCACAGGGTTTGGGGAGCAGGGCATTGATTTTCTGCAGATCACAGAAGGAGTTAGTTCTGTCACTCGGAGTGGAGACCCCAGGGGAACTGCAGGGATCCTAGTGATGGCTTTTGTCTTCCTTTTTGCATTGGCATGTTAACGTTACACATCAGGGTTCTATGATAAACATTCCCAGCAGCAGACAAGAATTTCCCTTGGAGAGCCTGGTCCAGCATTTATCCCTTTGCCAGTACTGGAGTGGGGAAGATAAATGAGGGAATCATATTGTTGGACTAGAGTCTGTGGTAGTCAATAATTCCAAGTAGTTCCTGAATTAGTCTATTACTAATAATCTATTTTCACCATAATTGGAAGGACAAGAGGTCCTAGCAGGCAGTGTATGAGACATAGAGGAGAAAATGATTAAAGCAGAGCCAAAAATATCACCATACTGAAGTCATGAGTCAGATCCTGACCTTTCAAATAGCATCACGGAGAGCCTGAGCTCATTTGGATGGGGTCCCAGAGATCCAGGTAAGAGTGACAGGAGGGCTCAGCATGGCTGGCTTTGAGTAGAGAGAGGAAACTGGGAATGTCCTGGGGGTACACAGGCATCTGAAAGGCACAGGGGGCTTCAAATGACTCCATGTCTCCTGCTCTGGTCTTCCCAAAGAAAGGGTCACTCCATGTTGTTGAGCTCCACTGTTTTACCTGGCGGCACTCCTGATCACTCTGCAGAGAACGTGCATGCCCTGATTATCAGCAGTAATTAATTCCAGCTTCTCGTAATGAATTACAGCTCCTTCCTGATCACCATTTTAAAAGGCCTTTGTGTCAAGTCATGTTTGCTCAGGAAAGAGGAGTTATCAATCACTCCTATGGAAACCACAATTCCTTGTGAACTGCTGGGACTGCAAGAGATACAATTTCAGAGACAAAATACCCGTTGTGAGACTGGCCACAGAACTGTAAACTTGGCTCTTCAGGGAGAGCCACAGGTGGACCCTTGGCAGGGCTGGGGAGGCTCAGTGCTAGGGGCTTTATAATGCTGAGCTGCTCCACAGAGGCCAAGAGGAAAAGCTTTGCCCTGAGCAAAGACCTGTGGGATCCTCCGTCCCGCTCTGCCCAAGGCCTGTTCTGGGGCAGCTGCTGCAGCAGGGCAAGCCCTCAGCCCCAGCACCAGGAGGGTGCCCAGCCCTGCAGAGGAGTGTCCCTTTGGGGCTCCCTCCCGTGGCAGCTCCACTGGCCTCCAGCTGCACAGTGAGTGAGTCTGTGCCTGTATCGGGGTGAAGCTGTGACCCTGCTGAGGTCTGTCTGTCCCCCTGCCCTCCCACTCCCTGGGATGTGACACCTGCCAAACCACACAGACGGCTGCCAGCAGCAGAGAAATGTTTGTCTGTGTTCATTCCTTGTTAATAAAAATAAGTCCTTTTTAAGGTCATGGGCAGAGGAGTTGTCATGTCACATCCTGCTCTGTGTCTCCACAGCAACTCCAAACACTGGGAGCAGTGCAGTGTCAGCCTGCACAGCACATGAGCTCAGCCCTGGCTGCTCCCCCTCCGGCCACATTCCCAGAGCAGCAGTGGGTGGCAAACTGGCATGTGCTGTCCTGGTGATGGTCCCTGCTTCACTCCCCTAGGACCATGGGACATGCTGCCTGTGTACCTCAGCAGAGCCCACAGGGTTCCATACATGGCAGATGGAAAAATAATTAGAAATTAGTCTCAATATTTGGCTCCCAAGTCCAGAGTCAATCGCTCTCCCTTGGATATGTGGGTGTTTGACCATGGATGTTTCATGGGATCATGGGCACGATTTTCTCCCTTCTAAGAAAAAATTACTCAGCCAGATAAAACAAGCAAAAGATGCTGATTGTGCTGATTCATAAGGAAACTATTTCTCTTCTATTTTAGCACCGTGCAAGAGGAAATTGCGGAGCAATTTGCTGGAGGGGCACAGAAAATGAGGATAGTACAGATTGTCCAGCATTTCCTGGGTGTCTGATAATTTCTTCACAGCCTTAAAATCTGTGAGCAGGTTTGTGCTGCATGTTACGGTGTAGATTAGAGATTCATCCTCGTCTTCAGTAAGGTCCAACTCCAGAAGGAGCATAAATGAAGGAGCCTTGAGCTCAGGGGGTCCAATTTACACCACTGGAAAAGGGTATCCAAGGGGCAGCGAATCCCTGTGGTGCTCCCACTGTCCTGGGGTTTGTGCACGAGCTTTTAGGTATTTGATAAACCTTATCCCAGGGGAATTGCCCTTGGAGTGGTGTTTTTGGCAGCCAAGCCCAGGGGTTTGGGAAGAGCTGAGACTTTATCCCAGCTCTGAGGGCGGAGGAGCTGGTGGGGCTGCAGCCAGGACCATCCCCTGGGCTGTGCAGAGCTGGGGGCACAGCGGGTCTGGTTGTGCCTGCCCTGTGTTTCTGGCCTCCTCCAGTTCAGTACCCACACTGGGCAGGGGCTCTGCTCCTCATAGGGATGCAGCTGAAGTTCCACTTCCCAAATCTTGAAGCACTTAGGAGTTTCAGGAGAAGTTTAGGCTTCTCTTTGCACCTCAAAGACTCATTTGCTGCCATAGCAGTATAATTGCCTATTCTTGTCTGCTTTTCAGAGTCATGAAATGTTTTCTCCCTCCAGTGAATCCTTCCATCTCTCCTCTGCTGCTGGTCAGGCTGTTCCACAGGTCTTGCTTCCCTGAGCATCACTGCAGTCTTGTGAGGCTTCATGGGCATCAGGTTATCCTACTCTTTTTGCCTCTCATTATCCCAATAAATGATCTGCAATACAGGAAAGATGCTATTTTGTGATGCTTGGAAATGCCAAATCAGAACTCCTGAAAATTCAACCTCTCAGGGTTTGCTTCCCAAACTATTTGCACTCTTGAACATCTTGGTGAAGGCTTAGCTTTGGGATTAGCTCACCTGCAGTTGCCTTCACTTTGGGTTTCTGAGGTCATGGTCAGCCCTGTCTATTGCTGTTTGTAACACCAAGGGAGCACTAAGCCAAGCATGTGCTCAGATATGGAAAAACATGAAGGACATGGAGAGAATGAGGCTGGTCTGGGTGAAGGGAATTGAAGGGGCAGCACAGCCACCCCCAGAAGGGTGCTTCCTCCCTCCCTGCATCCCTCTGCTCAGGAGGTCAATACCATGAGCTGTCTCCTCTGGCCTCCTTGCAAACTTCTGAATACTCATAAATTTTTCAAGAAAACTTGTTTCTCTCTTTTCTGGTTGGGGAACAAATGGCTAGTTCCTCTATGTGTAAGAGCGTAGGAACGGGGATGCAGTTTTTCTGGCATCTTAATGAAGCAAATCCTCAGTCTATCTGGAGAAATAAGAAATCTCTTTCCTAACCAAGGGATAAGCTGCCTGAGCATCTAGGAAGAGTTTTGTTCCAGCAACTCTGAAGGCACTTTCCCAACCTGTGAAGATCTGCCCCATATCTTCTGATTCCACTTTATGCTGTTACTGTCAGGGATTAGTGTTAATTGCTGAGCCCTGTGGAAAGGGGAGTGCTTGATTGGTTTGGATGTGCCTGTAAAAGGAATCTCAGGTATTACAAAGCTTTTGAGAAACAGGGGAACCAAGGCAGATAACAGCATCAAAGCCCACGTTGTGCTCTCCTGGTGCAGGGTGCAGCTCTTGTGAGAGGGAGTGGTTTGCTGAAGGTTGTTTTGTTTCTGGAGGAGAACACAAACCCGCTGGGCCGGTGACTCTGGGAAGCCCCAACAGGCAGTGGATGGTGCAGAGGGAGGCACTTGGAGGACTGTTACACTTCACAGCTCTTCCTTTAATGCATTGACTCCTAGAAAGGAGACGTGAGTTAACGTGGAGAGTCAACGTCAAAAACGTTGAGAGTTAACGTCAAAAAAACATTGTTTAATCTAGATTTGAAATTCTGAATATTCATTGTTTATCTCTAGATCACTTTAGTGTCACTGGTATGAGAGCTACAGGTTGATTCAAAGCTTTTATTAGAGAATTATATACATTTGAATCAAAATACCTGTGTAAGAAATTTGAATATCATCCAGAAGAATGTCTCTGTCATGCCCTGGCAGTTCATCTCCAGAGAACAGCTGCATATTGATTAAGTGCTCATTAAATAAACATTATCCAGTCCCGGTGGAGAAGAAACAGAAGTCATGATGGAGAAATAGTACTGGCTGTGCAAATGCAGACTGCCATCAGACAAAAGAGTAGCCAGGATTCGTGTTGCTCAAAAAATCTTCACTTTTGTGTATTGATTGCTGCTGCTCTGGCTCTGAGCCTCGTGAGGGCTCTGCTGAGACCCCTGCCCACAGCTGCAATTGCAGGTGAGTCTGGAACAGCCCTGAGTTGGGGGAGGATGCTCCAGACCTGCAGTACCCGTCTGCTCTGCTGCAGGACCCTGAGCTGCCCCTGCTCCTGGCAACAGCCACAGCTGAGCTCAGCTGGGGCTGTGGAGCAGAACCCCAGACCTGTGTCGTGGTTTACATTACAGGGTGCTGTTATTTTGCTGTTCCTGTTTCCCCACACATAAACACAACAGACTTTTTATTTTTCAAGCCTTTCTTTATGCTGTCAGCAGGTATGAGCCTAATCAAATACTGAGGAGGGAAGAGAGAAAATTGCTCACTGAGCAGCCTGGCAAAGAACCTCACTGCTGAAGGTCCGCATCCTCCTCACCACACCAATGAAGGCACTTAGGCCTTCCATTGCTCTGTCTCAGTCCTGATTGACTGAAGGAAGCAGGAAACACTGGCTGGTGATCGGGAGAAGTGGGGGTACAGCCACCTCCAAAGCCACCCCAAAATTTAGCACATCAATTTTTGCCCATCTGGCACGTGGAGAATCTGTCAATTTATTAACACCTGGGCTGCAAGCAAAGCAGAATCATATTGGCTCATCTTTGTTCACAGCTACCACACAACTGCAACAGCCAGTTCTGTACCTTCCCTCTTCCCAGGGAATTCAAGATTGTCTCCTGCATTAGAATGGGAGAGCTTAGACTGCCAAAATAAGGAGCCAGTCCAGAGCCTGTAGTGTACATCTGCTCTCATAAGAGGTCTTCGGTGCTGACAACAGACTGTTTTCATCTCAGGAGTATTTTAGGTTTCAGGTCCACAAATCAGTTTAGGCTGGTCTAAGCCAGCCATCCCTCCATCCAAGCAAGACACATCAGGGTCACTGACCTGCACTTACTTGCTTGACTTAGATTATACCCCACTGATTAGCACAAAAGAGTTGAATAGAAATAGGAAAATGGCTCTCTGAGCCCAGCACTTGGCATTGAATTCTCTATACAAAAACGAAATGCCTGTCTCTTCAGTTTTAAGTGTTCAGATTCTTAAGTGAACAAAGAGAGGCTCCCAATGCTCCTTCTCTGCAGCCATTCATGTGCCTCTGGGAAAGGATTGGCTGCTGTGCTTGCCAGGCTAATCAGGGAAACAGAAAACACACAATATTAACGTGCATTTAAATCCCAGGCACTCTGAAGTCTCACAAAACCAGAAAAAACTATTTGGCAGATACATCCACCTGATGTTCATGTCCTCGAGGGCCTCGGTCCAGGAAGATCTGCAGGAGGGGCTTCTTCGATCTATAGTTTCCTGAATGAAATATCAGTTAGGGCAGGAAAAAACTGGAAGAAAAGAGAATAGGATCTGAGTTCCAGGTTGGATAAGCCCCAAACACAGAAATTAATCCATCACCCAGGGTAATTAAGCATCACTGACAGGAAGAGTGGTTCACAGGAAGGATCTGGGCAGGCTTGCTGAAGGTCCCAGTGCTGAGGGGAATGGCATTGAGCCTACCAAAGACTTTGAAATCCTGCTCTTGTTTCCTCCTGGGAAAAGCCTTCAGCAGCAGCAGCAGCAGCAACATTTTCCTTGGTGTCTGCATTTTTGCCCAGCAGGAGCCCCTGCCACGGGTGGGTCTCTGTGTGCCACTGAAGGCTCTGCAGCCTCATGGTTGGGGTTTTGGTGTTTTGGGGACATGCTGGGCACTGTGCTGGTGCTGGGGAGGGCAGACAGGAGTAATGGGCAGCCCCTGCCAGCATCCTCTCCCCATCCCTGCTCCTTCCATCCATGGTCCAGTAGTCCCTGCCCCAGCAGCAGCCCAGAGGAGGGTTCGTGCCTTCTTTCCCACTGAACATCTCAAAAGCAAGAAGAATTTTCATAATTTTTCCTCTCACACCTGGAAAGGGAGGAACCCCACAGGACTGTGATTCAGATCAGTCCCTCAAGCAAGAAAACTGAGCAGAAGCAGGAAAACAGCATTCCTGAAACATCTCCTGGTACCTGAGGTACCTCAGCTTCAGAGCGGGGGAACATCCACTTCTCTGTTCCAACAGGTACCCAACTCTGAGCAGAGCCCCCTGCATCCAGAACAAACCTGGCACTTTGGAAACATAGCCCAGCTTCATTTTGGCAAGGAGAACATTTCCCACCATGGCCGGGGAGGGGCCCAGCCCCTGCAGAAATTAGCTGGGCTGTGAGTGGCTCCTGCCCCGCAGCAGCGGGGGCTGAGGGGTGACCCCGCTGATGGTTTGACAGCCGGGAGGCTTTACTAGCTGAGCTCACTAACAGTAGGTTTGTTGGTTGTTTTGTTTGTTTGTTTGTTTTTTGTGAAAACTTCATCTTCTGGTTCAATAAAATGGCATATTTTCCCTTATAGCTGGGCTGGCTCCCTGCAGATGCCCACTCATCAGTGCCTGCCCAGTCTCTCTTCCAGAGGAAGCACCAGTGGCCAAAGGCCAAGTGAGGCTGGTGGTTGGAGACCAGAGAACCAACAGGAGGGAGATACATACCTTCAGGTATGTCCTTTCTGGTTTGGCTGACCCTTGCACTTTTATCCCTATCCAGTTCCGGAGGATTTAAGTACAAAATTTTTTGATAGAAAAGAGTATACTAATAAAGTGAAGAGGAAAAAAGCTGTCCCAACTTTACCCAGCAGTGAAATGCACATTGATGAGCCTTTACTTCACCCTGTGGGCCTGTTTCCATTTAAGTTGTTCAAAATTCTGCTGATAAACCAGCCAAATCTGGCACAGGTAACGTGCTTTGCTGAATAATTGCAGCTGGGAGCAGAGGATGCTGGCTGGCAGTGTTCTGCAGCCATATGCTGGCTGGCTGATTTGTGTGTTGATTTCTTGCCTGGATTGTTTAGGATTCTGCACCAGTAGGTAAAGAAAAGGAAAATTACTGACTTGTCCACAGTTGTTACAGAAATCTAAGTCTCCAAGCAGCCCTGGAAACCTTTGTGCTGCTTGATCCTGTGTCCACTGCTCACTCCTCAGTGCTCATTTAGCTCCTCACACTGAGCTGTTGAGGCTCCAGTTTTCCCGGTATGACTTTGGGTGAGTGCCCCCAGCGCTGCTGCTGCAGGGGCAGGGCAGGGCCTGCAGCTGGTCCCAGCACTCCCCAGCTTTGCACAGCACTGAGAAATGCCCTTTTCATTCCAAACCAGTCCAACCATTCCTCTTTGCTGCAGTTCCCTGAAGCACATCCCTGACCTGCAGCCAGCCTTGGCCGTCCGTGTGTCCCTGGCTGATGCCATCCCAGGATGAGCAGAGCCAGTCACTCTGCCAGGTGTGCCCGCCCCCATGGCTGCCCTGTGCCCATCGTCCCACCCAGCTCAGTCTCTTCAAGAGCCTTTGCAGGGAAAACCAGCAGAAATCCTCCTGGGGATTCAAAGGGACTGTGCAGAGGGGTCCTTTTTATCCATGGTGCCTCCTTCCAGCAAGGAGATCATGTTTCTAACATGAATGTGTCTGGACTTTTCCTCCAGTAAATCACATTTCTCCAATGTGTATTAATTTTATTTTTTTTTTGAGGCTGCTTGGAAGGGAATTTGCATGTAAAATAACCAGGATTGCCTCTTCAGAAAGAATGCCACATTGGTCATTTTCTGTTCCCTTTGTGGTAAGGCAGTTTCACTTATAATTTAAAAGCATGATAATCAGTACTTTTGTATTTGAGCTCTTTAGACTTCCTGGGAAAGTGTCATTTGGAGTATGCTCTTCAGATTTGGTTTTTAAAATTTCATAACCACTTTTGCCTGAATGAGATGAAAATGAAGTTTTAAATGCTTCAGCTTGAGTGACTGTCAGAACCAATCTCCCTTTTCTGGTTGGTTGTGCTCCTGCTGCTGTGTGTTTGCAAACCCAGAGCAAAGGACTGCTGGGACCCTACTGGGACCCTGCAGCACCAACTGCAGCTCAGCTTTGCTGAGGCTTTTGCCCCTGGTCCCCCTCATCACCCCCATGAGCAGTTGTTGGACCTTTCTGCTGGTCAGGAACCCGACAGAGCCTCAGCACCCTCCGTCCTCTGCCCTGGGCTGCTTGGCAGAGCTGCACCCCTGGCCAGGAGTCACTGCCAGGGGTGACACAGGAAAGTACAGGTCACCAATGCTGCTGGTGGCTGAACTGCTCCTTCCTCATCCAAAAGGTGATCAAACAAGTGGATCCTGAGAGAATCTTCCCAGGATCCATGGGGGATCCTTCCAGCTGAGTGTGTGACCTTTCACCAGAGCTCCTCAGCTCAGAGGCTTTCTGAAGTGACACATCCCTCAACAGCTGCACAGACACGTTTGCCACACACAGAGGTCCCCAAATCAGGGCCCTGGTGGATGATGGCCCCAGCTACAGCTTGACAGGATGCTGCAGCTGCTGTCAGCCTCTGCATGACTGTCCCTTGCTGGCTCAGGTGACTCCTGCCTTCATCAATTCTCTTCCTTTGGTCAGAACTGCACGATGGGTCAGAGTTTTGAAGTAAATGCATATTTAACCACTACTCTTAAAGTCTTGTCTTCCTTCATTCCTCCCTTCCTTTGGTGTGTGAGTCATCCCAGCAAACCTGTCATGCCTTAAATTAATTGGGCCTTGGAAAGGAACAGTGATAATGAGCCGTTCCAGGATGCCATTTCTTGAAAGCCAGGGAACGAATGGCACATGGTAAGGTGCTGCCTGAGTCTTCCTCACCTTGTCAAATGCACCCACATGTCAGGCTTTGCTTCCTGAGCTCATGACAGGCTCTGTGTGGTGTCTGCTGTCTTGCTGGCCTCTGCTCCAGACACCTTCATAGGGAAGCTCCTCGGCAAACTCCTGCCTGCGGATCTCCAGCTCTCCGGCCTCCAACCAGTGATGTGCTCGCAGATGGGCTGGGTTCAGAGACTGGGAGAGGGGAAGGAGGTTTGAACTGTTCATCAAAGGCAAGAGGGCTCCTTGTGAGCTCAGTGCAGTGGGGGTGTAAGTGTGGGTTGTGTGTGCTCCCACCTGGATGTGGGGGTGTCCCTGCTCACTGTTCCTGTAGCTGTGCAGGTGAGCTCACAGCAGCTCTGACTGATGCCCCCCGGAGTGAGCTCCAGGCAGGGATGAAGAATGAATGTCCCCCATAACAGCTCTGTGCACATCACACATAGGGAGGGACTTACCCCTTTTACTCTCTTCCAAGAGAGTAAACTTGGACTCTCTTTTTCATTAGCTGAGAGTTTTCTGTTAAGGAAACCAAGGTTTGTTTGTTTTGTTTGTTAGTTTGTTTGTTTTCAGTTCTGATTCCTACACAGAGGGAGAGAAGAGCTGAAAAAGAACCTCTCAAGAAGAAAACAGACTCTAAGGGGTGTTCAAGGCTTGGAGGCTTCTGGAATGGAGAGTCCACTGCAGCAAAGGATGATGCACATGGAGGAGTTGGATTCTCACATGGATGGACTGCTCTGACCCAGAGGGCAGAGGCTGTGGGCCCAAGCTGTGGCCAGGCTGGAGCACTCGGAGCTGGTAGGACAACACAGGTAGGAGCTGCCTGTCACTGTTACCTCCTGGGGTTTCACATCCCATTGGAAATCAGGGGGCCAGCACTTGGGCAGGAACTGAGTGTGCTGTCAGTTATGCTGTATGACTCCAAGGAGGAAAAACAAGGAAAAAAAAACAAGAATAAAATAAAAAATTAAAGTTGAAGATCCAGCCCAAGTGGGTCACTAGACAAGGTCCATTAGTGCAGGGAGAGTGCACAGTTACAATGGCAGAATGGCAGATTAGTTCTCTTTGTTCTGTCACACAAACCTTACAGCTGAAACTTGAGGACTATCAAATCCTTTTAAAGCTTTTCTTTTCCAACCATCCTGAAGTTCCACTATTAGTAGCTATTATGTACTTGCCATTTGTATTTTGAATAATAAAGTCTAAATTGTAACTGTTCACAGAATGTCAAATGCAATTGCAATGGCAGTGTTGTTCTTTTCTCATTTCTCCTATTGAAGCCCATTTTGGACAACTTGCTCCTCCACCCACTGCCTGTGCTGAATCTCAGAGCCAGTTAAAGCACATGCTAATGGCAGGCTCTGGTCTGAAACAATGTGTGTGGAAGCACTGTTCTCATGTTGGTGGCAGCTAATGCCAGATCATACTCTGACCCTGGGGAAATCAGGCCTTGGTGTCACTGGAAGATTATTGCACTTCCCAGTTCCTGCCCCCTGAATTTTAATTTGGCTTAAGTTGGCAGAAGAATTTAAAATATGGTTGTAGTTTCTGGTTTGGATGTGCAAAGTTGTTTAGAAATCTGGCGTGTCTGTGCTCGGCTGCCGAGGGCTCTGCTCCAGCAGCACTGGGCTGGGACAGCCAGGGCAGAGTCTGGGGCCGAAGCTCTCGCCCTCCTGCTGCCACAGGTAAACCCGAGCTGCCTTATAACCCAGGAGTGACCCACACACAGCCCAGCTGTGCACACTGGGCAGCACAGGCAGTGTGAGGCTTGGTAATAAATATTTCAGGGCCTCAGCTGTACCTTCTCAGCCCTGAGAGCAAAAGGAGCCGTTCTGCAGCTCCCCCGTTCCAAAGCTTCTGGCGCTGGTGTATCTGCACTGTCATTAATTCTTCTGTCCAGAGGGCATCCAGCCCTCCAGGAAACAAAGACACCCTCTGACATTTAAGAGTAAGACACAAGAAGGAAAGATACTGAATGCCTTTAATACCTCCAGCCTACGAAGTCTCTGCAGAGACAGGCAGGTAACTGGAATTTTGCCCAAGAAAAACAAGCAGAAAACTGTAATAATTTTATTCCACAATACAGCCATTCCTGCTCCTAAAGTGTTTTCTGACAGATAAAAACCAGACAAACATCAGTCAGAGACTGGCAGCTCCACTGGGTGTCCAGGGGCAGGAGAGGCTGGTCAGAATTATTGCTGTGTAAGGAATCAAGTCTTAAATCCTCAGCCATTGAGTGCCCGAGTCTTTCAGGAGATTCTAGCACATACCTGTGGTTAGATAATTTGCACCTGGAGAAAGTATGCCTCGGATTTTGCTGGAAATGTGATTAGACTAAAGTTGTAGCTTTCCTTTTCTGAGCTTGCAGCTCTAAAGCCAGGGATGATATGTACCAGGCAGGAACACAATGGGAGGATAATGAAATGGCTCTTCAGATACACGACAATCTCACAGCTGCAGTGAGAATAGCTTCAGGGGAAATAAAAAAAAAAAGCATAAACCTCCCAGATCATCTTGCTACTGCGAAAATAAATGTCAAGTGTGTCCTTCCTGCACCCCTCAGGCAAGAAACCCCAGAGAGCAAATGCAAGGCTCGTTCTACTTCTGCTGAAAGCAACTGGAGTTCTGACCTAGCCATGAACTGGAGCAGCTCCTAGACGTGGGAATTCATAAATATGAAATTCTGAGCAAAGAGCCAGTTCCTTGGAGAAACACACACCAACTATACAAATCTTTCCTCCCACAGAAGGAATTCCTGTCTCTGTCTGGGCTCTTTTTCTGCTGCTTGTGGGAAGGATCTTCGCTGGTCTCTCCAAGAGCCTCTGGCTGGCACAGTGTGAGCTGGGATGCCTATTCTGCTCCATGGCAAACAGACCCCAAAGTGGGAAAAGCCCAACCTTCAAACTCTCATCAATGGTTTATTTGCCCTGATGGAGGCTACAAATGCAGGAGACTAGAACAGACATCAGGGCTCTTGTGAATGACACTTTGAAGTGCATTATTAATTAGAATTAGCAATAATTAGATAATTTGGAAAATAGAAGTGCTGTTATTATTGGAACAAGCAGGACGACTGGAGCTTCTTAATGAACTGGATTGGGCTGTTAAACCTTGGACTTGCAATTGATGTGAATTCTTGGCTCCACACCTCAATGTGGGACCTTCTTACCCAGACACAGAATTTGGAGTCTGGCAAGAGACATGTGCTCTGTGTCCTGTGTCCCTCTCACACATTCCCCATCCTGTAGCTGCTCCCCTACTTTTGTCCTGCATGACATGGCCACAGAGGTGCTAGGCAAGACATGGACAGTGGGAACAGAACCATGGATGGGGGCAGGAGATCATGGATGTCAAAACACCCTTCTTTCTTCCTTTTTTTTTTTTTTAATAAGGAATGAGTGACGCATGCAGGATGCAAAATGAGAAGGTTGATAATATCTAGTTTAAAAATATGCTGTCTAAAATCTTCGAAACCTTAACTGCCTTTATTTTTGTGTTTCTGTGTCAGCATCTGCCAAGCGGGATCCAGACGTGGGAAAAACACTTGTTAAAGAAGAAGTGTTGAGCCTCCACCGGGAGATTCGGGTCGGGAATGGTTTGTGAAGATGGTTTTCCCCTTTTCCCGCTAACGCACTGCCGGGATCTCTGCAAGCACGGATGCTCCGTGCCCCGCTCGCAGTGATGGGCGCTGGGACCCCTCGGGGGCCGCTCTGGGGGTGCCCGCGGGGAGGGTCCGGGCGGGCGGGAAACCGCAGCACTGATTAACCCCCGGTAATAACTCCCGGCACCGGCGGGGGCTGCGGGGCCGCGCCCGCGGCTTTTCATGAATGGAGCGGCCCCGCCCCCGAGCCCCGCCCCGAGCGGCGGCACGTGCGGGGTGTGCGGGGTGTGCAGAGTGTGCGGGGTGTGCGGGGTGTGCAGAGTATGCGGAGTGTGCGGGTGTGCGGGGTGTGCGGGGTGTGCGGGTGTGCGGGGTGTGCGGGTGTGCGGGGTGTGCAGAGTGTGCGGGGTGTGCGGGTGTGCGGGTGTGCGGGTGTGCGGGGTGTGCGGGGTGTGCGGGGTGTGCGGGTGTGCGGGGTGTGCGGGTGTGCGGAGTGTGCGGGGTGTGCGGGTGTGCGGAGTGTGCGGGGTGTGCGGGGTGTGCGGGTGTGCGGGGTGTGCGGTGCGAGGTGGTGTGTGGTGCGGGGTGTGCAGAGTGTGCGGTGCGGGGTGTGCGGCGCAGGGAGCCGAAGGAGCCGCTGCTGAGCGGGCGCAGGGGGACGACAACGACCGGACGGTGGGAGGTAAGGGAGGGAGTGAGGGTGAGGGTAAGGGGTAAGAATTGGGGAGGGCACTAAGGGTGAGGGAGGGGAGTTTGGTTTCTTCTTGTCATTGGGGCGTGCGGGGAACTGGCGTGTAATGGGTGCTGTAATGTATGTCATGTATGGATTTATCCAGTCCAGGGAGAGAAGCATTGGTTTCTATTCAGAATTCACAATGTTACTGGAAAGACATCTTTGGATTTGCTATAGCTAAAGGTGAGTGTTTCTGCATTGGGAAGAAATTCCTGCAGCAGCGGCACGGGGTGGTCTGGCAGCCTGCTTGAGCCTGGAGGAGCTGGGAGAAGATGAACCAAGGTAGATTCTGGGGAATTGTTCTGTGTGGGTTGGGTTTTATGCTGTGAAGTGGCTCCTCCACCAGTTCCGTGCCTCTACTGCTGTCTTGCCTTTTGCAGGAAAGACCATTTCCCCACTACAATTCAGTCACTGGAAGCAGAATTCAGCCATCATTTGGAGGAGAAAATAAGAGAGACTAAAGTCAATTTCTAATGTGATTTCTAGGCTCTGAATAGTTTCAGGCTAATTGCTGGAATTAGGTGCAGACAAAAGCTGCCTCTGCTCTCAAAAATGATCCCCAATGTCTCTGCTTTTACATTTCAACAGAAAAGAACTGGGTGGTTTGAAGCAGAGGATGAAAACACCGATAGTGCAGCCTTCCATGGAAGTTGGAGGAGAAATGAACTCAGGTAAGAACAAAGACAAAAAAGCTGATGTCAAATTAAAACAACTTCAAACCCCACCTGAGATTTTTCCACATTTGCTATATGTCACGACTAGTTCTTCTTTCCAGCTCACCTGTGAAGCTCTTGCTCTTCCTGATATAAGAAGGTGCTGAGAGTGTGAAGTCCCAAACCAACCCCTTTGTGAGACGCCACTGGAACGTCTTGCCAGTGCCAGGAAACCCCTGTCCCCGGGAAACCCACCGTACCTCAGAGGCTCCCCCAGCTTTCTATTTTAGGGTGGTGTTTGCAATGGCAGCCGCATCTTCACCATCTCCTGGACAACCAAGGAGCCGAAGCTGATGGATCACGTGCTGTCAGCTTGAGCCATGATCCCAGTGACCTCAAGCAGAGGAAAGACTGAGGTTAACCCACCATGCCTTCCTTGCTGCTTCAGCCATACAGGTCACAGGTGATGAGATTGCTGGAGGAGTTGGACCATTACTCTTCCCTAACCCAACTCATGTCCATCTACCAAGCAATCAACAGGACCACCTTCAACTGGACGGACAGCCGTGTTACTGAGTGGGAGAAATTTGCCGAGCTGGCTAAATATGAGCCAGAATCCCAGAAACCAACTATGAAAGCTCTCCTGATCGTGGCGTACTCAGTCATTATTGTCATGTCTCTCTTTGGGAACATGCTGGTGTGCCACGTGGTGCTGAAGAACAAGAGGATGCACTCAGCCACCAGCCTCTTCATTGTCAACCTGGCTGTGTCTGACATCATGATCACGCTGCTCAACACACCTTTCACTCTGGTAAGTGGCTGGCTGTGCTATCCCTTCAGCCACAAGGGGAGCCTCCTGCCCTTTAGAACTCTGGTGGTCACAGTCTCTCTGTGCATGCTCTCCTAGGGCTGAGGTGGGAACCCAACACCACCAAGTCTAATAGACAACTCTACCAGGCAAGTAAAACACTGTTCAGAAACCTGTGGGGTCCCTTTTCTCTGTTAGTCTCTGTATCTCCTAGAGACTCTTAAGTTTCTTCATGTGTGCCACCAAACCCCAGCAAGAGCTTCTCAGGGAATGAGAACAGGTACCTTGGTGAACATGTGCTTTTAATGTTTGTGCAGGAGAGCACTAGAGAGTCCCTTAGTAGGGCAGAACAGCCCGAATGCCAGTCATACGAGGTGACCGGAAGAAAGTAGCTGAGCTTTTCAGAGCTGCCAGATGGGCAAAAGGCTTCAGTGAAAGCTCTCCAGACCTGACAGTTGATACCAAACCTTGGTGCGCTTTTTCCAAATATAGTTGTTAGTGCAATAAAAAGTTATTACTGCTGTTCACACATAATGGCCAGAACAGGCCAGGAGGGCTGCAGCAGCACCACCCCATAATCTGAGGGGTTTGACCTTCTAAATTCTTCTGTAAAGGTAGAGCCCAGTGTAGCTGATCTTTCTTTGGGTTTCAGGTGAAGGTGCCCTCCCAGCCAGAACCCCTGAACCAGTTCAGGTGCCACCCAAGGGATTTCCCCATGGATTTGTTTTCAGCATGTTTTCTGGCTGATGAGTTGTTGTTTCCCCTCAGGTCCGGTTTGTGAACAGCACATGGATTTTTGGGAAGGCCATGTGCCACATCAGCCGCTTCGTGCAGTACTGCTCCCTGCACGTCTCCACACTGACCCTGACAGCCATCGCTCTCGACAGGCACCAGGTGACACCACCCACCCCCTCCTCCCTTCCAAGACCTTCCCAATTCCCCCTCAATCTTGGTCGAGCCATGGGCCCAAGGTGGATGAATTTGGGGATTCAACCCCTCTCCAGTGAGAAGGCTCTAGAGCTTCACTCAGAGCCCTCCTGTGCCAGGGGCTGGAAGGATTGATGGACTTCTGTGGGTTCCTGAATATGGGGCAGAAGTGAAGGAACAAAATGGCATCATGAGTTTCACAGGGTGCTCCCAGATTTCCAGCTAAAAAGGGTGAGGACACCTTTTCCACCCAGTCTGAAGAAAGCTAGGTCCAGCCTAGCTCCAGGTATGGCAGGGCAACTGATTCCAGAGGCTTCATCTTGTGTGCAGGCCCTGGAAAGGTAGAGAGCCAGCACTGAGCACGAAGCACTACTTCAGCTGTGCAGAAACTTCTTCAAGGTATTTTGTTTAACACCCAAAGCCCATAGAACACCAGTGTGAGGCATCCTCAGCTCAAATTGTGATTTAGTTGTCTATTTGTTCTTCTACTCTTCTTTCCCCATTGGGCATTTGCTGTGTCATCAAGCTGCAGGGCAGATGGAGTTAAATTCTGAGACCAATGTCCCGTGGTGGAGCCATGGGGCTGATGCTGGACCAGTACAAAGGGGAGTGGCAGAGGGGAAATCTCTGCTGGAAATACTGGGAGGAGGCTTGAGCTGTGAGAAGGTCATGCTCGCTGTCTGTCCGTCCATGGCCATGACAAATGCTGTCTGCGAGGGCAGTGAGGGCAGCCGGGGCCATGGGCTTGTCCCTTGTAATCACTGCCCTCTCTTGTGCCATCATCAAATAGTAACTTCCAGACTATCAGATTTCACCAGCTGAAAGATCTAAGAGTGTAAATTTCATGACAGGTGAGTTGCTGCCTCAGCAGAGGGGAGGAGGGCTCAGTTTCACAGGCCCAATTCGAACAGGAGATATTTTTTATGTAGTTCATACAGAATAAACAAACATATCCTGGAGTGAAGGCACTTGTGTAGATATCTTCTTTTTTCTGACCTAACGTAACCCCCAATTTAAGGAAAATGGTTCTCACAGAAAAAGATAAAATTTAAAAGTTCTTCTGAGCAGACTGAGAAATTCAACATTTCCCATTTTCCAGGTCACTCTAATGAGCAGGACATTTTCCTAATCATGGCCATCATTCTCCTATGATTAACTGTGTTACGTTGTGTCACAAACTGCCTCTGCCATGTGGGCTGGGAGGGGCTTTGCTTCCCTGTGGCAGAGGATTCACAGCGGAGTTTCTGTTGCAGGTCATCCTGAACCCACTGAAGCAGAGGATGTCCCTGACGAAGGGAGCACTGAGCATCTCTGTTATCTGGCTGATGGCAACCTGTTTCTCCCTGCCCCATGCCATCTACCAAAAGCTTTTCCAGTATAACTACAGGTGAGTGATCTCCCCTTCCCAGTGAGTGTGCAGAGGTCCGGCAGCCCCCGTGCAGTGCTGCTCAGCAGGGAGGGTGCTGGAAGCTCCCAGGTGTGGGGCAGGGTGCTGTGGGATCAGAGGGAGCCAGTGTGTGGGTGAGATCCCACTTCCTGCAGCAAAGGCTGGGCTGTGCAAGTGCTGCCTGGCCTGTCGGGGGCACACGCAGCCCCCGGTCCTGGGATCGCCCTCACCACCTCCCACCACCCGGACGAGGGGCTGGGTCCCACTCCCAGCCCCTGCTGGGGCAGCTCCAGGCGCAGCCATGGCCCTGCCAGGATGGACTCTGTCTGGAGAAGGTAATTTTCTCCCGAGGGCCTTTCCTCTTCCCTCCTTGTGCCTGCTCAGCTCCTCAGACAGAACAAGACCAAGGCCAGCCAACTCGCTCATGCAGGGAGGAGAGAGAGAGAGCCAGACTGCAGTTTGGAAAGGAAAGAAAATAAACCTCATGGTGGGAACACCTGGTACTGACATCAACAAGGCTCTGTAGGGAGCAGGAGGAGGGGACTGCCTCGGTTTGTCAGCAGGGCCACCCTTGTCCACAGGACTTCATATACTGAGTTGCACGTTGTGGCTTCCCTGTATTTCATCCATGTGGATTTGTGAATCAGGACCAACCTTCCTTGAAGCTTGAGGCTCCTCTGCTCAATGTAACACAAATGAGAAAAGCAAAGCAAAGCCCTCACCCCCTCCTCTGTGGCTGAGCAGTGCAGGACTAGGGGGAACCAGTGTGGGGCTGGGGGGATAACTGTGCAAGACATGTCGACCAGTGCTTGGGCCGGAACCGGAGCTGTCCTGGTGTGCCATGGTGCCTCCCCACAAGGGAAAGGAACTCTTTGCTTGGCTGAACACAGCAACAGGAGCTATTAAAAGGAGATGAAGTAGAATTTCACACCCACATGAGGACTGCTGAAATGTCAGAATGAGTTCAAGGTTCTGATCTAGAGAGAAAAAAAGTTAATAAAAAAGCGCAACAGCTTATCTTCCCACAAATGGCTCAGGGATGGCATTTGTCGCTGCTGACACCCTCTGCCAGGGAGAAACACAGAACCAGAGCTTCGGGGTTTCTTTGCCCTGTTCCTCTGTGGTACCCAAACTGTTCTGTCCCTCCTGTCTCCACCAGCCTGTGGCATTGCTGTAACCCCTCCTGGCGAGAAAACCGTAATGGTACCCAAGTGGGATTTTTGTGGCGGGTATCACACTCTTGGTGCTGCCCTTCGCAGGAAAGTCATTCTCGAGGGCACAGGGATAATCTTACCATGTCCTGTGTTTTCAGGCTGAGATCAGCATCCCAAGGAATGGGGCAAGGAGGCACTGGCAGGAAGCAGGAGTGAGATTTCTATTGTAGACATTGACCTTCTGTATTAAGGACAAATATTATTTGTTACAGCCCAGCCAGGTCCCTCCCTGCGGGAGAGCACGAGTGCCTGCACAGGCTATCACTGCTGTGGTGTACGAGGGGCTGCACCAGCTGGGAGTGTGAACGGGGCTTCACAGCCCTCCCCTGCCCGTGCTTGTGCCTGATGTGACCGAGAGACCCAGGGGATATCATACATCCAACTGCCCAGACTGTAAACACGGGCAGGGTTTCTGTGTGCTCACGTTGCTCCCCAGCTGTGCTCGGGGATTAGGGAACAAATTGCTCATGAATGAACAAACGCCATGATCTGTTTCTGGGCACCTGTCTCTGCTCATCCTTTGGCACAGCCGGAGGAAACTGAGCCCCACATTGGCATGAGGCAGCTCAGCGATATAAGGACTTCCAGGACATGCTATTCCTGTCCCTGCTTTCCATTGAAAAAAAATCCCAGTTGTAATATTGCTTATAATAACTCCTGCAGGGCCAGGGCTCCTGAGATTCCCACCAGAGAGCAGTTGGGATTCTGGGATGGGGAAAAGGGGCTCCACCAGCATCCATCTCTCTGGCTGCACTGCACAGCAGTGTGTCTGAATCCCTGGTCATATCAGAATTCACCAAAACAGTGTCTTGTCTGGCCCACTTTGGCAGGTCCCCTTTGGCAGGCAGGCTGGCAGAGCTGCCTGCAGGCAGGGTCTGGCCTCACCTGTGCCAGTGGTGAGCCATATCTGTGGAGGAAAAGCCAAGACTGAAGTTCAGAAAAGATGATTTTCCCTCCTGAGTCAGTCCCACTTTCAAGCAGCCCCTCTAGGTCCTCCGTGTTTGGCAGAGCTCAGCTCCAGCACCTATTGACACCCCTCTGACCTCAGCCCCTGCTCCAGCTGCCTGTTCTCAACAATCTTCTATTTGTGGCACAAAAGGCAGCTCCAGTGGTTGAAAACAGGATATTAAAGATATTAATCAATACTGCAAAGAATAATGCAACTTGATGGGGACTAAAGTCTGTGCTAAATAGAGGACAGCAGAGTACAAGGACTGAAAAGAGAAGGACAAAATGAATGCAAAAGAAGGGGGAAAGGAAAGAAAGGGAGAAAATATTCACTGGAAGTAAATGTGCAAGTGCTCTTTTCTCCTAATGTTCCATCACCCCAGTCACCAGCTGCGGGGTGTGGAAGGAACACACAGTGCTGCAGAGGGTGCTGGGGTTGAGAGCCACTGCCGGGCACTGGGAACGTGCCAGGACCCCGGGCTGGACAGGATGGGGGTAAGGGGTTGTTAAAATGAGCAGTTGCACATAGTTACACTTGGTTCTTCTGTTATTTAATTCTCAGAGGTTCAACTGGAGCCGAGTCACTAATCATCACACCTGTTTTAAGAGGTAGCAGTAAGATTTTAGCAGCTGATGGCAAGAGAATGGTGGGTAGGGAAGGGAAGGAAGATGGGCTGTTTGTGCCCGCGAGGCTTTCTCACAGCTCCCAGTCTCCAGCAGCCCCTTCCCTCCCCTCCAAAACAACTTTGGCTTTTCACCGCTGCAGCAGTTTCTGCTTTGGCCAAGGGGTCCTGTGCTAGGGAGGCACGGCAGGTTAAGGGGTCCTGGCTGCTGGGGGGCACGGCAGGGTGGGTGCACCCATGGAGGGCAGGGCCTGCAGGCTCTGTCCCCACTGTCCACACTACACCTCTGAAAGGGTGGCCATGGGTGGTGTGAAGACCCCCAGTGTGGTTTGCCGAGCCAGGAGCACCATTTGACAGCAAAGACCATGTGCCGTATCTGGCCTATATTTCTTTGTTTTCAAGGGAAGCCACTGTCCGGAGTTTGTGCCTCCCTGATTTCCCTGAGCCCGCAGAGCTGGTGTGGAAGTATCTGGACCTGTCTACATTTCTCCTTCTTTACCTCCTGCCTCTGCTGATCATCACCATCACCTACACGCGCCTGGCCAAGAAGCTGTGGCTCCGCAATGCCATCGGGGACGTCACCACGCAGCAGTACATCACCCACCACAGGAACAAGAAGAAGAGCATCAAGATGCTGATGCTGGTAGTGGTGGTCTTTGCGGTCTGCTGGTTCCCCCTCAACTGCTACGTGGTGCTCATCTCCAGTCTGGGCATCAAGACAAAGAACTCGCTCTATTTCGCCCTGCACTGGTTTGCCATGAGCAGCACCTGCTACAACCCCTTCATCTACTGCTGGCTGAACGAGAGCTTCCGCGCGGAGCTCCGGGCGCTGCTGGGCCTCTGCCAGAAGGCCCCACGGGCTCAGGACCACGCCCTGCCCACGTCCTGCCACGAGGTGTGGATGGAGCAGGCCAGGTGCAGGAAGGGAACTGTCTCCCAGACCATCTGCTCCACCGGGAACCTCCCAACAGCCAACACGGACCTGTGAGCCGTGGGGCTGAGGGGAGTTACCTGGGTGTGTGGGACATCAAAAGGCACCTCCCTGTCTCTCCTCAGAAGCCAACTGAAGTTGCTGCTCTGATGTTTCACTGCTGATTTTTGGCTGGTCTCGCTGTAGCCCCTCCTATTTCTTGGCATGGAGGGTGCTCAGCCTCTCCAGCACCCTACCAGTAAAGCCCGTGCTGCAGCTGGCCCAGGGAGCAGGAGTACATGCAGGGCACATGGAGCTCCTCAGACACAGAAATATGCTTTTAGGCATTCTCATTTATTGTTATCAGAGGTAGTGAACCCGGATTGCTATCACTGCTCACGCTGGCCTGAGTCACTGGCCTGGAACACGTGCCACGACATGGAGCTCGGCACAGCATCAGAAACAGATTGTCTTTGAAGGAAGGACTTGGACATCAGATGAACTTCATCCATAGGGAGTTTCACCAGATAGTTTATAGCAAAGTCTTCTGACAGAGGTAAAGGTTTCCAACAGCAATTTTTCCCTCAGATGCTGCTGTTCCTCCTGCCCCATCTCTGTACCACTGAAGGCAGCTGGAACCCAGCCCCGAGGCAGAGGAGCAGGGATGCACCTCAGGAGCCATGGCTGCAGCCTCAGATGGCATGGTGACCAAGTAATTTAGTCCATTGAGAATTTCTTTGTATTATAAATATATTAATTCAGGAAATAGAGGTACAATGGTACTCTATGGAAGGCCACAAAATATTTCATCAGAACTGTAGCATTCACTCACTGAAGAATGGAATCATTCTGTCTCATTACTAATTGCTGTAAAAGTCTCATTTAAACAACAGGAGGGCAAAAAAGGACCAGAAGGAATGTCCTGTGAGGAGCAACTGAGGACTCTGGGGCTGTCTAGTTGGTGCAAACCAGGTGATGAATTCCAGTAGCCCAAAGGAGCCGTGGCTGCTGGGAGCAGGGGTGCTCCTGGTCTGCCCTGGCCATAGCTGGGCAGAGCTCCTGCCCAGGGAGGAGGGGAGTGCCCTGGTGGCTGGAGACGATGAGGACGTACTCCCAGCAGTTCCTGGGGCATGATAATCCAGACCAAAGAATGGAAACCAAGGACTGATTTTTTTTTTCCATTTATGCAGCGAGAAGGAATAGGAAAGAAAGGAGGGGGAGTCCTCTCTTCTGGCCACTTGACCCCAGTTGGGTGCATCCCTGCACCTCGGGTGTGCATTGCAGTGACCAAAACAGGAGTGGCAGCAGAAATGGGTGTATACTTGGTCCCTGAGGCACCTCGCTTGGAAGTCACAGTTATTGAACATGGGAATTCAAAGCTGCCTGTGCTGGGTGCCAGTGCTACCCTCCCTCTGTGTACAGCAGGGTCTGTTTTCAGTCAAAAGACCTCATTGGGAGTTTTTTTAAATGTTAAAATTATCTCTAATTATTGAGCATCACTTCATTTAATTATTAAGAGAAGTGGTCATTTGCTTTTTTGCTGTTCCTCACCCCTCATCAGCTTTTGGTGAGGGGTTCTCAAAGGCCATGAATTGTCTTTCATATTTCTTAGGTTTATTTTCCTTCCTTTCTTCCTTTAAATGGCTTTATAACCTTTTTCTGGATGAATCAAACACCTCACTCCAAAGAAGTGGGTCTCTCTTCGCACTCCCTTGACCTGCTGCTAATCCCTGAAGTTAGCCATCTCTTGCTGTGAGAAATAACCTGGCTGGTTTTGCTTGGATCTGTCAATCGCAGCATCTCCTCATTGCTGCATTTTTCTCCCCTAAATGGGCAGGATGTAAGAGCTGACTGTATCACATCTCTCTAAAGGCTCAGCTATCTGGACTGATAATTATCAATGCCTGCATGAGATTCAGAGCCTCGCATGCTTCGCCCAATGCCTCGACACTCCCATATCACTTGAGGATACCCTGACTCCCAGCAGCACCCCTCAGCAGTTCTCAGGCAAACACAGGATGCAAAACATCAAAAAAGCCATAGCCTGAGTGATGTTTGACCAGGGCAAGGGCAGTGCCTGAGGGGCAGGAGGCTGCATCCCTGATGGACTGCAGGCGAGCAGTGCTTACCGAGACAGGCTCTGGAAAAGGGAATCTGTGATATTCTGCTTTTGCTGAGTCTGAGTCAACTCAGCAGCAGGTAAATAGATGCTGAGACATTCCTTAATCTGTCTCTGGTCCCGCCGCCCACCTTTGGGAATGGCTTCCTGAGCAGTGGCAGAGGCAGCTTGGTGTCCGAGATCCCTAGGACCAAGGGAGAGCTCCCAGAAGGGGGACCCCGGGCTGCCCCGCGTGTGTTCCCGGCCTCATCCAGACTGTGCTGGTGGGCGCAGGGTCCTGCCCCGGCCGAGGCAGCAGCAGCACGGTTTGGTCCCTGCAGCCCCGAGGCTGGAGCCGGACAGGAGTGTGGCGTGGGAGGAGAATCCCCTGGGAAGCCCGAGCCACGTGGAGAGCCCTTGTCCTGCCTGCGGAGCGAACCCTCGACCCGCGCCCTCGGCGGCTGCGGGTGCGGCGCCTCTCGGCAGGCGAAGCCCCGGGAGGCAGAACCCCGAGGGAGAGTTTGGAGGGCAGATTATTGAAACACTGAGTCACTACAAGTCTACTCCAGGGAAGCTATTTGAGCACACACAAATCAGTGTGCAAAGATCCAACGAGACATGTCTGAGTGATTAACAGCCCAAATTTATTAAGGTTAGCTCATGCCAAATGCAGCTGAGTGCCTTCAGCAGAGTTGCTGATGAAGACGATAACAGGGAACATAGTGCAAGGGATACCTGAATTCCAGAGACAAATCCTCTTATATAGCCCCATCACATAATGAACAAAGAAACCACAACATGCCAACTAGATTAACAAAAAGCAAGCAGAAAAAAACCACAATGAGTCAGAAAATTAGCTCAGGAAGGAGAAACAGAATACAATTATCATCAGTTAGCTCTTCAAGTGAAAAACAGTATGGAGGGGCTGGCCAAAGCATGCTGCAGAGAAAAATGGGAATGTCCTCTGTTAAATCCAGCACAAACCCTGGGAAGTAGGGGTATAGGTGAGTCAGAGTCAGACCATCATTTTGCACTGAGAAATAACTTGGCAGCTTGGGTCATTCATGGACCAGGGAAGGAAGAGGGAGGAAGGAACCTGGACGTGAGAGGCACACCCAAATTCCCGCGTGGGCGATGATGCGCAGCCGCCCTGTGCCCCAGGCAGCGGGAGAGCACCTCCCTCAAGTCAGGGCACACAGCTCTGCCCTCTCACCGACTGCAAAGTCAGCCTGCCTGCCCCCCCATAGAACCCCCTGCTCTCCACAGAACCCACCTGCACCCCACAGAACCAGCCTTCTCCCCCCTCAGTCCCCACTGCCTCCCCCTGCCACTCCTCCTGCACTGTGGTGGGCAGGGAACACTTCTGATCTCCCAGACTTTGGATGGAGCCCAGACAGGAATACTGGCAGGTGAGGGCAGGTTTAGCACCAGGCACAGGGTGCAGTCAGTGCTTGGTTTGAAGACTGCTGGCATTTCCCAAGTGATCCCCACCCCAATTCCAAGGTCTGTTCCTGAACTGCTCTCCCAGGGTGATGCTTGAATACTCCCAGTCCTTGGCTCTTCCCGATCTATGCTGAGCAGGTACATCAGAGGCCAGACCATAGGTTCTGTTAGGAGATAGTTTATGATACCTAACAAAAATGATGGCAGCAAGTTTCAGAGCAGCAGATTTTGTACCTATTTTTGAGACAGGAAAAATATTTGCTTGTGGCCTCATCCTGTCTCAGGCAGTTTCCCACAGGAATTAAGCGGTCAATTAATCAATGACCCCAACCTTTTGCAGCTTCTTTCTCCTTCCACAGCTTATTTTGACCTTTTACTGGTAATACATGCCAAACATGGCAGAATTCAGAACACAAGAAGTGCCTGAATCACTTCCATGATGGATTTACCACAGTTCCATTAGTGGGGACCTGCAGCAGGCTGGGTGGCCCTGGGCTGTTTTGGATAGTTTCACTTGCTTCTGAACTGTGATACACTGCTTGGACCTTCCACCTTCAGATTAATAAACCGAGTCCCTCCTAAGGGCTGGAAAAGAATCAAGTTTTAGTTTTTACCACTGTAGTATTTCCTTCACAGTATATTGTCTTTCATGAACCCCTCTTCACAGGCCAGTTATTCACCTGCTTGTCTCTAATTCCTGCCCTGTTCTGAAATGAAATGCACCAGTTGCTCATGCTGAACAACAGTGACTGACACCAATGGTTCTCACATGGAGGTGGCCATGGCTGCATTCCAAATAAACTCTTCCATGCAGTGTCCCTTCCCTCTTTACACTCACATTTCTATGGTAGGATATCGATTTTTTTCTCTTTATTAAATTAGAAGGTTCATTTTAAGAAACCTAAAGCTGACTTGAACATAAGGGTACCTCTGTGTTCTATTTGAGAGAATTGCATTAACTTGCCTTCCTTCGCCTTCCATTCAGGGGAATATAAGTATTCTGCTGTCCTGCACAGCTTGCAGGGCATGATGTAGGAATATTCATTCTCCAGGAGAACTGTTATGATTAACAGAGCTAATAAAGACCATAAATATTTAGCAATGTATTCAGACATCTCAGCTATAAATGGGAACAGATTCATTGCTTGACTGATTCTCCACTTCTTTGTGGAGCCCAGTTGTCTAATACTTTGTTTTTCCCTTGTTTCCTCTGGTCACTGTGAAGAAAGGAGAGACTGAGGGGGAAGGTGGGACAAGTGTCCTATTTTCCTATCTGTACTGCTGAGCATTGCTAACACGTTCCCTGCTCCCCCTCCCTGTACAAAGTGGGGGATAGGAGCCTTTTCTCCATTTCATTTTGGTCTGTATTGCTGTGTATGTTCACACACACGCACGTTCCTGACACCAAGCTGCCGTGCTTTCCATGGCACAGGTTCTGCAGGGCTGGAGCACGACCCTGTCGGTGCCCGGGGTGGGGGACGTGCTTCGGGAGGACCTCTGGGCAGGAGCCGGGTGAGAGCCCGGTGAGGAGCAGAGCAGCTCACAGCGCCCTGCTCTCGGTGGAGCCGCCCTGGCCCGTCCCCCCGACCCGGAGGAGCGGCCCCAGAGCCGCGCCTGACCCGTCTGGCTTTGGAGGTGGCCGGGGCACAGACCGGGGGTGTCGCATGCTCCTTGCTCTGACTTGCTAATATTAACCGTAGGAGGTAAAAAATGATGAAAATTGGCCCTGTTGTTATTGTACTTGATTAAGGTATTTGTAATCCGATAATTCCATCAAAGCGGCTCAGAGGAGGATGAGGGGGAGTGTGAAGAGGTATTGAATGGGTTGTAAAAACACTTTATTCTTTTGCTAAAGCTCCTTCCCCAATGCTGCTGCACTGGAAGCCAAACCAGCTCAACACCCAGGCTATTGGCTCCCGTTAATGTACTAATTGTCATGCAGAAACAGGCTGGCCAGGCTCAAAAACCTCATTTACCACCAGGGCTCAGGGCAGGAATACAGGAATTTCACTTGGAATAATAATGTATTTTTGATGGATAATAATTATTGGCATCAGGCTGTCCCCGAAGACAGAATGTTTGTTTGCCATCAGCACGGCTCTGGAATTGGAGATGGATTTATTTTCCCTTAAAAATTAACAACTGCTGCTAATAAAAGGAATTGAGAATTTTTTTTTTCTTTTTTTTTGGTGCGGTGGATGTTGTTGCTCCCAGTTTGGTCCCAATTGAGACGGTTTGCTCTCACTAATGTTCCCTTAATTCCCTAAGCACTCTGTCCCATTCCCCAGGGTGTAGTGGCTTGTCTGCCCACAGTGACTGTGGGTGAAGGAGGCACTGCCTGGGTGGGTGCTGAGCAGCCAGGGATGCTGGGGATGTCCCAAACACACTGCTAAAGCTTTTCAGCTGCTTTTTGAAAGTACCCGTGAGGAAGGTAGAAGAACAATACATTTCTGTCTCTGGGCAAACACATCCAATTCAATAATGTGCTGTGAAACGTGTTTTCTTCACTGGTAATAGTCCTTGTGTCCTGCAGAGGCATGGTGAGGTGAGAACTGAGCATGCGGGGGAAGCCTGGGGGAACTATAGAATTAGAAAATCAGAGAACAAACCTGTAAAAACATCACCTGTGGGGAAGGAAAGCAGAGAAGGGAAGGAACTCCAGTCTGGAAATTCAGTTCTCTCTAATGGATTTCAGTCTTCAGTTTTAGCAATGGAAACTTACCCACCTGTCCTGCTGTCCTTGCAGGGGCCAGGGGCATGTGGAGGGCAGTGCAGGGCTGAGCAGGATGTGCCCAGTGGGAGGAGGGGTTTATTATGGAGCTGAACGCCATCGAGGCCCACGGGGATGAGCGATTCCCACGCAAGGAGCAGAGCAAAAGGGGGTTAAGCATCCTCTGAGCCTGTCCCTCCTGACATCAAAATCAGGTGAAATTTAATTACTGCCTCTCTCCTTGAGTTCACCTGTGAGAATCCCCTTCTCTCCCTGCCGTTGTTCCCTGAGATTTCTGCTCTTTCCTCCCCCCAATGGATGCACACAGGAAGGCTGGAGAGTGGAACTGAGCCCCCACCATGGGAAGTCACTGCGTCTTCACTCCCATCCCTCACCTAAAGCCACTGCAGCGGCTCATCACCATCACTGGGCCTGGGGACGTGAGGGATGCTTGGAGAGCAGCTCTGCTCCCCCTGCCTCCAGGGTCTGTGTGCCTGAGGACAGGCTGGGAGTGGGGACTAGCAGCAAGTCCAGAGTGGGAAAAAACAGTGGCACCTTCCTCCCCCCCTCCTTCCTCTCCACAGCTCCCTCATCCCGGGTCCGAGACCAGTCTGCCACAGGTGTTTGAGGTTTCCTCAGTGGTGAGCCTCCTAGTTCGGGTTAGGTGAGGAAATGAAGTGTGAAAGCAGGAAAGCTGTTTGCCGAGGCGCTCCAGAGCCGCCGGTGTTACTCCTGGCGTTTGGTCGCTGCCCTCTGCAGCTCGGTCAGACCCGGCTGAGGAGCGAGGGCTCCCCTCTCCTGCATGGAAAAGGGCAGCCTTCCCCTGCCCACTGCTCCCTTCTCTGCCCTCCCCTCCCTGTAACTACGATGTTTAGGTTTGTGTTTTAACACAACGTTGTTCTTGATCCAGGTCATCACAGCCCAAAAATGGAGAAGCAAACACAGGGCTTCAGGAAAAAGTCCAACTGTAAAAGCACTTGCTCTGTGCCTCCAGAGGTTGCACACGAGGAAGACCTTAGAAAGCTCCTCTGACTTCACTGTCCACAGACCACACAGTCCGTGTTAACTCAGGGCTCATTGGTTAGTCTGGTTCCAAGCAAGATCCCACCCAGAATACTTCATTAGTGATAACACCTCCTCACCCTGGCCAGCCTCCTCCACGGCTCCCCTTTGCCACTCAGTGCTCAGGGGTAGGAGGACATGCCCTCAGAGGGAGGTCCCCTGTGAGAATCATGCGAAGACCCCACCTGTTTGCAGTCTCACCTCAGCAGGTCTAACATAATCTCCTCTCAGGGGTCACTGTCCACACGGGGACAGAGCCACAGTCTCCACCTCTGCAGGTACATCCTCAGGGGGTGCAGGTGAGGTATCTCCTCCCACACGTTTCACCTGAGTTCTTCAAAGCAAAACCTCATCTGTCAGGAACATGTGGCTCAGTAGGATTGCTGTCTACAAGCTGTGGCTGCTGGGAGCAGCAGGACACAAGTCTGCATTGCCCCTCCAGAGACAGCTCAGGAGATGGTGCACATGCATCGCGTGGGCCAAACAGCATTCCCTGGCATTCCCTCTGGAGCTGGAGGCTTGCCAAGCTGTGAGTGCCTTTGCATAACTCTGCATCCCAGCTGGAGATGTTCCTGCTGGAGGCAGCTGAGGTAAGGACCATGTACTCCAGCACCTTGACGTGCTGCCAGCCTCTCTGCAAAGCTGAGGTGGCTGAGGTGGCACCAGGACTGGGGTGGGAGCCAGCCTTGCCCTGACCACCGAGGAGCAGGTTCTCAACCTCACACTTCTCTGCTTGCATGGAGCACATATGTTCCTCTGCCAGCCTTACTCCACATACAGCTACCTCTTTTCCCAGTGTGGAGGAGGAGAATCCCAAGTACTTTGAGGGGAACACGGTTGGTTTATTATCAGTCCTTGTGCATCAACCAAAGACAAGGCTGACAGCCTCAGCTGCTGCAGCATCTCTCTGAGAAGCCCTGCCTGCCCTGCCAGACAGGCCCCTGCCAGACAGGGCCCACCAGCCCCCTCCAGCCCCTGCAGCATTTGCCCCCACCAGCAGGTGGGCAGGGGACCCACAGGGAGGGGAATCAAAACTCACTGAGCATCATCACCTCTGGATCCAAAATTTATTGAACTACAAACACACAGCACTCAAGAGCACCAGGTCTGGAGGAATGTGGGGGAACTCCCACCATTAACACAGAAGGCAGGAGCTTCAGCTACTGCTAGATTTGAACTCAGACAACACCCCAAACCTAACAAGCAATGCTACATCAGAATTACAATGGTAACAACACAGAATTTACAAAAATATAAATAACCTATTTGTAACCTTTAAGAAAAATAACATCCACCATAAAAAACACCATGTATTACCCTGGGTAAACCATGGCTACAGAAATGTAGTGATTATTTTTTTTTTAAAAGCACCAAAGTCTGCAGTATAAAATAATCCAACACAGAGGGCATCTTCCCCCGACACTTGCAGACCCTTCCAAGAAGTGTGCCCAGATCAGTAAAACAATGTCTTTGTCAGTATTGCCTATTCCTGTAAGAGCACAGTGAGGAGACAGCTCTCCAGAGCACCCTGTTCAGGAGCAGCATCCAAGGGTTGTTCCCCAACTGTTCATCAGAATGAACACTTTACCAGCACTGAAGTATGTGCCTATTTTAGGTCCATGCTTAAGAGCTTCTCAGAACAGGGCTGGATTTAAACTTATCATACAAATTCCTCTGCAAATCAGACTTCCAGACAAGAATGGTGTCAAAAACCAATTGCTTGTAAAATATAACCCCATTGCAGGAGTGTTTCCACTGTTCAGCCCCAGCTCAAGTTTGCACAGATGCTGAGTTGTTTCATTCCTTTCACCTCCCCAAGAGCCAAGCCAGCTTGGCACAAACAGCTTCCTGAGGCTGTGACACAAGATCCAGCACTACGGGAATTTCCTTCCCTTACCCTCCATGTATTGTGTTGAAAATACTATTAAAAGGCAAAAGTCAAGTATCAAGTTCATTAGTTCCCCACTGAAGCAGTTCCTCATGCAGGGATAGGCATAATTCTGATGTCCCAGTATTATCCCTGTTTTCAGGCTCTCATGGTTCCCTGAGGGCTCCAGCTGGGCTTGAGGGAGGCTGGCCAAAGGATCCCCAGGGGCATTGGCCAAAGGCCACCTGTAGAAATTTTGGCCCTTGTAAACACAGCTGGTTTTGTCACTGCAGCTGAAGGAAGGTGCCTGCCATGGACACAGCGAGAGTGGGGAGCAGCCCTTTGCTGGGAGCTGGGGGGGCCTCACTGCCGAAAAGCCCCGTCCTGCAACGCTCTTGTGCAATGTCAAGCCCTGCTGGAGCACCAGCCACAGAGACTTGCACTGATACCACATGTGAGGCTCTGAGAGGGGCACTGAGAACAGTTAAAACACACCTTAAACCAGCCTCTGCCAGCCCAGTGCCGAGGGAGCACATCCAGTGGCATGGCTGGGGCCTGAGGGGCAGTACCAGTGGAGCAGGAGCTGTGGCACAGCATACACTCACCCTGAGCACCAGCACATCACCCTGCACACTGCACATGGCATGGCACACAGCACTCTACACACCACACATGGCACAGCACACACCACACACGGCATGGACACACCACCCTACACATCACACACGGCATGGACACACCACCCTACACATCACACACGGCATGGACACACCACCCTACACATCACACACGGCATGGACACACCACCCTACACATCACACATGGCATGGACACACCACCCTACACACCACACATGGCACAGCACACACCACACACGGCATGGACACACCACCCTACACATCACACATGGCATGGACACACCACCCTACACATCACACACGGCACAGCACACATGACACACGGTATGGACACACCACCCTGCACACCACACATGGCACAGCACACACCACTCACTCTGTATGACATGGCACACAATGCCCTACACAGCACGCACGGCATGGCACACACCCATCCTATGCACTGCCTCATCAAGGCAGGGGTCAAGTTTTGGCTGTAAATAATATTGCTTAGACATCCAACAGCTGAAAAATAATAGTTTGCTATGAAGGGAATGGGGTTGATTTTTTATCAACTGAGAAAAATAAAGAATTAAAGCCTCGCTCCATCTGCTGGCCCAGAGCCTGCCCCACCCTGGCACACCAGCAGAGCTGCCCAGCACATGGAAGGACCTGCAGCACGCACCTGTGACATGTGCCTGTTATTCAGTTTTAGTTTAACAGCCTTTCCTGCCCAGCCTTTGCTCCAGATGCTGCCATGTGACAGGAGGGGGCTGGCTCTGCCATCCTCTCTGGCTGCTGCTGCTCTGTGCACCCCACGTGCCACCCAGACCAGTCTCAACTTCAAAGCCAGAAATGGTGAGCTGAGCTGCAGGTAGGTTCTTACTCAGATGCTGTGGGTGAAGTTATCCACCTTCCCACTGGAACTGACCAAGTGTGCCCACTGAGGAATTAAATATTTATTGGATTTCATGAGGTGATTAATGCCAGCACTCTCCCTGCAGCAGAGAAACCTCCAGCAGGAAATCCCTGGCCCCAGGCTGTGTGTGTTGCAGCAACACTGCTGGCTGCTCCCTAATAAACCAGAGCGTGCAGGAAGAGTCCAACTAACCCCGGCCCCAAATGGCACAAGGTCCAACACTTTAGGTCTTGGGGAGCAAAGAGCAATAAAATGACCTTGACTGTGGAAGAAACAAGCAGCAGAGAGAAAGTGTCAGATCCAGTTGAAACTGCCCATGCCTCTGCTTATCTGAGCACATCCTGGGTGCGTTTGAGTCCCAACAGCACTGAACAGGGAAAAGAAACACGAGCAGCTATTAATACCCGGGACTGGAGGGGGCTGCCTTCCCAGAACGGCACCCGCTTCTTCCAGGTACTGTGGTCACATAAAGGCAAAGCCTGCGGGCTCGGCAGGCGGGGCTGGCGGGGTAACAGTGCCGCTTGCTGGCATCCACCGCCCGCCGGCTCGGCCGGAGCCCCCGGCCATGGGCGGGACCGCAGACAGCGCTCGGTGGACCCACCGCGGCCGTGAGGGACAGAGCAACAGAGCCAGAGCGAGCACCACCGGTTCAGCCTCGGCAGTGCTGCCTGGGAGTCTCGGGACAGCTGGGGTGACCCTTACTGGACCCCGGTGTCAGTGCCGCCTGGCACCGAGCCGCGCTGCCGCCGCAGCCCCGCTGGCAGCTGCTCCACCCGTGACCCCGCGGGAGCGGCATCCGCAGCCCCGCGTGCCCGCCGCCCCCGCGCCGCCGCGCCCCGCACCGGAACGTGCCCGTCCGGGGCCGCTGACAGAGCCCCAGGGAGAACAGCCTGACCACCTCCAGTCCTCAGCCCCGGGCACAGCAACCGAAACTGGGGCACTCAGTGGCAGCAGGACCACGGCAAACTCTGACAAATCCCTCAGGATGAAATTAGAAGCAGAAGGTCTCTCCCCTCCCCAGGAGCAACTCCCAGGAATGAGAACTCAGGCCATTTATAGGCAGGAAAAAAAAAAGAAAAATATTTTAAGAGGAGCTGGCCCTGCTGTGGCTGGCACAGGGACGTCATCACTGACTGCGACCACAGTCATGGCTTCAGCCCCCAGCTGCCACCCGCTCCCCAGGGCAAAGCAGTGCAGCGACCCTGCCCCTGCTGCCCTGTGCCACTGCAAAGCCTTGGAGGCGATGGGCAGCAGATGGCTGTGGGGCATGGACGGAGCCCGGGAGTGAGCCAGCACCTGTCCCAGGCCAGCAGCCACAGCCCCAGGACAAAGATGTACACCAGCTCATCCTGGGGATCAGTCTGAGACTCCTGCCAGGACAAATAGACACAAAGGGGAAGGTGCCAGGGTGGCACAGAGAGGCAAAGGCTGGAGCCCGGCACGTGAGCCATGGCCAGGTCCTCTGCTGAGGAAATCCCAGCATGGAGGAAGAGAAACAACCAAAAAGCAAACTGGTAAAGTGGGATCTGGCACCTAGGAAAGCACAGCACGGAGCAAAGGAAGGACAGAAAAGCTGGAATGGAGGGGAGGCGATGGCTAGGCCCATAGGAGGGTGTTGCCCATGGAGACCGAGCCCCATGGCTGAGGGACCCCATAGCAAGACTGGGGCAGGATGGGGCTCACTGCAGAGCCAGAGCACTGCATCACGGGCAGCACAGTGACCAAGGGTGTCACAGCCAGAGAAAAACAGCCTCTGGAGAGGCCTGAGCGAGCCCTCCCATATGGAGCTGGGAGCAGGCACAGTTGTGCTTCCCAGAACCCCTCGCATCCTTCCATTCCACGATGCAAAGACCATCTCCACGCTCTGCCCCCAAGCACACCGGCGAAGTTACGTGACTGAAGGCCACTGGATCCTCTCCCACACTAGCAGTGCATGGAGCTTTGTTCATCCCTCCGTGTCCTCTAGTGCTGGTGGTCTGTCACTGGGCTGAGTGTGAAGTAGTCACAGAGCAGGAGCAAGGCGTCGAACCGCTGGAGCCGCTGCAGTGCCTGTGCCAGCAGCGGGACGGTCACGGCGGCTCCCGCGTATGTGAAGTGTGCGACGAGCTGCTCAAACCCTGAGATCCGTCCCAGCAACTGGGGCACGAGCCCCAGCTCCAGTGCCACGTGGCCGAAGTTCTTCACACCGTTCAAGGAAGGGTCCAACAAGAAGGCGAGTGACTGCACCAAGGAATGTGGCAGCTCTGCTACTAGGAGACCTGGGGGGCAGCATCACAGTGGAGCTGGGTTAGAACCTGTCCTACTTGGCCAGGATAAGGGAAAACAGAGCAGCCGGACTCCAGCCCCAGCCCCTGCCGAGCAGGTGACAGGACATCCTGCCAGGGCAGGCATCTCCTCCAACATCACTTTCAGAGCTCAGCAACATGGAGCTGGCTCAGTCCTGGGGAAGCTGGTAACTGGGGACAACTGGGCTTCCATCAGCCACTGGCCCACAGGCCACTCAAGGCAGCATCACAGAAAATGCACCCTGTGAACCAGCACCAAAGGCCACAAGTCAGGTAAGTCCCTGTGATCCCTGGCACCTGCATGCAGCCATGGTGGGCTTCTGGACGAGCTCTCTTCCAAGAACCTGCCTCTCTGATATCCCATACTCGGAGAATAAAGACGAGGCTGGAAGGCCACTTACCCTTGGCTGCGCTGCTGATCTGAGTCACCAGGCTCTGGGCATCATCCACCTGGTGAGACAAAGACCCCAAGGTTGGTGGCAGTCTGCTGAGAACAGCAACGCCTGGCACTGTTCCCAGGGCCATCACAGGGGCTCACAGAATGGTGCTTCTCCTCCAGCTGTGCCATCCCGTATCAAGAAACCTCAGTCCACATCCCTACCCCCCCATCGAGCCCAGCTCCTGCGCCTGAGCCTCGGCAGCAGTTCAGAGGAGTGATGAGGCTGGAGGAACTTACCGGCTGCTCCCCAGGGGGGATATCGGCAGTGGGATTTGGGAAGGTGGGGGGCAAGTGATGGGCCTCCTCCTGCACCACACCACTGCTCTCTGCCGGGATCCTCTTCACTGCCTGGCTCGTTGCATCGTCCGGCCGCTCGCTGCCCACAAACTCTGCCTGGGTGGAAAACTTCTGGAGGTCCAGCTCGGTGCATTCCACTGGTGCATGTGGCCACTTGTGCTGCATCTCGGAGGCGCAGGAGGAGAGGGGGGCCAGGGCCTCCACCGTGCCCGGCTGGCCCTGCCTTGGGGCGGGGGGCGGCAGGACTCCGGCCAGGCAGTCACTGTGGCCTGAGGCCCGGATGAGGGGCTGGCTTTCCAGGAGGCTCCTGCCCAGCTGGGCCTTGGAGGCAGCGCTGACCACAACGGCCGGCGGCAAGTCCATCTCTGGCTGGAGAGAGGGGAGCTGGAGACCCACAGCTTCTCCGTCCGAAATGAACTGCACCGCTTCCACAGGGCCTGGAACCAGAAACAGGCATGGCTCAGCAAACTCACCATCCAGCTCCATCCTTCCTCAGGGCATCTCAGCAGGTCCTGGGACACTCAAGATGGAGCCCAGCACCACCTCCCTCCCCATGGAAAGGCACAAGAGCAGGTACCTTCTGCCTGCCTATAGCAAGGGCTCAGGTTCTTCACACCCAGGCAGCAGGGACCAGACATCTGCTCCTCACACAGGAACCTGCCGGGCGCCGCTGCGGTCGGGAACATTGCTCGCTGGCCCGAGAAGTTCTGAGTCCTCAGGAAGACTTGGAGGATAGAAGAGAACCAGCCTAAGCAAAGGCCTGGCCCACTTCCCCAGCACGTCCTCAGCCCTGTGGTATGTCTGCTGGCAAGGAGCCAGGAGCCAGCAGCTCCCTGGCATGCTGCTGAATGCCAGTGTGCCCCAACCCTGGCCACCACACCTACTGCCCCTCTTCCCTCAGCAGCAAAGAGCTGCCCAACTTGAGAAACCCCAGAAGTCAGGATTGTCAGTTCTGAGTGCAAAATGGCCTTCTCTGTTTCCTCCTGATGGCACCAAGGAGGAGGGAGGATCCTCTGTGTCTTTAAGCAGGCAAAGCACACAAGAGGTCCTGCAGGCATGAGAAGCGGGGCAAGGTGTCTATTCTGTATGAGCCAAGTAACAGTTGGGTCACTGTGCTGTCAAAGTAGCAATGCTCGGGGCAATACTCTACATAGCAAGAAGGAACCATGGGCACAGGTGAATAGCACAGAGAGGAGGAGAGCACTGACTCACCTCGCTGGCACTGGCTCTTCCAAAACCGCTTGCAGTAGATGATGGAGAGTGCCAGAAGCACCAGGACAATGATGATCAGGGCACTGCTGGTCAGTGCAAGAAGGGCCGTGTCCTGTGGTGGTACAGTGGGGATGGCAACCTTCACCAGGTTAGTTCTGGAGCGACCTGCAAACATCAGCCACAAAATTTTGGAGCCAAACTGCGAGGCTTGGACCACCCCTTCCCATGTGTCCCTCGCCACATGCCATGACTGTGCCCCTCCTCCTCTGCAGCGGGGCTGCAGCTCCGTCATGTCCACACCACCCACCCCGATCTCGCCCAGTGAGGGGCACCTACACTGTGGCTCGGAGGAGGGCGTCTGCTTGGTGCAGGGGATGCACTCCCATTCCAGCTGCCCGCTGATCCGTGCTTTCCGGTAAAACCTGCCAACAGAGCAGAGCGGCTCAGCAGTGTCCAGCTCCTGGTGAGGCCCCACCACCCTTGCTGTGCAGCCAGCTGTGCTGCCCAGCCCATGGTAGTGGGGGACAGCTGACTCTCCACTCCTGCCCAGCCAGCTGGGCCACCCCCCAGCAGCAGGGCTCTCATCGCCGGCTGAAGTTGCACTGCAGCTACTTGTTCATGCCTAGCCATTTGCCAAGGAGTGACATCCCTCCAACAGCCCCTCCCTTCCTGGCCCCACGTCTGCTGAAGCAGATTATGGAGATAAGCAGCTCTCCAGAGGACCAGGAACACCCCAGCTACAGCTGTGTCCAGCAAGAGGTTCATACACCAAAGCCTCAACTCGCTCCTCTCCCAGTCCCACTGGTGGCCAACATGTGTCTACAGACCTCAGGCTTGGTGCAAGCTGGCTGTATACAGCAGTTTCATTTCAGTAAGTCCTTAAACACATCACCCCTCTGTCCTCCTCTTTTGGGACCATCAACCATAGTGGTCTACAGCCCCTCATCTTTCAGGGCTTGGCCACACTGGTGTCCACAGAACAACTCGGGTCTGGAACTTTTCTTCCACAGCTAATTTATGGAAGCCTTCAGGTTCCCTTCTCTGGAGCTACAAGGGGACCATCAGATCGGTCTGACTTCCATGTAATAAGCAGAGTCTTCGTAGAGGCAGGCCTGGGTCATCAGGTTCCTCTTAGGTCCCATGACCCAGTAGCTTCAAATGCCCCCTCTGTGCCCACGCCCTCCCTGCCTGGCCCCAGCGCAGCCACAGTGGCTCTGCTCACCCTGGCAGGCACTCCCCGCACACCGCGTCGGCCGTCGCCGTGCAGTTGGACTTCTGGAGGCGGTTGATGAGGGTGCAGGACAGGCAGGGCTTGCAGCCATGGTGTCCCCAGCGGTCCTTGAACTTCCTGGGAGGGCAGGCCACGCACTGCGCGTCCCCACCGCTGCCGTCACCGCAGTCCTGCAGGGCACAAGGTTGGGGGCACGGCTGCAAGGGGCCACGGTGGGTTCCAAATGCTACTGAGGGGAAAAGTGTCCCTTCTTTGGGGGCAAAGGGTAGTGGGGCCACTACTCATATGCGGGTTTCTCAGAACCCAGCCGAGAGCGGTGCGCTCCCCCGGAACAGTCTCGTGCCCAGCCGTGCCCTGCCGGCGCACTGCGGCTGTTGGAAAGCTCCAGCAGCACCCTGCCCAGGGAGGCACCTCAGGGGAGACCCCGCTGGGACACCCCCCACTAAGGCTGGGCCGGGGCCACCCACAGCATTGTCCTGCTGGCACCCACCCACGTGCAGCCCGGCCAGGCAGTGTGACCTCAGGGCTACGGACCAGAGGAAATTCAGACTTCCATCAGCAAAAAATGAAACAAGGCAGCATGAGGAACAACCCAAAATCCCTCACCACCTCCTGCTTCCATTGTCTCACCCTCCTACCCAGGGTGGGTGAAACAATTCACCATCCCATCCTACCACGTCTGAGCTCTTCCCAACATTCCAGAACCTAAGATCATTCTTCTGAAGGGAGGCTGGAAGAGGATTCACCCAGCACTGTAAAAGCCTTGGTGATAGACAACTCCCACTCCTTACAGAGCAGTCAATTTACCTTGGAAAGCTCCTGCCCAGGCATGCACTTTCTGCAGGGGACGCATTTCTTCTGGTCATCCAGGTACTCGCTCTCTTGGCAGGCCATTGTGCTGGAGAGGAGTGGAGAGCCTGGGGAGGAGAGGAAGAGAAGGCAGAAGGGTCACAGCCAGCCCCAACACCTTTTGGATGAGCAGCGTGCCCTTCTCTGGGTGGCCATTTCCACCTGGCCAGGATGGCAGCTGGCACTGCTGGGCACCATGGGTGGGACTCGGGCAGGAGGTGGTTGCTGGTTCCTGCTGCACAGCTCCAGCAGTCCCAGATGGGCTTCCCAGCAAGGCTGCAGATGAATTGCCCCGTTAGCTGCCACCTCACAGCCTCACAATGGAACAAATGAAATTTCAGACCCAAGACTGAGGCAGACCCACCAACTGCTTGGGTCACCAGTGGATTCTGCCAGCCCCAGCCATAGCTCTGGGTACCTGAGATGGTCAGCAGAGAGCTCAGCCCCAGGAAAGGCCCAATAAAGTCCCAGCTTCAGGATCCAGCAGCCCAGCTCTGGCCAGCATGGCTGCATTGGTCTGACAGACCAAATGCTGGTCACACACACACCTGTGGCCTTGCTGCTCTGCCCTGGATCTGCGTGGCCACTCAGGCTGTTGCTCTGCACACATTCTGGCTCAGCGTGGGCTCACTCACAGTGACCTCAGAGGACCAGCAGAACAAGCTCCCCCCTCCCTCCAAAACACCCTCCAGAGCCTTCCTGGTGCATAAACAGCTCAGCTAAAGGTGAGGGCAGAACCAGCCCAGGCACAGTGGGGCTGCACCATCAGTGAGGGTGGTTCACAGGGGAGCATGGGATCGGTATCTCACCCAGAACAAGCAGCTCAGACTGAAGCTACAAAACTGAGCAATTTATTTGGAGTTTTGGGGCCGTCTGATCAATTCTGGTTTTTGCAGTGGAGGGGGAGCAGCTGCAGGACTCCCAGCACTCCAGCCCCTCCTGACAGAACTCCTTCCCCCCTCCCACGGCAGCATTCCTCCACAGGTTTTTTCTGCCTCCTCTGCCTAATTCCACCACTCCCTTGCTGGTGCCTTTTGGAAGCAGACACTTGGCTGGGCTCCCCCAGCTCTGGAGGGCCGAGATTCATGGGAGATGAGGTCTGCCCGGACGAGCACAGTGCGTGAGTCACCCTCACGCAGCTCCTGCTCACAGCGCACGGGCTGATACAAGGATCGCAGCCGATCCCTCGGGGACAGGCCATGAGGAGCTGAAGGGGCTAAATCTGTCTTGCAAACATCTCGGGAGGGGCATGGGCACAGCCTATAAATAGCGTAAAGGTTCCTGACACTATCAAATAAATAAAGGAGATTTGTCACCACCTCAGAAGGTGGTGAAGAGGGAGCTCAATGCCAGTGCCCTGGGAAACGCACAGGGTTTTGTGTCAGGGTTCAGCTACAGGCTGAACGCAGGAGAGAAAATGAAAAGCAGAGAGATGGGTCCCAGAGGGGCGACACCCAACCGCTCTGTGGGGCCAGCACACCAGTGGCCTGAGCCCAACCTCTCGGGGAGTTCGTGCCCGCAGCCAGGCTCGCCCCTGCTGGCAGGTGCCTCTCGGGTACGGGGTCAGCACAGCCAATGCTCAGCTCTGGAGTTTGGTTCCGGCTCTTGCACAAGATGAATGAAACAAAATTGCAGGCAAGAGGAAAGGAGCCCAGACACCAGAGTGTGGAGAGCAAGAGACTGATCTTTATCTGCTCTCCAAAGTGCTGCTGTAACACCAAAAAAAGGTTCTGGTGGAAAAAAAGGAAAAAACAACAACTCCCCCCACAATAAAATACCCCTAACCAGCAGGCTTTTTGGTGAAACTGTCCGAGAACACAATCCGACCAGTCTCATATATTTACAGCCTTTTCTGAAGGGCCTGCAGCTGGGTGCCCTCACAGCCCCCTCCCCACGAAAGTCCCAGCTTAAAGCAGTTCCCCGAATACAGAAAGTTACACAGGCCAAAGGAATCCCACACCAGAGCTGCTCCACGTGTGAGGATGTCTGCCAAGATGATGGAATTGCTGAGGATGGGGGAGACAGCCTTCCCCGCTGTGCCAGCAGGATACTGGGCACAGGGCAGGCCTGCTGCTGCTCAAGCCACAGCGTAATGATAGAAGGAACGAACACTTTGTTGAATATCTGGCACGAAATTCAAAGCTGTGGGATCTTTGTACTTCTTATTTCAACACCACCAGACCCAAGACACTTGATTTGTATGTGGAGGACACGTCCAAACCACCCGATGCTGCCCCAGTACAGCAGCAACCTTGGATCGTCTAATGCTTGACTGAAACAACTGGTCCTAATGAACCAAAAGAAAAAGCCCAAACCAAACAACAAACCCTCCCACCTCTTTGGGAACCACATGGGGTCTCTAGGTGACTGCCAGAGGGCACGGACAGATTTATCTGCAGAAGAGGAATATAAAGCTAACATAGTATCAATGAGTATACATTGGACACAGTATCAATGTACTTATAGGTTGGGGGAAAGAAGAATCTGCCCTAGTGCGAGATTCATGAGATCTTCTAACTTAAAAACATCATTAATTTGTTAAAGAACTCTTTCATTGCCTTAAAGAGACATCCTGCCTGAGCAGGGAAGCAGAGCAGGCTCCCCACTGCATCATCCCTTAAGACACCAAACCCACGAACTGATGAATGAGTTTCACTGCATGAGATGAAATCGTTCCAGCAGTGCCACAGTATGAGCTGCAGTTCATCCACCCCGTCACAGTGCTGTGGTTCAGCCATTGTCTTTTGTCTGCAAAAGTGTGATTTTCAAAAAAATTAGATTATATAGGAATATAAACTACTTCTTCTGTGTCCAGCTAATGGATTCTGGTAGGAAAAAGAGAGTGAGAAAATTAATAAGTGAAAGGGTAGAAAATGAAAGTGATCAGTGAAGGCGTTAGCGCTGCTGATTCTCCCCATCTGCCCAGCATGCACCGGGCAGGGGGGGCCAGCAGGGGTGCAGGCAGAGCAGGGAGGACAGGCAGGGCAGGGGGGCAGGCTGGGGTGCAGACAGAGCAGGAGGAGATGGGCTGGGCTGGACCCTGCTCCAGCCATTGACCCCGTGCCCTCACGCCATGGGTCTCTGCATGCTTGGGACAGGGAGTGCCCAGAGCCACCTTCAGGGACTCGGACACCCACACCCCGGCAGTGGCTCTTCCATGTCACCACGGGAGCCAGCACAACCTCAGAAGTGTTTCCTCTGCTGCAGGACTGACTGGCACAGCCAGGCAGTACCATACCTCAGATGAGACACTTGTATACATTGGAGCTCTATTTCAGAGAGCTGAAATCCTAAATAAGAACTGCAAGTGAAAAGCAGGGGGAAAAAATGTTATCTGGAAAACATGAGTGCACTCCTCGTGCTCGGCCACAGCCAGTCCCGGTCTCCTGCTCAGCCATTCTCCCACTCCGGTCCGGACAGCGTCTCTGCCTCTCCCTGTGCTACAAACTGTGCTGGGAGAGTCTCTGCTGCAGCGGAGGAAAAGAGGTGGAATCTGAGGCTTTCCATGTGGCTTGGAAATCAGCAGGTTTTCCAACACTTCTGGAGATTCTACTCATACAATTGCCCACTAGTTGTTTAATCTGGAGTGGCTGAGAACTACTGTTTGCTTTAGGTGAAAGCACCGTGCTCTTGGGCGGGGAGGGGACGTGCTCCGGGCTGCTCTCACCCGCTTCAGCGCACGGCAGGAGTCCCCAACGCTCACTTTCCAGTGACTTTTGCCAAGTTCAGGCTGTTCACCTTGGGGACTCACACTCTGCCTTACCAGATATCTCAAGTAACACTTCCAAAGCTCCTATCAATTCGCATAAAACCTCGGATTTTTTTGCCCCACATCTAATTCTTAGTAATTGTCATTGTCTTGCTGCAATAATCACAGAATCACTGAGACTGTAAAAACCCTCCAAGATCTTCGAGTCCAACCGTTCCTCCAGCACTGCCCAGGCTACCACTAACCCATATCTCCAAGTGCTACATCCACACGTCTGCTAAATCCCCCCAGGGATGGGGACTCCATCACCCTCCGGGCAGCCTGTGCCAGGGCCGGACAATCCTTTCGGGGAAGAAATTGTTCTTAATATCCGACCTAAACCTACCGACCTCCGCACCTGGCGGCTGCTCGTTTCTGACAGAAAAGCGGAGGCGAGGCTGGCGGCGAGACGGGTGCGGGGGCAGCGCGCCGGCGGGGCGGTGCGTGCGGCGGGGCCGCCCACGCGGGTGCCGGTCGTGGGCGCGCCCCGCGCTCCCGGACACCGCCGACCCGGCTCGTCCCGTCTCGCCCGTGGCCCCCCGGCCCGGCCCGACCCCCGCGGCCCCGCCGGCGCCCCCCGCCGCCCGCCCGCGGGAAGGCGGCAGCTCACCGGGATGTACATGCCCGGACACGTTCCGGCCAGGCGCTCCGCGGCGGCACGACCGCCCAGCATCACCCCGCCCGGCACCCCCGGGACCACGGCCCCGGTCTCCACGTCCCCAGCCCCCGCCCCCCTCGGCCCGGCACTCCCGGGGTTCGGAGGCGATCACGGAGCCGGCTGCAGCCCACGTGTATCGCTGCCGCCGCTCTGCCGGGAGCGGGACCCGCCGCAGGTCCTACCGGTCCCCCCGCCCCCGCCACCGGGGCGACACCGGCACCGGAGAGGATCGGGACCGCCGCGGGCGGGCGGGCAGGGACGCGGACCCCGCGGCTCACCTGTGTACCGGTGCTGGCAGGACGGAGCGGACCGGGACCGGCAGCGCCGGCGAGACCGGCAGTGCCAGCGGGACCAGGAGGACTGCGGGACCAGGGCAGACAGCGCGGACCGGGACCGGGACCGGGACCGGACCGTCAGTGACTCCGCGTGGAGCGGAGCGGTGGGAGCCCGAGCCCGGCCCAGGCACCAGGAGCACCCGCCGGTCCCGCCCCGCCGGCCCCATTGGCGGTGCCGCCGCCGGGGAGGAGCGATGGGGCGGAGCGGGGGCGGTGAGAGCGGCGGGACCAGGGCGGCGGGACCGGGAGGGGGTCGGGAGCGGAGGGGCCGAAGCCGCAGCACCGCGCGGCGTCTGGGCAGGGCAGCGACGGGGCATCCCGGTGCCACCGGCCGCGGTGTGAAACTAGAGAACCCCCGGGCCTGCGGGACCTCATTCCCTTGGGCCTAGGCCTGTCCTGCACATCCGCTGTGGGCTGGAGGCTGGAGGAGCCCCGGGCCCTGCCGCCCCTCTCCAGCCGTGGGGGAACACACGCCAGAAAGGAATAAACTCGCCAGTTCCGATTGTAGCTGTGCCACACACAGCGTGTGTCCCGTGTGTATACCGAGTGTATTCTGTGTGTGTACTCTGCATGTACAGTGTATGTACTGTGTGTGTGGGCAGCACACACCGGGCATGGCCAAGCCCTGTGACCGGAGGCTTCTCCCAGGCTCAGCATTAAACCTCTCCCAGCGCTTGCTGTGACTCACTGTGAGTCTGTGAGTCTGTGGGTGGTTCCAGGGAGTCATCCTGAAGGTATTCCAAGATTGCCACACAATGACTGACTCTACCACAGAGTGAACCGAATTGATGTGTGGAACTGAAGCTCCCTGTGCAGAGGGAGTTGATTTACCTAGTGACACAGCCCTTGGTGCTCCCCCTTCAGTGCACTGTGCCCCCCAACTGCTGCCCCCCAGTCCTAACCTGTCAGGCTCATGGCAGGGCCCTGCTGCCTTCCTGAGCTCCAGGAGGGGTGGGATGGGCAGTCAGTGCCACTTACTTATGTGCCTTGGGCAGTACTGGTTGCTGTGCCAAGGTGTGTACTCTTTTCTCCCTTTTTTCTTTCAAAATTCAAGTCCTCTCACTCCAACCAATGCTTTTGAGAAGTTCCCTAAGTTCCTGACGGTCACTGTGTAGCGGCTTCCAGAGAAGCCAGGCTGTCAGTTTGGAATAACTGAAGGGATTACATTAAATTCCATTAAGCAGTTTTTAAGGTTGGAAAAGGCCTCTAAGAGCACCGAGTCCAACCATCGATCCAGCACTGCCATGTTCACCAGTAAACCATGTCCCCAAGTGCCGCATCCACTTCCTTTTTGAACAACTCCAAGGATGGTGATTCCATCACTGCCCTGGACAGCTTGTGCCAGTGCCTGAACAACTTTCCTGCAAAAAATTTTCCCTCATATTCAGCCTGAACCTTCTCTGGTGCAACTTATGACCGTTTCCCTTGTCCTGCCATTTGTTCCCTGGGAGCACAGCCCGACCTCTCCCTGGCTCCCCCCTCCTGTCAGGGAGTTGCAGAGAGTGATGAGGTTCCCCTGAGCCTCCTTTTCTCCAGGCTGAGCCCCCCCAGCTCCCTCAGCCGCTTCTCATCAGACCTATGCTCTCCCTCCCTGACTCCTCACTAACTTGTCTGATTTCTCAGCCCGGTGCTTCAGCCGGTCAGTGCCGCAGCCTCGCAGGCGAGAGAAGCTCCGAGAAGCCGTTCTGGGGGAGTGAGGACGATTTCACCGCTCACACGGGCAGGCGGCTCAGCGGGGCCGTGTCTGATGCAATCGGCCGGCGCTGCAACGCTGCCGCCCCTTTGCATCACCCGCGGCCGTGGGACGGGGGGGCTCCCGGGGCGAGACGGGCGGGCCAGAAACACCGGCGGCTGCCCTGCGGGAGGCTGGCACTAGAATGGTTTCGCTGAGCACAGGCCCGTCAGCAGAGGTCACCCGCAGAACTGTTTTCTGGTATAAGGAGATTGCATCAGGGTGAAAGATTTACCGACAGAGCGTCCGGCTGCTGGGTGGGCATGGGCAGGGCTGTCCCAGCCCGGCCGGTTCGTGAGTGTTTGCGATGGTTTGTGGAGGTTTGCAGTGGTGGTCGGTGATGCTTTGTGGTGGCTTGTGGTAGTCAGTGGTGGTCAGTGGTGGTCAGTGGTGGTTTGTGGCGGTCAGTAGTGGTTTGTGGTGGTCCCCACTGAGGGGTTGAGAAGCTGTGCTGCAATGACCAGCTCAAGTCCACCAGTGCTGAGTCTGAGACAGAAGTGGGCAGTCCCACTCCCACCCCAGTTCCTGTCTGTGGGGCCAGCTGTTACTGAGGTGGGTTATTTCCTGGCTCAATCAGCACCTCACAGCCACAGCCAGAAGAACAGCTGGGAAAGCTGATATTCCAGGTGCAGGGATGGCTGGGTTAGGTAGAGTGCAGTACAGCCAGCAGATTTGTGTGTGTTTTGCAGGCAGAGGCCGTTGAGATGTTAGCTTCAGCCTGCAGAGCCATGTTCTCAGGTGTTTGGTTGTGCTGCTATGACCTGATATGCTCAGGGTCACGTTGTCTTTGTTAAGTTGTGACTGTGCAGCGTAATTAACGGAATTGCTGCATTAAGAGTTAGCAAAGCCAGGAATTCTGAGGCTGGGATGTTTTACAGGTTTTTTACATACTGGAGTGTTCACAACACTAGGGAGCGTCAAGACCAGGCAGGAATTAACCGTGGAGGCGAAGCACACTGTGAACACCCCTGCACACAGGCACACACAGACACACGGACACACGGACATAGAAATAGCCTCCTCTGACACAGGAGGATCGTCCACTTAACACGTGATGTGGTACAAAAGTCACTCACGGGAGTGAGGCTGAATCACGGGTGTTTCTGTGGGCGCCGAGGGTGTGAGGAGCCCTCGGGCAGGCAGGCACGGGCAGGGCGCGGGGCATCGCCGCAGCAGCAGCGGGGAGGGACAGGCCAGCGTGGTTACAGCCTTTCCCCAGAGGGGAATTGTTGCGGTTTCGTGCTGCCAGAGGAATTAAGAGCTCGGGATCTCTGTGAGCAACTCGGCTAACACCGCTCGGGCGCTTGCAGAGGCTGCTCCTGTCTGGTGTCAGCAGAGGGCACTGGGTGACCGCCGGGAGCCGCCTCACCCCCGCCCAACCCGAGGTACATCTGCAGCTTTCTAAGCTTCGTGTATGAAGGTCACAGATTGAGTTATGCTTTGTCTTAAATGCTCCATTTCTCTCCTTCTGTTGTTGCACCCAGTTTCGGTCATTCTCTCCTGTCCTGTCCTCTCCTCTCCTCTTTTCTCCTCTCTTCTTGCTGTTGTAAAAAGCAAGGTTTTCTGGTTTCATTGGCTGCCACCGAGTCCATTCAACTCTGAGGACACACGTAGCTCCTCTGATGTGGACAGCACATAGCCCATCTGCAGCTGAACAGTAAAAGTCCTAAATGTGTCTGTACATCCTCTGTCAGAGCTGCATCTGGGATCAACAACTGGGCAGAAAATCAGCAATGGCAGCAGCCATTAGATGCTGCCTAAAGTGTGCCTGCAGGATTTAATGCAAATCAACTGTTCTTACCCACCTGGCAACAACTGTGGCTGTGGCACAGTTATGGTGTTATTGCACAACTAAATAACATTTCAGCCTTTGCCCAATGAATCTTGCAGAGAACTGTTTCAGGAGGGCAGTCACAGCATGAAGGCAGCTGCATTCAGACTGTTTTTTTAACATACCAGGATCTTTTGGCAACCTTTTGCTCTCACTTGCTCCCACAGCCTCGTTCTATGCAATTGATTATATTTTTTAATTGATTTTTCAAACTTACTTTCAAATCCCTGCAACAGCTTCCTCTGTATGAGATATGTGAAGTGCCCAAGGGCTGCAGGCATCACTTTTTCATGTTTTCCACTCAAAAATGAGCCCTGACCTTGCATCTTAGTGCTGGCCTGTGGAAACTAAGAAAAGTAGACTCATTGTTTTTCAACCACTGAAAAATTTCTGATCAGAAAAGGCTGCCCATGGCACACACAGCATCTTGCTCTGCAGGACACTTTCCAAGCTGAGTGGCAAGTGTATGACAGGAAACCTGTAGTTATCTACCCCCCATGTCCATATTTGTAACCTTCATTTACAGCTGGGTTATTGTTTGGTGACCTTCTGTCTTTTTTTGGCAGTGACAGTGTACTATAAACGAGCAGCCGTGTCCCTGAGCCTATTCCAGGTGGTTTTCACAGCACAGTGATCATGAACACAGGGCAGTTCACACTGCCAGGGCTGCTCCACTGTGGGGCAGGCAGCTCCAACACTGCCAGGTCAGGATGTGGGGCTGCAAAAGTGGAAACTGCTTAAAGATGGGCCCAGGCCACAATTTCATTTAGTGCACATCATGGAGGGAAGGGTCAGAGTGTGAGTCTGCTCTGAAGGCCAGGTGGACACATTTGCACCAGGAGCCAGTGCACTCACAGCTTCAAATATTTTTTGGCCTAGGGTATTGGAGTGCCTAGGAAAGCAGCTCAGGAATCCAGGCAATGTCACTGTTTGATTTTTTCCTTCCTAGGCTCATTTTCTTTTGGAAGACAGAAGCAAACCATATGATCTTCTTTTCCTCCTTCCTCCAGCATCTTCCTTGGCTAACTTGATCTGACCACTTTGGTCACACTCCAATTTCCTTCACCCAGCTGCAGACCTCAGCTTTTCCAAATTCCTCCAGAGGATGAAACATGTCCATGGACAAGCACAACCCCAAAGACTCCCCAGAGCAGGAAGACATGTCAGGCCCAGTTTAGCAGAGCCCAGCAGGCAGCGTGAGGAGCGTGGGACACATCTGCTGAACCCACAGAGCCCCTCGTGCCTGGCGTGTTTCAGTTGCTTGCACGACTCGGGGCCCTGCTGGTGCAGGAGAAAACAATGGATGAATCCATCACTTCATTCCTTACAGCCAGCTTTGCCCTTGACTATCTTGATCTTTTTGAGACAAACATCAAATAAAGCCAGTGTGAAAGCAAACTGCCACAGATTTATGTCTTCAGGACTTAATCAGATGTTTCTTTTTGTAGCTGCTTGCTCACATGCAACAGTCCTGGCTCCAGGAAGAATCTAGAAGCAGGTAATACATACAGCATTGCTCTCCTGACTGGAGTCTCCCTCTGGTCTGGGGAGAGATCCCTCATCGTGCCCCTGAAAGCAGAGCAGTGAGGTGGGCCAAGCTGCCCCAACCCAGTCAGGAACCAGTGGGGTCCCTCAGGCAGCTGGTGACTGCCTCTTGAATGTGGCTCAGCTTCAGCTCAAGATTTTCCAGCTTTGTTTGACCCTGGGCAGCAAGTGAGTTGTGCCAGGGAGTCACTATGTGACACCTGCTCCAGCGATGGATAAACCTCAGCCTGATGACACCCTCTGTGTAAAACTCCATGGCAAGAAGTGTCAGCCCTGATTGAGCTCTTGTCTAAAGTGAAGCATTCCTAGGTCTCATAGTCTGTCTTCTGAGTCAAAGAAAAGCAGATAGTCCTTTTGGGTCTGTCCTAGCTGTTATCATAGCTACTTGGGATTTCTACTGAATTACAGAACTATTTAGATTGGAAAAGACCTTTAAGATCATCAAGTCCAACCATTACCTCAGTGCTCATACACACGACCTTACCCCAGATCTTGTGAGAGGTGAGTTGCAGCTGCCTTCTGCTGAGAGCAGCCAGGTTTGGATTCAAACAAGATTCTTCTGCAAAGTAAGAAACCCAACAAAACAAGATTTTCTTCCTAGAAGATACCTGCCTGAAGTGCAGGTATCCTTTATCCTTTGCATAGTCCTGCCTGTCACACCAGTGAGCACGTGTGAAAGTAAAGTGTGTTTGACTGAGGGAAAAAGGAAGCAATTCTCTGTGGGTACAACTAGTAACTCCTCTACATCCCTCTGCAGAGTTTGAGACTGCAATTGCCTCGCTGTCAGCATCTTCTGCCATGAATAGACGTCTCCCTAACATCACATCATTTGTCACTCTTTCTTTCTCTCACTTTCCACTACTGATTTTCTTGTAGGAAAAATATCTTTGCTCAGGGGCTGTACCTGGTTGTTTTGCAGCCTCATGGAGAATGAACTGCCCTCTGTACAATCCCTTCTCATCAACACCCACCGCAATGTCCAAAACCCACTGCCCTTCCCACTCAAGGGCAAGATGCCATGAATGCCAGGGAAGATCTGCCTCTCCTTTGGATTCCTACCCTTCAGCTGGGCAGAAAGCACCTTCCCTTAAATGCTCTTCCCAAAATGCTCTGGCCAAGTGACATCTGCAGAATATCAGCAATTACACAATGGAAAGTGAAAGTGATTTCTAACTGCATTTATTCAGCCAATTAAAAGAAAAAATCAATCCTGTTTAAGATAATCCTGTTGAAGACAAACATTACTGTGTGTTTCCTGTTCCACCTGTTGGTCTCTTCCCTTTCTTCAGGGATCTGCATGTTAATATGGCACTGCATGTGTGCTAAAATCCTCTGCTTTCTGCTGTTATTTTCTTTATAGGCAAAACAAGAAGAAAAAACCAAAACAAACAAAGCCCCACCAAACCAAAGCTTTTAGAGACTGTTTTGAAAATAAGAAACTGAATGTAATGACTCCTATTCTATAAAGAAATCCATATATAAAGAATGAGCCAGTTTTCAGCTTTCTTAATCCTGACACTCTCTGTAAGCACAGGTGATGTTTCCTTTCAGAGCAAACTCAGCCAGGTTTGTCTTTGCCTTGTTGCATGGCAATAGCTGTGACAGACACAAACCCACCACTGAGAGTCCTCCTTTCTCACATCCCACCCAGGACCCACACACCACTGGCAGCAGTCATGTCAGAAAATGTACCAAAGAACGAAGCATTGCTCACACCAACACAGGTTAAATGAACAGAACAGCAGGTCTGAGATATTTATGGTGTGTATTTGATGAGCAGACCCTTTTTGGTCACATCTGGCTCACAAGAGGTGAGTTTGAGCCTGGTGACGCCAGTTGCCTTTTACAGGAAAGGGTTACTGATCCAAGTGGTGGGTTTGCAGTGGATGCCCTAAACCCAGGTCTCTGGCTGTGCATTCAGATCACTCACTTTCATATTCAGCTTATTTCCCTTTTATTCACCCTTTCAGTTGTGTGGTTTAACTTCAGATTGTAGCCAAAACAAATTAAATTGACAAATAGAATTTGGCCCAAGTATTAAGTTATTGGCATGTTTCCTTACTGAGGAAGAGATAAGTGAAAACATAGGACAAATTATCAGATAAGTATCAGAGAAGTCAAAGCTAATCAGATCTCAGCACGTTCATGTGAGTGACTGGCACAGAACGCACTCACGTCAGACTGAACCAGCAAACTTCCACACATGTTTCTATCACTTTTTGTTCTTTTCCTCCTCTTCCTTAGAGGCACAGAATCACTGAGGTTGGAAATGTCCTCTTAGACCATTGAGTCCAAGCTGTCCTCCAGCACTGCCAAGGCCACCATTAACCCATGTCCTCAAGTGCCACATTCACATGTCTGTTAAATCCCTCCAGGGGTGGGGACTCCACCACTGCCCTGAGCAGCTGTGCCAGGGCTGGACAGCCCTTTCCAGGAAGGAATTTTCCCAGTATTCAACCTAAACTTTGCTGGGTGCAATTTGACGCTGTTTGCTCTTGTCCTGTCCCTTGTTCCCTGGGAGCAGAGCCCCACTCCCACCTGGCTCCTGCCTCCTGTCAGGGAGTTGGAGAGAGGGAGAAGGTCCCCCCTGAGCCTCTTTTTCTCCAGGCTGAATTCCCCAGCTCCCGCAGTAGCTCCCCATCAGACCTGTGTTCTCCCTCCCTGTTCCCTCACTAACTTGTCTGATTTTTCACAGAAAATGTTTCACAGCAACATTTCTAGGTTTGTCGGAAATACCGTTATCGCTTCAAAGATGAACCCGTGCCTGAACTCCATGACTGGCTGCACTTGTGAAATCCATGGGGAGCAAACAAAGTCTGGCTTCAGTGGAGCTCATCGAGGGGACCACAGCTGAGGGATCGCTGTGAGACCTGGATGACAACAAAGAGAAACCCATCAAGCATGGACAGGGGCTGATAACCCCATCGATAGCAGAATGATAACAACATCAGCAAACAGCCCAATCAACCCGATCAGGGTATCTCGCAGGGGACCATTACTCTGCAGGCAATGGCACTGGATCACAAAGCCTGAGGGAGTTTTGACCTCCCCAAGCCTCAGAATCAAACGAGTGTCACCTGCTTCAGTCAGGTGCCTTCTTCCCATGGAACAAAGGCCCTTACTGTCCCAGTAAAGTAAAGGATAATCCCTCTGGGTCAGGGCACTGAGGCGTGCTGCTGGCTGTTTGTTGGAAGGCCATTAAAAGAGGATGTGGAACTTGGATTCTAACATGACTGGGTTACTGTGTATCTTACTAAGTAACTGTAGCAATTGATAGAGCCCTTGGCTTCCAGAAAATACCATTAGATTCCTCAGAACAGTACTCCGTTGCCAGCTCTCATTCCCTCCTGGTACAGATGCCAATCTAGCTTGGAGCAAGAGAACAGGTTGGTGGCAGGAGGTGGCTGTGGGGGAACGCTGTGGGATGGAGCGGAACTGCTCCTGGAGCTGTGGCGTAAGGAGCAGTGTGAGCCCACTGCCCAGGCTCCAGCAGCTCGGGCACAGCAGCCTGATGTCCATGGTACTGCAGATGCTGCGTGGGTGAATGGAGCAGCAGGGTCCCAGAGTGTCCTGAGGCTGGCTCAGAGCTGTGGTGCTCCCTGCCGAGCCCCGGGAGCCGCGTGCCTTGGTGCCACACACAGCCTGTGCAAGCTGCAGCCTTGCAGCAACTGGAACGTTCTTGCACACTGTCCCCACTCTGTGATAAAAAAGAAGAGGCAGAGGAAAATCAAGATGCTTGAAATGACATCACTGATGTCTTCCAAGAAATGCACAATATGTTTATCTGCTCTTAATGAAGGTTAATATTGTGGTTTACATTTTGCATAAATGTACAGATGAAGAGTCTCTTCTCTGACCAATAAATGTTTGAAGTACTGCTTCTTACAAAATATCTTTTGTGTGATATTAGGTCCTTTGAGATCAGAGACACTTTCTCAGAATTCATCATCAGTTTGGCACTTCAGATGGTGCCTCTCACTGAATCTTTTGAGTCACCAATAAAAAAATAAATCTATTTCCTGAACTGGAACTTTGCCAAATTGTAATAGTTAAATACTGCTTTTCTCAGTACGTTTGGCCCAAATGAGAAACACAGGTGCCAAACCATTGCAAGGAAGCCTATCTGCATGTATCTGTGACCCAGCTGGGAGTAGGGAGCACTGAAACACAGCCCCCTCACTTCCTCTGAGAAGGGGTTCCTGGAGGTCCCTTACAAAAGGCAGATGCATCCAAACAGCCTAACCTGTAAGGAGAGATGCCCAAGGAGGGCACAAGTAGCAGAGATTTTCACACATCCCATCATAGAATGAATTAACACCTGCACTAACTGTTCCTGTGGTAGCCACTGACAAAGGCAGTGACACTAGGATGGCACAAATCTGCAAAGCAAACACCATAACAGGGAAAGCAGTTGCTGCCAGTAAAACCCCAGATCTGATTCTCCCTGAATCTTCATCTCTGAGTGTGCAGCGACACAGTAAAGAAAATCACAGACACCCCCCCTCCGCCCACATCCTGACCTGAGAGTCAGGACAAGTGTTTGGGACAGAACTGTGCCAGGGCAGTGAGAGGATTGGGCTCCCAGTGCTCATGGCCAGGTTGGACGGGGCTTGGAGCAACCTGGTCTAGTGGAAGGTATCCCTGCTCATGGCAGGGGGTTGGAACGGGACAATCCTTCAAGCCTTTCCAGCCCAAACCCTTCTATGCTTCTCTGACTTTTTTTCCCTGTGCAAAGGGTCAGAGGAGATCCAAATAAGTGTCTCGCTGAAGAAATGATTCACTGAAGACGCTGAGATGCCACAGCACTGCCTGTGGTGAACTAAAGGTCCCCACAGCACGAAGTCTGTTACAGTCAGCACCAGTTCAAAAGTGTTAATTGTGTGCTCCCAGGATACAGGATATTCCTGTAGTAGGTTGGGCATGGGACTGCCAGTATTTTTGCCAATCGCTGCCAAAGCCCGTGCACTAGACCTGCATCCTGGCAGCTGACCCAGGTAGATACACGTGCAGTAAATCAGGTCTTTTTGCAATATCATTTCCATGCTTTTCTTGGTGCACTACTGTCCCAGTGGAATGTGGAATATTCTTGAAGGGCAGTGTTGCACAGGGCCAGCCTCCCCCTGTGCAGGCACAGTGGGGAGTCTTTTCCAGAGCAGAGGAGGGTGAAGAAGCAGCATGAGCAGGTGCTTCTAGTTCTGTTCAGGAAGCACAGCAAAGTCAGTGTGTATCTTACTGAGAGCAGTAAAAGACACTTGAGTGATTATTATCCTACAGAAAATACTTTCTATTGGCCAAACTTTGTGCATTAGCATTGCTGATCCTTTCTGAAGTGCTGCATATCAGTGATTCCAAGAAGCTCAGCAGAGCAGTATCACATAATCTCTGTTTTCCAACAAACTGAGGTGATCAAAGCTGGAGGGTAAATTGTAGGTGTTTGGGGAATGCCCCACTCAGAGCTGACAATAGACTGAGCACGGGATGCCATTGCACACCCCATGCCAGGGCTCCTGCCAGCCAGACTGATCAAAGGGACTGAGGTTGCACCTCTGCCCCCTGTGACTACCCTGGAGCTGGGATTCCAGCCCTGCCTGTCCCAAGGCACTGAGTGCTCAGAGCTCCCAGGGGTCATAAAGACAAAAACAATTCGGTCTGAAAGTCAGTGCAGGCAGCTGGTGAGAGGGAGAGGCCACATTCTCAAGGAGAGGGAAACCAGCATTTTCCATGGTGTTGGCATCTCTGCAGGGCTGGTGCATCTCCCTCTACCCTCTCCTCCATGTTCAGCAGGGCTCCCTCAGCCTTGTTCCACAAAACAGCACCAGGGCAGAGAAGGGACTTGTCTAGAAAGTTTTGCTGGAGAAGCTTCTTTTTTCTTAAGGACAGTTGCTACATCCCACACGGGTTAATCCAGCACTACATAATAAAGAAAAAAACATTATAAATGTCGATAGGGAGGTTTCCCACAGCTATCTATGTGCATTTAACTAAAAAGAGCCTGTCTGGGCATGCTGTAAAGCTGGGAGAGCAAAGAGGCACCTCAGGTCTGTCCCACTCCCTCAGGTCTGTCCCACTCCCTCCACACCGATGGTCTGAAGGAACCCTGAGTCTCACCCAGACACTTGAGGCAGGTCAGGTTGAAAGACCTACATGAAGACATCAAAGGGCTGGGTAATAAGCTGAAGTTTGTTAACATCATTTAAATACCCAGAAAAAAAACCCAGTAACTTTTATTTTGCTGAGATAATTTTTGACTTGAATGAGAAAACAGGAATGTCTTGGCTTCTTGGCCTGAAGATGCAGGTGTAACTGTGATAGGTTCTGCATCACCCTTCTGTGTCTCTCTTCTCTGTCACTTCTTTCTCCAGTAATCAATCTTGAATACAGAAATAATTGGGTACTGTAATTAAATCTCATCCTATATAAGGCAATGGTTTAATTGTGACTTGCGAGTGCCAATAGCACTTTGAAATAAAAAGCTCAATCAGTATGAACATTGTGCATCCTGTACTTCAAACAGCTATTTTAATGCTTAACAGTTAATTCCGGTAACAATCAATAATCATGGAATTGCTCTTGCAGGAGTACAACACAAAAGGGACTACTCCTTTCTATTTGCTTATTAAAACTGCATTAACAAAAAATACCACACCCACGTTTCTCCCTGTTGTGCCTGGCTTTACACAGATCCAGCCATGAATCTCTGAAACATGCCCACCCAGTATCAAGGAGATAAACCCACCCTAGATAAAAAAAAAAAAAAGAAAAGAAAAAGATGATCATCATTCCACAAATTTTAGTTCCATTTTCTTGATATTATGTAGGTAGAAAGAAACCTGCAGTCACACTTATAAACTTGGTATAAAATAAACTTTAAAGAAGGGGAAATAACCCAAACCCACATTCTGGTAGCAGTGAGATGTTAATAAAAGTCCCAAAAAGTTATTTTCAATGAACTTTCTCCTAACACATTATCACAAATTGCTTTGTTCAGAGAAAAGAATTGGTTAAATATTTCACAGGAGGATGAAATACTGAGTTTCTTCAAGAAACAGGAGAAAGACATGGGGGCAACTGTGTGTGCCTCTGGTTACAGCTGGATGTTGCCTGCCCCGCATTGCCAACACCCAGAATTTCATCACTAACCATTCACTGTTCAGATTTTAATTGCAGCCCCAGGTCCGAGATGACCACATCCAAACCAACAAATTGATTGGTTGTTTGGAAAGCAGAACTTTTAAGCAAAGCTCCCCCAGTCCCACAGGATAACAAAAAAATGGTCCAAAAGCTCAAAACCAACAAATTGTTTTTTCTTCACCGAGCTCTGTTCAGAAAGCTGAATAATGAGTGATTCTGAAGCACTGTCCTGTCTTCTGGCATTTCAGAGTCTCCCCAGCGCCAGGAAACAGCGTCACTGTGTATTTTCCCTGCAGGAGCACCCCGGCAGTGCCTGTCAGCAGTGTCCCTTTCTCCCCCGGGTCCCCAGCAGAGCGGGGTTGTGTCCCCTCGGTGTCGCTCTGTCCCGGCAGCCGCGGGTGAGCGGCGTGGGGAGCGTCACCCAGCGAGGTCTGACAGGCCCCTGGTCGGTACCGGTGTCGCACAATCAGCCACATCAGTGACAGCCGGAGAGATCCGATGTGGCACCGTCGTGGAAGGCAAAGCTCCAGGGTGAGCTCAGGCAGGATCTACCCGTGTGCTGCTTGCAGTGAGGGACTAAAGGGGCTGGAGCAGCAGCGAATAGAGCACGTGTGTAGATGTCAGGATGCTGTTGGGAGAGAAGAAGAGGGATGTGGAATGAACCCCAGTAACAGTCTGCTGGCAGGGCTCAAAGGCAGCCTGTTCTCCAGAGACTCTGCCTCGCGGTCCGTGCAGGGAGTGCCTACAGCCTTACGGAATTGTTTGTGTTAGGAGGTGAAAATGATGATGTGAGTCAGATTTTCTTCAGCTCATTCCTTCCCACTTACAGGTGTTGAAAGTTCTCTTTCTGTAAACGTGGGAAAGGTCAGCTAGCAGTTTCTATGCCGGCAGTTTCCAAGCACACTTTCCTAGGCAGTTCTGTGCCCTGAAGCTCTTTTTGTTCTTTCCTTGCATCAAACTCCAGTGAGTTCTGAGGCTTTCCAGCTGCCTCCTTCCCCAAACACAGACAAAGCTGCAGTGGTCCATGAGCACTGGCAGCCAGTTTCCTAGGAAAGCATGGGTTTGGCACATTTATTTCTTGTTTAGTGCTTGCGAAGCAACATTTCATCTCAGGTGACAGTCTCTGTTGTTCTTACTGTTGTCACAGGAAGGTGCTCAGTGTTGCCTTCTCTTGGCCAGGACAAGGGGTACCACCTTCCCTGTTAGTCTGAGCAGGATCTTTATTTCCCAACACCCTAAGCGTGTTCATTAACCATCATTAGTGTTGTTTGGTAGAATGGCTCCTTTGCCCTGGGGAGGCAGACTTAAATTGTGATTTCCGCCATTCCTAAGGAGCTGCATGAAAGAGGGTTTATTGTTCAGTGGAAGGCACTCATCATACTGTTACATGACTGGAGAAACAGTGCAGTGAGAAAATTACTTATTTTCCAAAAATGGATCCTTACCATGCCCTGTAAGTGAATTACATGTTGGAACATGTGCACAAGTCAGAGATAATAGATATCCTGACTTCAGATCAGAGTTTACAACAAAATAAAGCCAAAATGTAAACCCAGTAGAGATTGAAACCCAAAGGGGACAAGCACCTATTAGTGGTGGAAGAGCAGAAGGCAACAGAAGGTAGTGTTACTGTCATGGGGGAAGGAAAAGACCCAGATCTGAGGATCTGGAAGCAGCAGGACTTGCTGACTGATTTCTTTCTCCAAGTTCTAAGCAAAGTCCAGCACGTGACAAGGCAATCAGGGACATGGAATGCAAAATTGCTTTTTTTGAAGCTGAAACCTTCATATCAATCTCATACACCTGAATCCGCATGGATCAAACCAATGACCTGTGCTGCCAGTCAGGCCTTGCCTGCCAGTGGTATTAAATCTCTATGGATATATGCCTGGGACTGGCTGCTTCCCTTTGGAACCTGCAGCAGGGTTGGGAAAAACCTAAAGCTCTTGGAGCTGGTGTGGGGGCTGTATACAGGAGCAGGGGCTGCTGGATGGGCTGCACTGACCCCTCTGACTCCTCTGGAAGCAGTTCAGCTCTGCCAGAGGCGAAGAGGGTTCTGAAAGCAGCAGCTCCTTGCCAGTCCTTCCTAATTCCTTCCTTCTGTGCCGAATCCTGAGGCGTCAATGAAATCCTGCCTATGGCAAGAGAGGAGATTTTGTAAGACCGGCAGATTCCTGCTGAGGATCCCCAGAAGGGTGCTCAGGTGAGCCAAATACACCGGGTTGGTCTGCTCAGAGAGTCCAGGACTTGAGCAGCTGCTCTGGAGCAGCCGCTCTCTGGGGAGCCGGGAGGGCAGGAAGGCAGTGCTGGGGGTCTGCAGCATTCCCTGTGCCAGGACAACGTGCCAGGCTCAGGGGTTGGGCAGGAATCCCCAGCCTTTGGGAAGGAAGACAAAGAAAGGAAACCAAAGCAAACCCAGAGGACCGTGTGAATTCCTGATCACCACTGAGGGGAGTTCAGAAGCGTGGGCCAGCCAGGGCTGGATGTGCACCGTGACAGCCAGACTCCTGTGTCATGGAAAAGGCATCCCGGCCTCCTTGGAAAGACATCTGTGCAGAGGGGAACTGATGGGAGATACGAGACTGCCTGAGGAGCTTGGAAGGATGGCGGTGTGTGAACTGAACAGGGTAAGGAACTGTTCCAGCACAGCAGTGGGCAGGGAGACACTGGTGACAAAGGTGCTGTGTAGGGATGAATGAAATCCTATGAAACTCACAGTCTCCAGAGCCTGGGAGCTCCTGATACTGACACAAAACAATCCATCATTCCCTTGAGTAGTGTCTAAGTTTGACTGTCACTTTAACTTTCACGGAGCTACAGAGGATTTAAAGCAGGTAAATTTGATGTCACAATAATGAAATCACAGCACTTCCATGGTTAAGGGAACTGCAGGAAATAGGATCAGTAACATGTCTTTGTGGGAAGGTTCTCAAAAAGAGGAAGCAAAAGAAATCTGGGGGGTTCTGTGACTCCTTGCTTCACTGTAGAAATAGCAAAGGCAGGAAAAACAACAACAAAGACAAAAATTAAAGGTGAATTTAGTTCAAGAAGAATTAAAGATATTTTATGCACTTTAACAAAGTATATTGAGATGAGAAGTGCTGAACTGTTCCCAGCACCACAGGTTTACCCCACCCTGCCCCTTTGCCCCAGCTCAGGCATACTTGGCCTCCTTTGGCCATCATCAGAGTTTGCTGTTGGGTGAAAAGGTGTGGGGCCATGAGAGCTGCATGAATACAGGTGAGACTGAGAAGATGGAAGCTGAGTGAAGCAAAGGTGATCACCAGTGCTTTATGTTGATCCTCTGTGATCTGCGTGGAATGTCCATGGAAGCAAGAGAAAGCAGTGAGCAAAGTGACCAGACCTGTTCATGTGCCAGACAGTTTGAAGTTAGGCCTATGCCCTCCTCTGAGACTTCTCAATTTGCTGAGAGTGGAACAAACAGTCCTAAAGTTTACTTTTTCTTTCAGTTCTTCTGTCTAATTTTCTCTAGTCTTTCCAAGTATTGGCATCCTGCTCTATCCCTCTTGGGCAGCCCTAGAGTCTGCACAGAGATTTTGTGGTGAGAGACAGTCCATCAGCATGCTGGAATATTTGTGAGGTAGTGCCATTAAAACCAATACAAAAACTTAATGGCCCTTTAGTTCCCACTTTTTTTTTTGAATTCTCCACCACCATAGCATGTTTCCCCTTGGTGGAGCAGTATTTATGCTCCATATTTCATGCATAAATTGCAGTCAGTTGTCAATTCAGAACGAAAGCAAGAGAGCAACATTACTCACGCAAATGCTTTATCTAAATGCTTCCCTCATTGCTCCTGAAAGGAAAAGATGAGACAGTATGTAGCCATAATGTCCATCTACAAAATTTCTGATCTTTAGCTTTAGTCATACTTATCAGGCACACACTGCTTATGTGATTCTGCTGGATGTGGATTTTCTTCCTACTGCAGCAGTCCATGCACATCACCCTCGGAAGGATGTTCAAATCAAGTGCAGCATTCCCAGAAAGATGCTCCAGGGTACACCCAAAGGGAGGAAATCTCAGAGAAATAATTTGCTGTCAAGCTGAATGAAATAGCTTTATAATTAAGCTTTAGAAATTGCAAATTTTATTTGAATAATAGTCTAAAATTAGGATAATTCATAATGGAAGTGGTAGTGGTTTTTCAGATATATTTTTTCATCTTTTTCTACAGCAGAGCTCTGGGGTGGGAACTGGAGACCTGGCTGCGTTCAGTGACTTCTTTTTTTTTCTTTTCCTCATTATTTTGCTTTTAACCTTTGCCCATAGAAAATGCACCGGTTTCCTTCCAGTTGGGCTGGAAGGAGCACCCACGTGCCCCTGCTGCTCAGGCAGGATCAGTGATTTATATGATTCCCAAAGATATTTTAACCTACTTTAAACACTATTGTGACATCTGTATGTTTGCTCTTCCCTGCACACACAGAAATGTGCATGTCTGTTCAGGTACTTTCAGCAGGGCAGCATCCTGTTCACAGCTGTTACTCTGAGTGCTGCCGGTGAGGTCATTTGGAGTCAGTGATATAAAAACCCGGTTCCTTGGCTGTTGATTCTACACACTAAACTGTTGTTTTGGTACCCACACTGTGTCCTAACCACTGACTCTCAGAGCTGCTGTGCTGTGCAGTGCTATGAGTTCTGCCCAGGACCCCCTTCAGCAAACGGAGGCTCCGGATGCTGAGGGAGAAGCCCACAGAAGCTCCCGGGAATTCCACACTCAGCAGATGGTGTGTGAAGCTGCAGCAGGTGACACTGTGCAGCTCCAGGTGCTGGTGTATGACACACACACCTTGGGCTCTCCAGGTGGGAGCTCAGGCCACCTGAGGACATGCAGATGTCAAGAGCCAGGCGAGTCCCAAAGGCACCATCGTTTCTCCAGCGAGCTGCACCTGGGCAGCTTTTCTCTGGCCCTGCAGAAGGACCACAGCTCAGTACAAGGTCCTTAGATCTTCTGAGCTGGTCCAGCAGGCACGAGTTCACCTTTCCCTGTGTGTGGGAGATGTAAAGCGAGGTGTTAGAGAGAAGACTATTAATGTAGAGGCATTGTAAGTTAGGTGATCGGGATACCTCAGTGAGAGGCACAATTAAAGTTCAGTCACAGCAGCAAGAGATTTGGTGGCACTGATACTCCCTGACCAGCCTGGACATGGAAGACTTATTCCATCTTTTAATTAAATCCCAAATGAAGCAACGTGACTTTTTTTGCTGCAGATTTCCTGATTCAGACACCAAGCAGAGACAAGATTGCCCAATTGGAAAATTATCCTCCAGTCAGAATTATTTTTTTTGATGAAGATCCTGGAGACCCAGAGCTCCACTCCATTTTAGTCCAGCCTACAGCTGAATAGATTTAATCATTTTCTGCTTTTACTCTGTTCTCACATGTAGCTTAAAATTCCTGATAAGAAATTGAAGGAAAAGAACCAAAAGGGAGGTTATTGGCTTGGCTGAAACTAAACAAGTCTGGAAGTTTTCTTGGAAACTGAGATCCCAATAGCATCCTAAGGGAAAAGTTTTTCCAACCTATTTTGGATATTCCAGCAACAGGAATGTCAAATAAGTCTTTGAACTGTCTGACATCCTTTGTTCAATATGAGTAGTGTGTGATCCTCAGCAATGTATCAGCTCAGGCTTTTGAAAAAAGACATGGTAGGAGAAGAACATGAGCTTGGTTTAGGACAACACAATTATGATACATTTGTTTCATCATGTGAAAAGATGGCATGGGGCAGTTGTGCAATTAGACTCAGATGTTCATGTGCTGACTCCTAGAGAGCTTCAGGTGCTTTTTTCTTGCCAAACTGAATTAGGCAGTAGATCCCATTTCACATTCAAAAGAGCTGAACAGTTTGGTTCTGGCACCTCCCTGGATGAGGTCAATGAGAGCTCCATCACATTTTAGTCAACCAGTGAGTCATTGAGTGGCTCGAGCCACTTGCTAACCATTTTCATCTTGCATTCATCACTGTATTTTTTTTTGCCTTCATAACAAGGGATGGAGAATCTTCTTAGACTGATGCCCCTGTAGCTCAACTAAGTTTTAGTAAAGCCTCAAATCAAACACTTAGTGGAGGCTACTCTCCAAAGAAGACAGGAACTGCTGGAGGGCCTGTAGACAGAGTAACAGAAATGAGAAGTCCTTTAACTTGCCTTTATAACCTACAGAGAACTGCAAATCTGTGCAATGCTGTTGCACAGAAGGGAATAGTCTGTTCTGTAAGCTCATGCTGGGCAAGACAAGAAATAGTATGCATAAACTGCAGTGAGAATAATTAAAATGAGACATAAAATAAAAAAAGGTATTGACAAAATACAAAGAAATCCTTGGAACAGATTGTCTGGGGTCAGGGTGAAGTCTCTGTTACTGGAGATCTTTAAGAACAGGTCAGGAGTACTTGGTTTTGATTAGACTTGGTTTGTGGTAAAAGATGGATTATCTGGTCTCTGAGGCCCTTCTGGTTTCTGTGAAGCTGTTGTTTATCTTCCATGGTTGGTGCCCTGTGCTCTCGGTGTGCTCCAGGAGACTCAGCGAGGAGAGTGGACTCACTTCCAGCCACTGTGGGGGAGCAAACACTGCCAATGGTGAGTTGTTGCTGTTTACAAACTCTATGATTGAGAATGGAGACTGAGGATTTTTCAGTGAAATCATCAAGGACCTCTTGAGCTCATGTGTAAGATGTTTGAGGCCCAGTAGAAGTAGAATAACTTAGATGTTTCTATGAAACCTCAAAATCATGTGTGTTTTTGCCTTTCTCTGCGATTGCTGGCCAGCACCATTATTAATTTTCTAGAACAGCCTTGTCAGGTTGTTTGTCGCCTTTGAAATCCTGATGCATCCTAAATCCCATTCCCTCCATGCAGCAGCAGTGACACAGTATTTCCTGTGAGCTTCATGGTCACTTGTGAAATTTTGCAGGCTGGTAGCAGTGTCTAGTGTTTCCTTGAAAATCCATGGAGTGTTTTATGATTGACCAAAAAGGTTCGGAGTGGTTATTTTGCTTTTCTTAGGGGTACCCTAATTAATTTGGTCAGTACAGACTGGCCAGACTCTGTGCAGCTTTCTTCTTGGTGATGACACAATGTTCATTCTCAACAAATGAGAGTTGTTTTGGGGGAAATAATTAGGCAGTTCTGCCAGCTGTGCCTCAGTCACCTGGTTGCAATGCTGAGTGATGTACACACCCCACAACACCTCAGCTAAGTTTATAATCCCTTGGATTTGCAATAACACACTTCACTGAGACGAAACCAAGAGCTCTGTGGAAGCTGTGCCCGAGGGAACAGACTCTTCCTGAGCTGCCTGTGCATATGACAGGACAGAAGAAGTGACATCTTATTTCCCTTTGAAGAAGTGAGTGAGACAGGTCGGTAACACAGGCATGTACAGAGCACTGCTTGAAGGTGGAAGAACCAGAAAAAATGAAAAAAGGCAAAGAAACTCACTCTGTTCTTTCATCGTGGCACAGGGTTAATCTCAGTGCTACGGCTTGGAGAGACACTGTCTCCACATGCAGCTGCACTACTTGGTTGTCTTCCAGTGTCCCTAGGAATCTGTATCACTTCTTTTCTCATGGATTTGAAGTTAAAAATTTATCCAGCATGGAAGAAATGGACCAGAATGGACTCTGTAGTTGTGTGGCCAATGAAACAGGCACCAAGAAAGCATTTAAAAGGCATCTACCAGACTTTTCAGGCAGAGATTTATGCCATGCCATGCCATGCCATCCCACTCCAAAAGCTGAAGTAAAAAATAACATAGCCAAAAATCTGAATGATAATAATGACCATAACCCCCATATCCTTAGGACAGCCCCTTCCAGACCGACCCAGCCGAGCCGAGTGCGCTGGGCGAGGCTGCAGCTCTGGGCACGGGCCAAATCACTTTTCTGAATGACCTTTTCTTGCAAACCATGACAGCTATGGAAAAAAGGAAATTTAAAAGTAAATAAAAGCTTGCAATGGTTAGTTGATCAAAGCTATTGTTCACCCCTGTGGCCTCAGCAGAAAGCAATGTTACGGCCTCAGACTGGATGGATTTGTTTGGTGAGGTCTGATGGGAACTGATGAGTACTCTGTAGCCCAAGAAATCAAGGAGGAAAAAATAGAAGGCTATTTCCCCCCTAGTGGTTCTTTCTTGTATTTGTGAGGCTTGACTTTTTTATGTCCCATACGAGAATTTCTTAGTGGGTGTTAAGTAATACTGATTTGTATAAGAACTCAGACTAGAAATGGCATTAACTGGTGTCACAACTCTGTCTTGGGCAATTGTTTCAACATGTTTATTTTAGAAGTAGGTTTAGTAATTAAAATTCAGACTGGAGCAGGTGTTGAGAAAGAATTGGGGTGTCAGGGATATACAGTCACCCAAGCTATACAAAAAGTACAGGCTTCCATACAGGCTAGAGGTAACTGAGTTATCTTCAAACTCAGTAGTTTGAGGGCTAAAAGAAACCTCTTTGTGCAGAAATGTGCCCTGCTCCTCTTCCAGTAGGTATAGATAGGAGGAGGGAAAACAACCCAATCACCTTCTGTGATTGTGTTTAATGAATTTCTGAATGGGACTGTGTGATTCGGTGATGGAAATTGCAAAGAACTGTACCTAATGACTGGTGATATCTCCCGTGTTTTCTCTTCCTGGGAATTTGTGTGAGCAGTCTGTCCTTTTATTCTAGACTGGAAAGCCTTGGAGCAAGGACTGTTCACTTTTAAAAGGCATAAAATAATTAACCAGTTCCACAAAATAATGACAACGCTGGAGTTTCTGTTCTAGTACATACCTGGTGGGCAGGAGTGGGGTCTCTGAAGGAAGAGAAACAGGAATATCTGCCTGCTCTGCTGGTGTTCTGAGAGTTTTCACCAGAATTTTTGCTTTTTATCAAGAAAAACATGCCAATAAGATTCCCTCTAAGATCTCTATGTCCAACGTGTTACAAAAATTCAGTAGTCCCTCATTGTCACCACATTCCTCCTCTGTGTCATTGCAAAAATTTGCAAAAACTGATAAGAATTGCGTGTATGAAGGGAATATCTGGGGGAGCATGGAGGGGAAAACAACAGTTCTTGCTCCCAGAGAGCCTTGGGACCCTCTGGGCACACCAGGAAACTGAGCTCTCTGATATTCTGGCTTTAATCTCTGAGTGTATTCACAGACAGAAGTGAGATGATGTATTTTTGTCTTTTAATATGGGGAGAACAAATAGAGAAAAAGAATAAGTATGGAAATACTGTGCAGGTGGAGCTGTGAGCTTGTGTGTACGTGAGAAGGACATAATACACCATCCTGACGGAAGGAGAGACTCTTGCTGGCTGACAACAGGGACTGCTGTCTCCAGTACAAGCAATTTAGGGGTCAGCAACTGATCCCTGATGGGTCAGAGGTTCACAGCCCAACTGATCTAATCCAAAAGAAGCAGAAGTGCCCAATCACACAAGGCACAGGGTGGTATAAAAGCACAGAGCCACTCAGATGCACTGCAAGTTTGGGGGGGACTGCAGAGGGAAGGGAGCTCCTGCTGTCCAGCCACACCACCTCACCCCATTCCTCAAATACAGGGTTTTGTAGCTTTCAGTGCCCTTTTCAGGCAATTACTGCTTCCCCCACATGAATGAGCAGAAGCTGGAGGATACATTGCATGGGTGGCCAGAGCTGGAGGTGGGTGGGATTGAGTGGATTAGCTCTGGGACACAGGCACACCTATTACATGATAACTCTCTAAGTGTGGCAGTGCCAGGAGTGGGACACTTGGGGACAACAGCACCGGGTCTGTGGGAGCCTCAGGTGTCTGTGTGTGTGCACAGGCAGGTGTTAAAGCAGGGTTTGATCCCGAGCTGCAGCTCACGTCTGCCCACCCAGCGCAGGCCTGGGCAGGGCTCAGCAGAGCTTTAGCCTGAAGCAAACAAAACTCCTATCTCAGATCATCAGCAGAGAGAATCCTGGAGAGAACAGCCTGTTCCAGCACGGATGCCCAGCAGAGGCATAATGAAATGCCAGGGCTGAAACCTCGAGCTACAAAACTGCAATCCAGGAACATGACAGGTTTTTAATGGAGGGGTGGGCAGCCGGTGGAACGGGCTCTCAGGAGAGAGGTTGTTAATTTTTTAGCACTTCAGAGAAGTAAATTAGGACTAGAAGCTTTTATGAAAGATGTCTGGTTCTATGAGCAGTTATTGAGTTTGATGGGAGTTTATTTGCACAGCAAGGCTGCCTGTGTCCTAATATAATTCAGTGCAGGTATTTCTGGGCAAAATTGCCACAGCCTGTGTTTCAGGGATCAAGCTAGACCCTGGCAGCAGTCTGCCTTGGCCTGGAAGGATACAGGCTGCTTGTTTGGGCAAGGAGTGTGCTCTTACCATGGGCAGATGGTCACCACCATCGTGGGGCATTAGGAGGGAATGTGATAATGCACTCACCATAGCTGTGTGAATAAATAAAGCCAGTCAGCAAATGCATGAAACATTCACAACACATTCTGGTTCCTGTAACAGAATATTAATAGCTGTGTTAATTAAGCAGCATGGAAACATCTTACAGGGTCACAGATACAGAAAATTACAATGGCAAGGTATTGAAATACTCCTTTCCACAATGCTTTTTGTAAAAGCTCCATCAATTTGATGACATTTACCTTGTATTTGACTGTTTGCTAAGAAGATTGGCTTTGGTGACTCTCTGAAGAGCCTCAGAGGACTATGATGACCGTGGGGACTCAAATTTCTTTATGATGTGTTAGAAAAAAGAAACTTCCCGACAGAAACTCGTCTCTGAGGCCAGGTGTGGTTGGTCAAACAACCACATACATGGATCATTAACACACAGATAGAAATTGGGCATTTCAAACCTCACAGTCTTAAGCCAATAGCCTGGGGAAGAACAGATGTTTCCCTTATCTTGTGCAACAATTTGTACCTGCATGCTTTGGAGTCAGTGGAAACAGTGTATTAGTTATTCTCAAAAACTGTCCCTGGTACAAGCAGGAAAAAAAGGCTTTCTCAGTATTTTACTGTCTAGGCCACTGCAAATGTTTATCCATTTTCAGAACCCATTTTTCAGTGACTGTTAAGAACTCCTGCCTTGATTCATTTTCCTTGTGGTTTTGTTTGGAATGTGGGCTGGCTTTTGTTGAACTGGGGAGGGAAAGTATCAGAGTTACAGCATCTGGAAACACAAAGAACCCATGAAATCATCTGTTCATCCATCTACCTATCCATACTTAACATTGTGAAGTTCACTTCTGAAAGGCTGCTGGATGGATTTTTCTACCACTTTCAGCAATAGATAACTCCACTGTCTTAAAAGCACATTGCTATGAAGAGTTTCCAGATATTCCATCTTGACAGTGCTGTCTAGAAGAGAAGAAATTAATCTTCCAGCCACTGGGCCAGTTCAGTGCATGGTGATCAGCAACAGGTCTGATTGCCTGCGTTCCTGCCCTGCTAGATCCCCAGGAGAAGCTCTCTGAGAGCCTGCAGAAGTGGGAAGAAGTGTCAGAGAATGGTGAACATACTTAATTTTCTATGACATTTAGTGGGCTGAAGGTTCCTGATTTCATCCCGATTCACAACATTTGAGTGGTCCTTTAGGAAAGGTTGAAAACTGCAGGATTTTCCTACTGTAGGTTTCCTTTAACAATGTCAGCACATTTCCGTGGAGCCACATCTCTGGCCTGTGTGGATGAGCAGTGGAGGACATTTTGTTTATATTTAGACTTGTTCCAGCTATGAAATTAGTAGAATAAATAAAGATAGAAGTACAAAGTACAAAGATTAGAGGGATTTTTATTTGGTACAGGCACCATTAATAGTTTATTTACTTTGTGTTCTTGGAACTTGTGCCATCTCTTGATAACCAAAAATGCTCCAGGGCAGCTGCAGGGAGCAGCGGGGAGAGGAAGACAGAGCCAAAAGCAGGAGAAACTAGGTGACCTGGGACAGGTATTGCAGCCAAGAGCAATGGGCCACATCAACACACTCTTGGTTTTGACTGATGTGGATGGAAAGTTGCAGATCCCACAGAAGGGAGGTCAGCCATGAGCAGCATCAGGAGGGTGTCTGATGTTGCTTTATGGATTATTACTAGAATAAAACCAAATTAAATGATGCCACATAGTTGGTAACAACACAGTCCTCTTGAAAATGCATTAGAAAGCATTTCCTCAGCCATGACAGGGGTTAAGACAGAGTCAATTCAGCCTGACCTCTAAATATGCACTTGATTTTTATGTCCTTGCCCAAACTGATGAATGTTTGCATTTGCAGGAGTCCAGGTGAGTCAAACCGGCGCTGCTCCCAGGAATTCCTTTCTCAACTCAGGCTTTCAACCTTTACTGCTTTGGGGGTGAAGACCCAGCATCACTTCCACCGGAGGTAGAATGTTCACAGCACCCTAAACCTTGTCAGGGAACCACCTGAAATTTGTGCTCACAGGTTCTGACATCTGTGCTGATGTATCTTTCCTAAACAATGGTGCTGACATGAATAAGGCATTTTACTGAGGCAAAACCAGCACTGTTTTGTCAGGCTGGCCAGGGGCAGCTGGTGCCTGCAGCAGATCCAAACTCTGGCTCACAGCTGCTTTGCTGCAGTTCGGTGTCAAGGCACCTTTACCCTGAGTGGGAAGGAGAGGAGGTTTCCCCACCTGTGCCACTGGATCACTACTCCACCTCTGCTCATTTCCATGTCTCACTTATCTCCCATGCAAAGTAAAATATTTCCCAAAATCATTTGAAGGATGTAGAGCTGGTTCAAGTTTGTGAAGTACTTTATCATTGTGGTTGGAAAATCTCCGTGGAAAAGTTGATGCCATTCCTAAGTGTTTTCAGCTTTTTACTACCTAAACTCACATGATTTTTTTTTTCCTGTGGTTTTTTTTTTTTTTTTTTGTATTTATTGCACATATTCATCAAGCTGCACTTAGAAAGTCTGATGTAATCACAGCTATGATTGTGAGATGTGATATTTTCATGGTGTTTCATTTATTATCCTGGATACTGGAAAGGAATGCCATCTCACTTCTGGCTTTAGAACAAGACTTGCTTTTGTTTTCAGTCAAACTAACATTCTCACAGAATCACAGAATATGCCGAGTTGGAAGGAACCCACAAGGATGACCAAGTCCAACTCCTCTCCCTGCACAGGACCAACCCCAAAATTACACCATGTGCCTGAGAGTATCGTCCAAATGCTCCTTGAACTCCTTCCATTTAATGTTCTCTTTTCCCAGTCTCAAGAAGAAATTAGCAAAATTTAGTTGTCAAGGCTTCTTTCTGTTCTTAAGGAATTCCAGGAAACTCTCCTACTAGGCCTCAGGATACTGCTGGTTCTGGTATTTTTCTTACAAAAATCAAAGTCTTTCGTGGCTTGACCATATAAAGGCTTGTCTGAGTGTAGCTTTGGGTGCTCGTTGAAAGGTAGGAACAGACAACTGGAACCCAGGTCAAGGCCCAGGACCTGGAGAACTGCAACCACGTGGAAGAGCTCTCACGCTTCCATTCACGTGTTTAGGAGCCACTGAGTAAATTTTATTCCTGCAGTGAGATCAAGCAGCCTGACCAGGGAAGACTGTGGAGAAACTGGATTAAAAGTTTTAACTCCAGTGAGTGCTTGGAAAATAGTTGGAGCATATGCTGGGACCTTGTAGTTCCTTGGCATTTGGATTTGCAATTCATGTGAAGACTTTTCCAATACTTAGTGAGCACCATCAAGTCAGGCCTTGAGCTTTGAGATTTTTGCCAGAAAAATCCCAACAAAGGAATTCCTTTTTCTTCAGTGCTTGACAGCTCTCTACCAGACATGTAACGTTCTGTTCCTTGTTTGTGGCTATCCCAGAACAACCCCAAGCTGATGACTCAGCAGTGTGTTAGGGGGGAAGTCTCTTTAGGCAGCTGCATTCTCTGCAGGCTCCAGCGAATATCTAGATCCTCACCAAGAGCACAGTTTGCTGTTGGTACTTCTCCAGTCACTTCAGGGCTGAGTTTTCATTGATTACTGCTTGCAGCCCAGAAAAAGGAGAGATTGCAGTTGCCTAACAGAGTTCATTAACTTAAAATCGCAAGTTGGATGAATCAATACTATAGAGAATGACTCTTTCCTAATGATCCAAATATCTTAGAAGCTCAATTTCCCTTTTAATTTAGAACTTCTCTACCAGCAGTTTCCCATGACAGTGACTGAACTCCCTCCTTGGAAAGCAGTACAGCTGACACAGTCCTGGGGAGCTCATGGCCACAGTGAATGAGCTGTGGATCTGTCATTGTAGAGTTTCAAGGAGGAGGTTATTAATTAATTTGTTCTGTGCTTTGCCTGAGATTATCTTAGGTGATTTTGACTCTTTCCAACCTCCGGTTTTCCAATCAACAAAAATCTTGGAGATGAATGGTCTCTGTTGTCTCTTGTTGCTGCTGAGACCTCAGCTCCTGTTTCACTCCGACATTCAGATGCTTTTGCTACCAGCATTGTTTCCTGCTTTGCAGCAGAGAGAGAATATACAGTTGTGGAGATTTCTCTTTATATTATAAAGGCCATAATATCTCCAAGGATGGAAACTCCATAGCTTCTCATGGCAACTTGTTCTAGTATTTGATCATCCTTAAAGTGAAAAAGCTCTTACTTAGGTAGGTATTTTAGAATGTGCCCAAGTGTGTATCTTATTTTGTGCCCAAATGTACATGAGATATAAGCTCACACCTTCTCTCCGTGTCCAGTCGTGGAGGACAAGATGGAAACAAATAAGCAGCACTTTTCCCTGATCCCTGTGATGTAGCAATTTTTCTTATTCGATTATCACTGCCACCAACACTAGAGACAAGCTGTTAGCAGACATTCCACTAGATATCTTGAGGCAGAATGCAAGCTAAGGAGTACTGAACTTCTCAAGTCTCTGAAATTAAGAGATATAGAGGCAGTTAAAAAAACCTCACAACCAAAACCAAGAAGATGTATGGGCTTGCAGACTTGCCACAGCACTATGACTATTTCAATAGCTTTATTTATTACCAGAATTTTGGAACAAAGGACAGAAGCATAAACCAGAAGATGATTAAAGAGTGAGCTGGGGATGCTTAGACTCTTTTAGAATAAATCTGAATAATGAACAGTATTTATTATGTCTGTTAAAGGCAAGCTAATAAAGACAAAGGACAAAGCTTCACTACCAATTAGTTGTGCATTCTGGGTTGTATTTGTGCCTGTGTCACCCAGCCACAACCACCTAAGCTCTCTCCAGTTGCTTGCCAGAACAAGTACTTTTCAAGCCCATGATTTCTGCTCAGGCAGGAGGCAGATCTACACTGAGCCATTGTCCACAGCTGCAGACCTTCAATATGCCCCGTGCTGGCAAACATAAATAGTTCTTCCCAAGAAAAGCTTACTCCAAGCTGAATTCCCT